>NC_053024.1:513048303-513370490 GCF_003073215.2 Triticum urartu | reverse complement strand
TTAGTACTCCTTGGGTGTTAATCACATAGCGATGTGAACTAGATTACTGAATCTAGTAAACCCTTTGGGTGTTGGTCACATGGCGATGTGAACTATGGGTGTTAATCACATGATGATGTGAACTATCGATGTTAATCACATGGTGATGTGATCTAGATTATTGACTCTAGTGCAAGTGGGAGACTGAAGGAAATATGCCCTAGAGGCAATAATAAAGTTATTATTTATTTCCTTATTTCATGATAAATGTTTATTATTCATGCTAGAATTGTATTAACCGGAAACATAATACATGTGTGAATACATAGACAAACAGAGTGTCACTAGTATGCCTCTACTTGACTAGCTCGTTAATCAAAGATGGTTATGTTTCCTGACCATGAACAATGAGTTGTTATTTGATTAACGAGGTCACATCATTAGTTGGATGATCTGATTGACATGACCCATTCCATTAGCTTAGCACCCGATCGTTTAGTATGTTGCTATTGCTTTCTTCATGACTTATACATGTTCCTATGACTATGAGATTATGCAACTCCCGTTTGCCGGAGGAACACTTTGGGTGCTACCAAACGTCACAACGTAACTGGGTGATTATAAAGGAGCATTACAGGTGTCTCCAAAGGTAGATGTTGGGTTGGCGTATTTCGAGATTAGGATTTGTCACTCCGATTGTCGGAGAGGTATCTCTGGGCCCTCTCGGTAATACACATCACATAAGCCTTGCAAGCATTACAACTAATATGTTAGTTGTGAGATGATGTATTACGGAACGAGTAAAGAGACTTGCCGGTAACAAGATTGAACTAGGTATTGGATACCGACGATCGAATCTCGGGCAAGTAACATACCGATGACAAAGGGAACAACGTATGTTGTTATGCGGTCTGACCGATAAAAGATCTTCGTAGAATATGTAGGAGCCAATATGGGCATCCAGGTCCCGCTATTGGTTATTGACCGGAGACGTGTCTCGGTCATGTCTACATTGTTCTCGAACCCGTAGGGTCCGCACGCTTAAGGTTACGATGACAGTTACATTATGAGTTTATGCATTTTGATGTACCGAAGGTTGTTCGGAGTCCCGGATGTGATCACGGACATGACGAGGAGTCTCGAAATGGTCGAGACGTAAAGATTGATATATTGGAAGCCTATGTTTGGACATCGGAAGTGTTCCGGGTGAAATCGGGATTTTACCGGGTTACCGGGAGGTTACCGGAACCCCCCGGGAGCCATATGGGCCTTCATGGGCCTTAGTGGAAAGGAGAAAGGGGCAGCCCAAGGTGGCTGCGCCACTTCCCCCTCCCCTAGTCCTATTAGGACTAGGAGAAGGTGGCCAGCCCCCCTCTCTCTCTTTCCCCCCCTTGGGGAATCCTAGTTGGAATAGGATTGGGGGGGAGTCCTACTCCCGGAAGGAGTAGGACTCCTCCTGCGCCCTCTCCCTGGCCGGCGCCCCCCTCCCCCCTTGGCTCCTTTATATACTGAGGTAGAGGCACCCTAGAACACACAAGTTGATCCACGTGATCTATTCCTTAGCCGTGTGCGGTGCCCCCTGCCACCATATTCCTCGATAATACTGTAGCGGAGTTTAGGCGAAGCCCTGCTGCTGTAATACATCAAGATCGTCACCACGCCGTCGTGCTGACGGAACTCTTCCCCGACACTTTGCTGGATCGGAGTCCGGGGATCGTCATCGAGCTGAACGTGTGCTCGAACTCGGAGGTGCCGTAGTTTCGGTGCTTGATCGGTTGGATCGTGAAGACGTACGACTACTTCCTCTACGTCGTGTCATCGCTTCCGCAGTCGGTCTGCGTTGGGTACGTAGACAACACTCTCCCCCTCGTTGCTATGCATCACATGATCTTGCGTGTGCGTAGGAAATTTTTTGAAATTACTACGAAACCCAACACATCCAACAGTCATTGCTGCTAGAATCGTGTGTTGACTGACAAAGCCTTGCGTAAACAAGTCAGCCTCAAATTTTGTGTCGTGTACAAGCCATTTGCTATTATTTTTATAATTTTTACTCATTTTCTAATTCATATGGAATTTATTGCAGCCCATTTTTGATTTTCAGAATTGCTGCCCATTTTCTGGTCAGTACCAGGGTTAAAAAATTGAACTAAATATGTGCGAAATTTTGAAAATTCGCAAATTTTTGCTGGGGAACAAAATATTCTTAATCCAAAAATTAGTAGCCATACTAAAACAAATTTAAAACTAAATTAGTACTATGTCATGTTAAATCCAATGAAATATAAAATATCAGTGAAGAAAAAAACAAAAAAGAAACTAATTTCCCATTTGCTTTTTTTTTTAATTTTCAACCCCTTTGATATTACTTTTAACAAACACTGACCATAATCTTTGGCCAGGCCGGAATGCATCCCTCCTCGTCTTGAAAGATTTGCAGCCCAGTAAGTCGGAGAAAACAAATAGGCCTAGCTTGGGTATTCTTCAAAAAGAAATATTGGGCTACCTATTTTCCCAAAGAAAAAACTGCTGGGCTGGTTATGTTGTTAGACGGGCCGCGAAGACCGCACAACCCAGTTTATAGTCTGCTGAGGGAGTCCTGGACTAAGGGGTCCTCGGGCGTTCGGCCTATTGGACATGGGCCGGACTGATGGGCTACGAAGATACAAGGCCAAAGATTCTCACCCGTGTCCGGATGGGACTCTCCTTGGCGTGGATGGCAAGCTTGGCGTTTGGATATGTAGATTCCTTTCTCTGTAACCGACTTTGTATAACCATAGTCCCCTCCGATGTCTATATAAACCGGATGGCTTAGTCCGTAGGGACAATCATAATCAGTTAGGCTAGACTTCTAGGGTTTTAGCCATTATGATCTCGTGGTAGATCAACTCTCGTAACCCCCATACTCATCAATATTAATCTAGTAGGACGTAGGGTTTTACCTCCATCGAGAGGGCCCGAACCTGGGTAAACATTGTGTTCCCTATCTCCTATTCCCATCAACCTCAAACGCACAGTTCGAGACCCCCTACCCGAGATCTGTCGGTTTTGACACTGACATTGGTGCTTTCATTGAGAGTTCCATTGTGTCGTCATCAAGAGGTTCGATGGCCCCGTCAATCATCTACAACAATGTTGTCCAGGGACAAACCTTCCTTCCCGGATAGATCTTCATATTCGGCGGCTTCGCATTGTGGGCCAACTCGCGTGGCCATCTAGAGCAGATCGATAGCTACGCCCCTGGCCGTCAGGTCAGATTTGGAAGCTTGAACTATGTCGCGGATATCCGCGGAGACTTGATCTTCGACGGATTCAATACGACGGCAGCCGCTCCCTGTCGCCCCGATGAACATGACTTAAATCTGTCATCGGACCATGCCCAGGGGATAGCGCCTATAACTGCTCCGACCCTAGATCCGAAGCAGATTGCGCCATCCGAGGACGGAAGGCTCAACCCCGCCACGGAAACTGTAGACCCAGCGGCGTTAGAGCCGCACACCGACCCAACCTCAAGTGGGATCCGTATCACCGGAACCTTGGGCCCGTTTTTGACTACAAGTTCTGAACCATGTGCGTCCGCGCACGGCGAGCTTGATTAGGCATCGATAGTCGAATTCAGCTCCGTGAACATCTTTCGGCACTCGCCTTTAGGCGACGTGCTAAACTCATTAAAGACACTCTCCTTAGCGGGGAACTCTCAGCCGAATTATATCCGGTTTGAAATAGAGGCTAACGACAGAGAATTTCGCTTCCCACCCCCACCCACTTAATAGCCACTGTCAAAGACTTAACCGACATGCTCGATTACGGCTCCAAAGACATCGACGGTATGGACGATGACGCTGGAGAGGAGCAGGCTGAAGACCCACCGTTCACCGGACGATGGACGACCACCTCCTCATATGATGTATACATGGTAGATGCACCAAAAGAGAACAGTGGCGTTGACAAAGAAGATCCAGTTGAGGATAAACCTCTTGAGATACAAACAAAACGCCGGCTTCAGCGGCGCCGCTCTAAATCACGCCGCAACAAAGACAGCAACACCGGCACAGGAGAAGATAACACTCCGGACGGTGCCAAAGACAATGAAGACCCCGTTGAGACAACTTCCGAACAAGATGAACGGGAAGATAGACGAGTCAGCCCTGATGGACAGGTCGCGCACGAAGACTCAGAGGACAGCAATTATCTTCCACTCTCCGAGGATGAGGTGAGCCTCGGCAACGAGGATTTTATCGTGCCTGAGGAACCTCTCGAGCAGGAGCGTTTCAAGCGCCGGCTAATAGCCACTGTGAGTCGCCTGAAAAAGAAGCAGCAACAGCTTCAAGCTAATCAAGATCTGCTCAATGACAGATGGACTAATGTCCTGGAAGCCGAGGAGTACGGCCTCAAGCGACCACTCAAAAGTTACCCGAAGCGCAAATTACTACCTCAATTCGATGACGAGGCGCTGGAGCCCGTGCCATCAGTGCACAATGCGGCTGATCGACCACCACGTGGTCGGGACAAAGCGGCAACCCAAGCCGAACACTAGCCCGTACCACCTCACCGTAAAGACAGAGACAAAACTGCTCAGCGATACACATATGATCTCCGGCAGGGCCTAAAGAATAAGGCAGGTCCGGCCAGATCGATCTATGGATCACGGGGGCGTGCCCCAACGCGTGACGACGGCTATCGAGCCGAACATGGCAAGCACGGTTACGTCCGAGCTGAAAATCGCAGATGGACTCCATCCAAAATACGTCGCAACCTGGCCCGATATAGAGGCGCCGCACACCCCCTCTGCTTCACTTATGAAGTAATGGAACATGAATTCCCAGAAGGGTTGAAACCCGTGAATATCGAATCATATGATGGAACAACTGATCCCGCGGTATGGATCGCGGATTTTCTTCTCCATATTCATATGGCTCGAGGAGACGACCTTCATGCCATCAAATACCTCCCACTAAAACTCAAAGGTCCAGCAAGGTACTGGTTAAACAGTCTGCCTGAAAATCTATCGGCAGCTGGGAAGATCTGGAAGACGCCTTCCGCGACAACTTCCAAGGTACATATGTCCGGCCACCAGACACCGATGACTTAAGTCACATTGTCCAATAGCCCGGAGAGTCAGCCAGAAAGCTCTGGACTAGGTTCTTAGTTAAAAAGAACCAAACCGTAGACTGTGCGGACGCGGAAGCCCTAGAGGCCTTTAAACACAGTGTACGGGACGAGTGGCTCGCCTGCCACCTCGGTCAGGAAAAACCAAAATCTATGTCAGCCCTTACCACTCTGATGACCCGCTTTTGCGCGGGAGAAGACAGCTGGCTAGCTCGCAGTAACAACTTATCAAAGAACCCTGGTAATTCGGATACCAAGGACAAAAGTGGCAGGACACGTCGGAATAAGCAAAAAACGCCGCATTAGCAGCGACAGCAATGAAGACACGGCAGTCAATGCCGGATTCAAAGGCTATAAATCCGGTCAGCGGAAAAAGCCATTCAAAAAGAATAATCATGGCCCGTCCAGTTCGGACCGAATACTCGATCGCTTGTGCCAGATACATGGCACCCTCGAAAGGCCAGCCAATCACACTAACAGGGATTGTTGGGTGTTCAAGCAGGCAGGCAAGTTAAGGGCCGAAAACAGAGACAAGGGGCTGCACAGCGACGACGAGGAACCCATACCGCCAAACAACAATGGATAGAAGGGCTTTCCCCCACAAGTGCGGACGGTGAACATGATATACGCAACCCACATTCCCAAGCGGGAGCGAAAGCGTGCGCTACGGGACGTATACGCGATGGAGCCAGTCACCCCAAAGTTCAACCCATGGTCCTCCTGCCCGATCACCTTTGATCGAAGGGACCATCCCACTAGCATCCATCATGGCGGCTTCGCCGCATTGGTTCTCGACCCAATCATCGACGGATTTCATCTCACAAGAGTCCTCATGGAAGGCGGCAGTAGCCTGAACCTGCTTTATCAGGATACAGTGCGGAAAATGGGCATAGATCCCTCAAGGATCAAGCCCATAGGAACGACCTTTAAAGGCGTTATACCAGGTGTAGAAGCCAACTGTACAGGCTCAGTAACACTTGACGTGGTCTTTGGATCCCCGGACAATTTCCGAAGCAAAGAGTTAATCTTTGATATAGTCCCGTTTCGCAGTGGCTATCACGCCCGGCTCGGACGAACCGCATTCGCAAAGTTCAATGCGGTGCCGCACTACGCATATCTCAAGCTCAAGATGCCAGGCCCTCGAGGAGTAATTACGGTCAACGGAAACACCGAACGCTCCCTCCGCACGGAGGAGCATACGGCGGCTCTCGCAACGGAGGTACAAAGTAGCCTCTCAGGCAACTGTCCAGTCCGGCCATTAAAAAGCCAGACACTGCCAAGCGCGCCCGGAGTAACCAACAGCAGGACCGAACCTGGGTAAACATTGTGTTCCTTATCTCCTATTCCCATCAACCTCAAACGCACAGTTCGAGACCCCCTACCCGAGATCCGTCGGTTTTGACACTGACATTGTGTCGTCATCAAGAGGTTCGATGGCCCCGTCAATCATCTACAACAATGTTGTCCAGGGAGAAACCTTCCTTCCCAGATAGATCTTCATATTCGGCGGCTTCGCATTGTGGGCCAACTCGCGTGGCCATCTAGAGCAGATCGATAGCTATGCCCCTGGCCGTCAGGTCAGATTTGGAAGCTTGAACTATGTTGCGGATATCCGCAGAGACTTGATCTTCGACGGATTCGATACGACGGCAGCCGCTCCCTGTCGCCCCGATGAACATGACTTAAATCTGTCATCGGACCATGCCCAGGGGATAGCGCCTGTAAATGCTCCGACCCTAGATCCGAAGCAGATTGCGCCATCCGAGGACGGAAGGCTCAACCCCGCCACGGAAACAGTAGACCCAGCGGCGTCAGAGCCGCACATCGACCCAACCTCGAGTGGGATCCGTATCACCGGAACCTTGGGCCCGTTTTTGACTACAAGTTCTGAACCATGTGCGTCCGCGCACGGCGAGCTTGATCAGGCATCGATCGTCGAATTCAGCTCCGTGAACATCTTTAGGCACTCGCCTTTAGGCGACGTGCTAAACTCATTAAAGACACTCTCCTTAGCGGGGAACTCTCAGCCGAATTATATCCGGTTTGAAATAGAGGCTGACGACGGAGAATTTCGCTTCCCACCCCCACCCACTTAATAGGCACTGTCGAAGACTTAACCGACATGCTCGATTACGGCTCTAAAGACATCGACGGTATGGACGATGACGCTGGAGAGGAGCAGGCTGAAGACCCACCGTTCACCGGACGATGGACGACCACCTCCTCATATGATGTATACATGGTAGATGCACCAAAAGAGAATAGTGGTGTTGACAAAGAAGATCCAGTTGAGGATAAACCTCCTGAGATACAAACAAAACGCCGGCGTCAGCGGCGCCGCTCTAAATCACGCCGCAGCAAAGACAGCAACACCGGCACAGGAGAAGATAACACTCCGGACGGTGCCAAAGACAATGAAGACCCCGTTGAGACAACTTCCGAACAAGATGAACAGGAAGATAGGCGAGTCAGCCCTGATGGACAGGTCGCGCACGAAGACTCGGAGGACAGCAATTATCTTCCACTCTCCGAGGATGAGGTGAGCCTCGGCAACGAGAATTTTATCGTGCCTGAGGAACCTCTCGAGCAGGAGCGCTTCAAGCGCCGGCTAATAGCCACTGCGAGTCGCCTGAAAAAGAAGCAGCAACAGCTTCAAGCTAATCAAGATCTGCTCAATGACAGATGGACTAACGTCCTGGAAGCCGAGGAGTACGGCCTCAAGCGACCACTCAAAAGTTACCCGAAGCGCAAATTACTACCTCAATTCGATGACGAGGCACTGGAGCCCGTGCCATCAGTGCACAATGCGGCTGATCGACCACCACGTGGTCGGGACAAAGCGGCAACCCAAGCCGAACACCAGCCCGTACCACCTCACCGTAAAGACAGAGACAAAACTGCTCAGCGATACACATATGATCTCCGGCAGGGCCTAAAGAATAAGGCAGGTTCGGCCAGATCGATCTATGGATCACGGGGGCGTGCCCCAACGCGTGACGACGGCTATCGAGCCGAACATGGCAAGCACGGTTACGTCCGAGCTGAAAATCGCAGATGGACTCCATCCGGAATACGTCGCAACCTGGCCCGATATAGAGGCGCCGCACACCCCCTCTGCTTCACTTATGAAGTAATGGAACATGAATTCCCAGAAGGGTTGAAACCCGTGAATATCGAATCATATGATGGAACCAAAGATCCTGCGGTATGGATTGAAGACTTTGTCCTCCATATTCACATGGCGCGCAACGATGATCTTCATGCCATCAAATACCTCCCCCTAAAACTCAAGGGGCCAGCCCGACTAAGGGAGTCCTGGATTAGGGGGTGTTCGGGTAGCCGGACTATACCTTCAGCCGGACTCCTGGACTATGAAGATACAAGATTGAAGACTTCGTCTCGTGTCCGGATGGGACTTTCCTTGGCGTGGAAGGCAAGCTTGGCGATGCGGATATTCAAGATCTCCTACCATTGTAACCGACTCTATGTAACCCTAACCCTATCCGGTGTCTATATAAACCGGAGGGTTGTAGTCCGTAGGCAATCAACTCCATATACAACAATCATACCATAGGCTAGCTTCTAGGGTTTAGCCTCCTTGATCTCGTGGTAGATCTACTCTTGTACTACCCATATCATCAATATTAATCAAGTAGGACGTAGGGTTTTACCTCCATCAAGAGGGCCCGAACCTGGGTAAACATCGTGTTCCCTGCCTCCTGTTACCATCCGGCCTAGACACACAGTTCGGGACCCCCTACCCGAGATCCGCCGGTTTTGACACCGACATTGGTGCTTTCATTGAGAGTTCCTCTGTGTCATCGCCTTTAGGCCCGATGGCTCCTTTGATCATCAACAACGATGCCGTCCAGGGTGAGACTTTTCTCCTCGGACAGATCTTCGTCTTCGACGGCTTCGCTCTGCGGGCCAATTCGCTCGGCCACCAGGAGCAGATCGAAAGCTACGCCCCTGGCCATCAAGTCGGGTTTGGAAGCTTAAACTACACGGCTGACATCCGCGGAGACTTGATCTTCGACGGGCTCGAGCCACGGCCAAGCGCGCCGCACTATCTCGAGGGGCATGATCTAGCTCTGCCCCCGGACAGTGTCCTGGAGGCCGCACACGCATCGGTTCCAAGCCCTAACTGGGAGCCTATTGCGCCAATCGAGGATGAGTGGTTGGACGTCACCTCGGGGGCTGTGATCCCAAAAGCGATCGAGCCGAACGCTAGCCCCGCACTCTGCACGACCCATGACTCCGAGGATCCGGACTTCTTCCCGGACTTCGAACCCCCCGCGCCCCTGCCAATCGAATCCGATTGGGCGCCGATAATGGAGTTCACCGCCGCAGACATCTTTCAGCATTCGCCTTTTGGCGACATCCTGAATTCTCTTAAGTCTCTCTCTTTATTAGGAGAGCCCGGGCCGAACTACGGTCGGCGAGGGTGGGATACTGACGATGAGGAAATTCAAAACCCACCCACCACCCACTTTGTAGCCAGTGTCGACGATCTAACCGACATGCTTGACTTTGGCTCTGAAGACATCGACGGCATGGACGACGATGTAGGAGACGAACAGGAACCAGCACCTGTAGGGCGCTGGAAGGCCACCTCGTCATATGACATATATATATGGTGGATACTCCAAAAGATGGAGATGGCGATGGAACAGTGGGGGATGACGCCCCCAAGAAACAGCCAAAGCGCTGGCGTCAGCGGCGCCGCTCTAAATCCCGCCAAAGCAAAAACGGTGATTCCGGCACGGGAGATAATACTACCCCGGATAGCACCGAAGAACACCCATCTCAGCAAGATTCGGCACAGGAAGATGGAGAAGCCAGCCCTCATGAGAGAGCGGCAGACCGAGAGGTCGAGGATGATAACTATACGCCTCCCTCCGAAGACGAGGCAAGCCTCGATGACGACGAATTCGTCATACCATCAGACCCCGCCGAACAAGAGCGTTTTAAACGCAGGCTTTTAGCCACGGCAAGCAGCCTCAAGAAAAATCAGCAACAGCTTAGAGCTGACCAAAATTTGCTAGCTGACAGATGGACTGAAGTCCTTGCGGCCGAAGAGTATGAACTCGAACGCCCCTCCAAGAGTTACCCGAAGCGCAGGCCGCTACCCCGATCAGAGGAGGAAGCACCTACATCACCAGCACATGACATGGCAGACCGGCCACCTCGCGGCCGCGACAGAGAGGCCTCTCGGCCCTCCACCCAAGCCATGCCCCGACGCCGCTCAGCTAAGGCACGGGAAAATGCGCCCGACCTGCGAGACATACTGGAGGATAAGGCAAGACAAACAAGATCGATCTACGGATCACGCAGGCGCCCTACGGCATGTGACAATGATCTTCACTCCGGATACAACAAATCCGGCCGGGCCGAACACAACAGACATAGCTCTTCCGAGCTGCGTCGTGATATAGCCCAGTACAGAGGCGCCGCACACCCGCTATGCTTCACGAATGAAGTAATGGATCATAAAATCCCAGAGGGTTTCAAACCCGTAAACATCAATCATACGATGGCACAACAGATCCGGCGGTATGGATCGAGGATTATCTCCTTCACATCCACATGGCATGCGGCGATGATCTACACGCCATCAAATACCTCCCGCTCAAACTTAAAGGACCGGCCCGGCATTGGCTTAACAGCTTGCCAGCAGACTCAATTGGTTCTTGGGAGGACCTGGAAGCCGCATTCCTCGACAACTTCCAGGGCACTTACGTGCGACCACCGGATGCCGACGACTTAAGCCACATAATTCAGCAGCCAGAGGAATCGGCCAGACAATTCTGGACACGGTTCCTAACAAAGAAAAACCAGATAGTCGACTGTCCGGACGCAGAGGCCCTAGCAGCCTTCAAGCATAACATCCGCGACGAGTGGCTTGCCCGGCACCTGGGACAGGAAAAGCCGAAATCCATGGCAGCCCTCACGACACTCATGACCCGCTTTTGCGCGGGAGAAGACAGCTGGCTAGCTCGCAGTAACAACTTATCAAAGAACCCTGGTAATTCGGATACCAAGGACAAAAGTGGCAGGACACGTCGGAATAAGCAAAAAACGCCGCATTAGCAGCGACAGCAATGAAGACACGGCAGTCAATGCCGGATTCAAAGGCTATAAATCCGGTCAGCGGAAAAAGCCATTCAAAAAGAATAATCATGGCCCGTCCAGTTCGGACCGAATACTCGATCGCTTGTGCCAGATACATGGCACCCCCGAAAGGCCAGCCAATCACACTAACAGGGATTGTTGGGTGTTCAAGCAGGCAGGCAAGTTAAGGGCCGAAAACAAAGACAAGGGGCTGCACAGCGATGACGAGGAGCCCAAGCCGCCAAACAACAATGGATAGAAGGGCTTTCCCCCACAAGTGCGGACGGTGAACATGATATACGCAACCCACATTCCCAAGCGGGAGCGAAAGCGTGCGCTACGGGACGTATACGCGATGGAGCCAGTCGCCCCAAAGTTCAACCCATGGTCCTCCTGCCCGATCACCTTTGATCGAAGGGACCATCCCATTAGCATCCGTCATGGCGGCTTCGCCGCATTGGTTCTCGACCCAATCATCGACGGATTTCATCTCACAAGAGTCCTCATGGACGGCGGCAGTAGCCTGAACCTGCTTTATCAGGATACAGTGCGGAAAATGGGCATAGATCCCTCAAGGATCAAGCCCATAGGAACGACCTTTAAAGGCGTTATACCAGGTGTAGAAGCCAACTGTACAGGCTCAGTAACACTTGACGTGGTCTTTGGATCCCCGGACAATTTCCGAAGTGAAGAGTTAATCTTCGATATAGTCCCGTTTCGCAGTGGCTATCACGCCCTGCTCGGACGAACCGCATTCGCAAAGTTCAATGCGGTGCCGCACTACGCATATCTCAAGCTCAAGATGCCAGGCCCTCAAGGAGTAATTACGGTCAACGGAAACACCGAACGGTCCCTCCGCACGGAGGAGCATACGGCGGCTCTCGCAACGGAGGTACAAAGTAGCCTTCTCAGGCAACTCTCTAGTCCGGCCATTAAAAAGCCAGACACTGCCAAGCGCGCCCGGAGTAACCAACAGCAAGACCGCCTGGCACACTCTGAGCAAGCGTAGCAATGCGGCCCCAACCCCAGCTTTCGCGACATAGCGAAACCAGTACCTCGCGTACATAACTACGCCCTTGAAATACCATGGGCACAGGGGAAGGGGCACAATAACGGCACGCCCAAAATACGGCTTAAAACGTACCAGGGGCTGCCGGATTCTTTTTTTAATTTTTTCTTACTTTCAGGACTCCATATTTCGGATGACCTGTTCGGCAATTCGACTGCCGCACAAATGATGCAAGCTCCAGGGAGGCAGACAAGCCATGCCGCATTATGGAACTCCCATGTGGTCTCTGTTACGAGCGGTATACCTGTTTTAAATACAATTCCGCGGCCTGCCCCTGGTCAGGACATACTAAATAGTCCAATATCTTTTGCTTACCGCACTATTTGTATCGTTCGGCTTTGATAAATAGCCTCTCTATAAACAATGCTTAGCTTCTTGTCTATTTTTTGCATTATCTTATTTTCACATTTATGTTTATTAAATGACATGATTGCACCCGTACACCATGGTACGGCAAACATGCCAGGGGCTTCAGTACCCCTCATAATGGTGTGAGAAGTCCGTACACTTTCACAAGTGCGGCACCCCGAACTTATAGCACTATATGCATCGGCTCCGAATCATGATTTGGGTCAATAGTTGGGTTTGCCCGGCTCCTATGTTTTGGTGCCTTACGTTCCGCTCTATCGGCTAAGGTAGCACTAGGAGAACCACTGCGATTGTGCCCCGGTTCAGCTGGGTTAAGCACCTCAGTGGAGAAAGCTAAAACTGACTGTCATGATGTGGCGAGAGACCGGTCGCTGTTCGAGAGGTTTTTCGAGTCCCTAAAGGCTTATGCCTCTTCGAGCGAGGAGCTGGCTTTGTCTGGCCAAGGCGTGGATAGCGCCCCGAACTCGGTCTTCCGAACTAGGGGCTTCGCCAAAAATTAAAATTATAGAGTTCTATGGCTAAGTGAGAGTGTTCAAGCATTATAGTCCGATTGCCTTGTTCGTTGTGCTGACCGCCTCCCTCGACGGACCCAATCATGGGAAAAAGAGCGCCCAGGTTTATCCCGAACACCCCAGCACTAGTGGCATGGGGGCAGAAGCCGACGACTGGCCATCTCTCAATTTTTTGATAAACGGCCGCACAGAAAGTAATATTTTAAATTCAAGCATTGCTTAGCGCATATGAACAAGTTTTCAGCGCACAGGATAACACGAGCGAGTTCATTCAAAAATTACATCCTTGGTACATTCATCCGCCACAAGGCGGGCACCAGCAAGAACATCCTTGTAGTAGTTCTCGGGCTTGCAATGCTCCTTCCTCGGCGGTGGCCCGTCCTTCACAAGCTTCTCACCGTCCAGCTTACCCCAGTGCACCTTTGCACGGGCAAGGGCCCGACGGGCACCTTCGATGCAGACGGAGCGCTTGATGACCTCAAGCCTCGGACAGGCCTCCACCAGCCGCTGCACCAGCCCAAAATAGCTCCCAGGCAGGGCCTCTCCGGGCCACAGCCGAACTATGAAGCCCTTCATGGCCTGCTCGGCCGCCTTGTGGAGCTCGACCAGCTGTTTCAGCTGGTCGCTCAAGGGCACAGGGTGTCCGGCCTCAGAATACTGAGACCAGAACACCTTCTCCGTCGAGCTGCCCTCTTCAGCTCGGTAGAATGCGGCGGCATCGGATACACTGCGGGGAAGATCTGCAAATGCCCCTGGAGAGCTCCGGATTCGGGTAAGTAACAGGTAGTTCACTTTTATATTTCTGCTTTGCATAAAGAATGCCTTACCCGCCGCTATCTTCCTCATCTCCTCCAACTCTTGGAGGGCCTTTTGGGCTTCGGCCTTGGCAGACTTGGCAGCCTCTAGGGTCGTTGCAAGCTCGGATGCTTGCGCCTTCGACTCCAGCTCCAAACTCTCATGTTTTTTCATGAGAGCCTGCAGCTCTTGCTGCACCTCGCCGACCTGAGCCCCAAGTCTGTCTCGCTCGGTGCGCTCCGCGGCCGTTTTCTTTTCGGCCTCAGACAACGCCTGCTTAAGGATCGCCACCTCAGTCGTGGCCCCTACAATAAGCAGTACAATTCTGTTACTCTTTTTGCAATCAAGCCTTTTTATAGGCACTTTTTCTATAAGGTATTTCTTACCTTCTTCCTCTTCGAGCCGCCGCTTGGAAAAGCCGAGCTCTTGCTCGGTCCGCTCGAGGTCCTGCTTCAGGACACCCACCTCCGCAGTCAGTGCGGCGGTGGATAGCAGCGAAGCCTGCATACGCATATTGACTCTTTTTTTAGACTCCTGCGAAATTTAATAGATCCTCTATTCGGCTTTTCTTTCTGAACGCCAAACAGAGCATCAGGGGCTACTGTCTATACGGTAATATTTTTACATATTTTTACTTACCTCGAAGCCTGTTAGAAGGCTAGCACAAGCTTCAGTTAGTCCGCTTTTGGCGGACCGAACCTTCTGGACCACCGTACTCATGATGGCACGGTGCTCCTCGTCGATGGAGGCACCCTTAACCTCCTCCAGCAGATTGTCTGGCGCCTCCGGTTGGACGGAGGACGCCGGCTCAGTAGGCTTGCTCCTCTTGGCAGGAGTTCGCCTACCGCGGTTCGGAACCGTTGATGATTCCGGCGCAGTGTCCGGCTTAAAGTCGGACTTGGAGCCCAGGGGGGTCTTGTCCCCTTCACTCCTGGAGTCCGGGAGGTTGCCTTGCGGCTCCTCCGGGACCACCTCCTCCTGCCCCGGAGCTTGTCACGACGCCACTTCGGCGTCGTCTGCAGTGCGGGGGGAGACAGCGGGCGGAACTAAGTTCACGCCCGATGAGTCCAGGGAGCCGCCCGACGATTCATCGAATTCGGCCCGGGGCGGACTGCATAATTACATTCGACATTAGGGAAAGCTGTGCAACAAAGGAACATCATGAGTTACTCTGATATCCGAACTTACGATTTCGCCGGACGCTTGGCCCTGTTTGGCCACTCCTCTTTGCCCTCTTCGGCGTTGGGGGCGTAGTCCGGCGGAGGGGTCTTCCTTTTCCTAGACCCCTCGGCCTCCCCCGTTGGGGCGGCCTTCCTCTTCTCTCCTCCCTCCGCTGGGGGGGGGAGAGTTTTCTTCTTCCTCCTCCTCGTTTTCGCGGGAGGAGGGCGTCTCGGACTCGTCAGATGACGAGTCCGACACCACCACGTTGCGGGTACTCTTTCGAGTCCCCGTGGTCATCTTCTTCTTGGCCTTCTTCTCCGGCACCACATAAGGCGCCGGAACCAGCAGCTTCACTAGTAGAGCTGGGGCTGGGTCTTCGGGCAGCGGAGCCAGACAGTTAATCGGTCCGGATACCGCTCGCCAAGCCTGTCAAAGGTAAGGGAGTTTAGATCCCGCATAGAGTCAAACTATGAAAAAAGCTTAACATCCTGTAAAAGGTGTAGATGGCTTACCTCGCTAGCGTGACGCTGCGAGCTGTATCCGCGGTCCTCGGAAACGGATGCGGGAGCCTCGGCACCCTTGAATAGCATCTTCCAGGCGTCTTCGTACGTCGTGTCGAAGAGCCTGCTGAGGGTTTGATGCTGCGCCGGGTCGAACTCCCATAGATTAAAATCCCGTTGTTGGCACGGGAGGATCCGGCGGATGAGCATAACCTGGATTATATTAACGAGCTGGACTGGCTTGTTCACCAGGGACTGGATGCATGTTTGCAATCCGGTCACCTCTTTTTCGTCACCCCACGACAGGCCCGTCTCTTTCCAGGACATAAGCCGCATGGGGGGTCCGGATCGGAACTCGGGGGCTGCGGTCCATTCCGGATCGCGCGGCTCGGTGATATAAAACCACCCGGATTGCCATCCCTTTAGGGTCTCCACAAAAGAACCCTCGAACCATAGGACATTGGCCATCTTGCCCGCCATGGCGCCTCCGCACTCCGCCTGGCTGCCGCGCACCACCTTGGGCTTGACGTTGAAGGTCTTGAGCCAGAGGCCGAAATGGGGGCGGACGCGGAGAAAGGCCTCGCACACGACGATAAACGCTGAGATGTTGAGGATGAAGTTCGGAGCCAGATCGTGGAAATCCAAGCCGTAGTAGAACATGTGCCCCCGGACAAATGGGTGGAGTGGAAAACCCAGTCCGCGGAGGAAGTGGGGGAGAAATACTACCCTCTCATGGGGCCTTGGGGTGGGGAGAAGTTGCCCCTCTTCGGGAAGCTGGTGCGCTATGTCCTTGGACAGGTATCCGGCCTTCCTTAGCTTCTTGACTTTACCCTCCGTGACGGAGGAGACCATCCACTTGCCTCCCGCTTCGGACATTGCTGGAGAAGGTTGAGGTGGGAAGTGCGGGCTTGGGCGCTGGAGCTCGGGTGCGCAGGAGATGGATTGGCAAGGGAGGAAGAAGGCGTAGGTAAAAAGGTGGATCCTTGTCCCCTTATATGGGCGGATGCAGTTGTGCGTCCCCACCTGCCTAGTAAAACTCACTTGCCTCCCAAGCGCCGTGATAAGTGGCGCGGTTGGGTTACCCACGTCCGTATTGATGAGAATCCCATAAAAGGGGGGTACACGATCTCTGCTTTGACAAGACGTCCCAAGGAAACTGCCTCGCAAAACACGCTGAGGTGGAAAAGTGAAAACAATTCGAGTGAAGGACTTGGCTGTAGTGTGTTGACGCACTGCGGAATACGTCAGCAGATTTGATTTGTGTTAATATTATTCTCTCTATGGCAATATGTGGAAGCTTATTTTGCAGAGCCGGACACTACTCTTGGTGTTTACAATCTTCTATGAAGGACTTGGAGGAGGAACCCGCCTTGCAATGCCGAAGACAATTTGCACGCCGGACTCGTCGTCATTGAAGCCTGGTTCAGGGGCTACTGAGGGAGTCCTGGATTAGGGGGTGTTCGGGTAGCCGGACTATACCTTCAGCCGGACTCCTGGACTATGAAGATACAAGATTGAAGACTTTGTCCCGTGTCCGGATGGGACTTTCCTTGGCGTGGAAGGCAAGCTTGGCGATGCGGATATTCAAGATCTCCTGCCATTGTAACCGACTCTATGTAACCCTAACCCTATCCGGTGTCTATATAAACCGGAGGGTTGTAGTCCGTAGGCAATCAACTCCATATACAACAATCATACCATAGGCTAGCTTCTAGGGTTTATCCTCCTTGATCTCGTGGTAGATCTACTCTTGTACTACCCATATCATCAATATTAATCAAGCAGGACGTAGGGTTTTACCTCCATCAAGAGGGCCCGAACCTGGGTAAAACATCGTGTTCCCTGCCTCCTGTTACCATCCGGCCTAGACGCACAGTTCGGGACCCCCTACCCGAGATCCGCCGGTTTTGACACCGATACTGGCTAAACATCCTTCCTGAAAACTCCATTGGCAGCTGGGAGGACTTGGAAGAAGCCTTCTTTGACAACTTCCAAGGTACATATGTTCGACCTCCGGATGCTGATGACTTAAGTCACATAATCCAACAGCCCGGAGAGTCAGCCAGGAAATTCGGGACCAGATTCTTAACCAAAAAGAACCAGATCGTCGACTCTCCAGACGCCGAAGCCCTAGCGGCATTTAAACATAGCATCCGGGACAAATGGCTCGCCCGACACCTCGGCCAAGAAAAGCTGAAGTCCATGGCAGCCCTCACGGCACTCATGGCCCACTTTTGTGCGGGCGAAGATAGTTGTCTAGCCCGTAGTAATAACAATACAAGCGAACCTGGCACTTCGGAAGCCAGAAATAGCAATGGCAAGCCCCGACGCAACAGACATAAGCGTTGAAGCAACGGTGATAATACCGATGACACAGCGGTCAATGCCGGATTCAGTGACTCCAAGTCTGGTCAGTGGAAGAAGCCATATAAAAGAAATAATCAGGGCCCTTCCAGCCTGGACCGCATACTCGATCGCCCATCTCAGATCCATGGCACCCGTGATAAACCAGCCAATCATACCCACAGGAGTTGTTGGGTCTTCAAACAGGCCGACAAATTAAATGCCGAAGACAAGGAGAAGGGGTCGCAATGCGAGAACGACGATGAGGAGCCCCGTCCACCGAACACAGGGGGACAAAATAAGTTTCCTCCTCAAATCAAAATGGTGAACATGATATACGCCACCCATATCCCCAAGAGGGAGCGCAAACACGCGCTCAGGGACGTCTATGCGATAGAGCCAGCCGCCCCAAAATTCAACTGGTCGTCATGCCCGATCACTTTCGATCGTAGGGATCACCCAACCAGTATCCGTCATGGCGGGTTAGCCGCACTGGTCCTTGACCCAATAATTGATGGATTTCACCTCACACGAGTCCTCATGGACGGCGGCAGTAGCCTTAACCTGCTTTACCAAGATATAGTGCACAAAATGAGCATCGATCCATCAAGGATCAAGCCCACCAAAACTACCTTTAAAGGAGTTATACCAGGCGTAGAGGCCCGCTGCTCGGGCTCAATCACATTGGAGGTTGTCTTCGGATCTCCGGACAACTTCCGAAGCGAGGAGTTAATCTTTGATATCGTCCCCTTCCACAGTGGCTATCACGCACTGCTCAGATGAACTATGTTTGCCCGATTCAATGCGGTGCCGCACTATGCTTATCTCAAGCTCAAGATGCCCGGACCATGCAGTGTCATAACAGTCAATGGAAACACGGAGTGCTCCCTCCATACTGAGGAGCATACTGCTGCCTTGGCAGCAGAGGTACAGCGCGGCCTTCACAAGTAGAACCTTAATTCGGCGGCCATGCTCCCAGACATTGTCAAACGAGTCCGGACTACTCTGTGGTAGGACAGTCCAGCTCGTCAGGAGCTCGATTAGCAATTCAACCTCCATCTCAGCCCCGACCAAGTGGCGGCATACGTTCCGTGCGTACATAACTACGCACTAAAAATACCATGGGCAGAGACGGAGGCATAACCATACTGTGATCCACAATACGGCTCGACCTTCCCGGAGCACAACTATGCTTACTTTTCCTTTTATCCCTTCTTCTTTTTTTTCAGGTTCCTTTTCACAGGCCCCTCCTGATGGCCGGATAAATTGGTCCTTTCGAAGGACGGACACACCAAGGCGACAAGTAGCACAGACATATGGGGGAATCTCCAGACATCCTTATTGGCGATCATTCTACCTGTTTTCAGGACCCATCGCAGCTCCTCCTTGGTCTTGGCATGTTAAATAGTCACTGTTGCTTATCGCACTACTTGTACAAAATACGCCTTGACGTATTAATCAAACTATAATGGAAACAGTTTGCAGCCCAACTTCTATGGCACTAGTTTGTTCTTTGGATAATCTTATCAAATCGCACCCATACACTTTGGTACGCTTTATTCCGCCAGGGGCTTCACTGTGCCCCATAACACGGCAACAAAGTCCGAACACTTTTTACAGTATAGTTCGGCACCTCGGATTTAGCATTATATGCATCGGCTCTGAATCATGTCTTTGGTCAATAGTTGGGTTGCCCAGCTCCTGTGCTTACTACCTTACGTTCTGCTATATCGGCTAGGGTAGTAAAGGGAGAACTACTGCGATTGTGACCTGGTTTATCCGGATGAGCACCTCAGTAGAGAAAGCCGAAAACTGACTGTCATGATCTTTAGTGATTTTTTCCGCATTATGCGATGAATCGGTTCTTATCCAATCAGGTTTTTACAGCACCCTAGTTCGGATACTAGGGGATGCGCCTAAATTTTTATTGTCAAACTCCTATGGCTAAGTGAGGGTGGTAAAGCCACATAGTCTGATTGCCTGGTTCCTTGCGCTAAACACCTCCTTTAAGGACCAAATGTTGGGATAAAGAGTGTTTACATTCATCCCGAACACCCCCGTACTACCTACGTGGGGGCTGAAGCCGACGACTGGCCAACCCTCAGATTTAATAAAAACGGTCGCACAGGAGGTAAAAACTTCAACAAATAAACAAGCATTATATTACATAACGGCTATTTTCAATACTACAGGAGGGGATAACATGAGTATATTCATTCAAAAATAATGTCCTTAGCACATTGCTCTGCTACAATGCAGGATCCCTCCAGGACATCGTCGAAATATCGTGCGGGCGTGCGGTGCTCCATTCCCTTGGGCGGTCCTTCAGTCACGAGCTTGACGGCATTCATCTTCGCACATTGCATCTCGACACGGGCGAAGGCCATCCGCGCACCTTCTATACAAACCGACCGCTTGACGGCGTCAACCTGAGGGCAGGCATGGACCAGCCGCTTCACGAGTTCGAAGTTGCTGCCGGGCATAGCTTCTGCAGGCCACAGCCGGACTATTAAGTGTTCGGCCACCCTATGCAGCTCGGCCAGCTGTTTTAGCTGGTCGCTAAAAGCCACCGGATGTTCTGGCGCAAGGTATTGCGACCAGAACAGCTTCTCCGTTGCGCTCGCTTCTTCAGCTCGGAAGAATGCCGCAGCGTCAGAAACGCTGCATGGCAAATCCACAAACGCCCCTGGAGAACTCCAAATCCGGGTTAGTAAGAGATATCTTGTCTTCACATACTTGCTTTGCATAATAAAATCCTTACCCGCCGCAATCTTCTTGGCCTCTTGGATTTCCTGGAGGGCGCTTTGGGCTTCGGCCCGGTCCTCTTGTGCACTTTGGTGGACCCTCACGAGTTCGGACTCTTGGCCCTCATTCTGGCGCTCCAAGGATTCGTATTTTATCACGGCATCTTGGAGCTCCTGCTGGACCTCCCCAATCTTGGCCTCATGCATTTCTCGGGTGGTCCATTCCTTCGCCGCCCTCTCCTTGGCCTCGGCCAGCGCCTTCTTGAGGGCCTCTACCTCGGTCATCGCCCCTAAGAAAATATCGCGGCACTGTGGTTAGCGCACAAACATTCATCCCTCCTGGATATACACAAAAACATTGAATACCTTGATTGTCCTCCAGCTGCTTTTTCGCACGACCGAGCTCTTCCTCGGTCTGCTCCAGTCCGGAGACTTTGGCAGCATGAGAAGTCATGGCCAACAGCGACGCCTGCTTATTCACATAGACATATCTGGTTAGTCTCCTGCGAAAAACTCTTTCTGGAGTGTTATCTTCTCCTGTGTCGGTGTTGCTGTCTTTACTGCGGCGGGACTTAGAGCGGCGCCGCTGACGCAGGCGTTTGGACTGTATTTCGGAAGGCTTATCCTCAGCAGGATCTTCCTTGTCATCGTCGTTGTTCTCCTTTGGTGCATCCACCATGTATACATCATACGAGGAAGTGGCCGTCCAGCGTCCGGTGAACGGCGGGTTCTGGGCCTCTTCTTCTCCGGCATCGTCGTCCATACCGTCGATGTCCTCGGAGTCATAATCAAGTTTGTCGATTAAATCCTCGACCATGGCTATGAAGTGGGTGGCGGGTGGGAAGCAAAATTCTTCACCGTCAACCCCTAGTTCGAGCCGGATATAGTTCGGCTGTGAGTCCTCCGCCAAGGACAGGTTCTTTAATGAGTTTAGCACATCGCCCAAAGGCGAGTGCTGAAAGATGTCTGCGGTGCTGAATTCGAAGATCGATAAACGATCAAGTTCGGTATCCGCAGGCTCACGTGGTTCGGAACTTCGGCTGGAGACGAGTCCGGGGTTCTGGTGACAAAGACATTGTGAGAGGTTAAGTCTATGTGTGGCTCCAACGTCGTGGAATCTGTGGCCTCCGTGGGGGGTTGATCCACCCATCCTTGGATGGCGCAACTTGCTCCGGATCTAAGGACAGAGCGGTTACGGGAGCAATCTCCTGGATGCGGCCTGACGACAGATTTAGGTCATGATCATCAGGGTGACCAGGAGCGACTACTGCGGTATCGAATCCGGCGAAGATCAAGTCCCCACGGATGTCCGCAACATAGTCCAAGCTTCCAAATCTGACCTGATGGCCAGGGGCGTAGCTTTCAATCTGCTCCGGATGGCCAAACGAGTTGGCCCGTAGTGCGAAGCCGCCAAACATGAGGATCTGCCCGGGGAGGAAAGTTTCTCCTTGGACAGCGTCATTATTGACGATTGAAGGGGTCATCAAACCTTTTAGCGACAGCACAGTGGAACTCTCAATGAAAGCACCAATGTCGGTGTCAAAACCGACGGATCTCGGGTAGGGGATCCTGAACTGTGCGTCTAAGATCGATGGTAACAAGAGACAGGGGACACGATATTTACCCAGGTTCGGGCCCTCTCTATGGAGGTAATACCCTACTTCCTGCTTGATTGATCTTGATGAATATGAGTATTATAAGAGTTGATCTACCACGAGATCATAATGGCTAAAACCCTAGAAGTCTAGCCTGTATGAGTACAGTAATGAGTATCCTATCCGGACTAAGTCCTCCGGTTTATATAAACACCAGGAGACACGATATTTACCCAGGTTCAGGCCCTCTCTATGGAGGTAATACCCTACTTCCTGCTTGATTGATCTTGATGAATATGAGTATTACAAGAGTTGATCTACCACGAGATCATAATGGCTAAAACCCTAGAAGTCTAGCCTGTATGACTACGGTAATGAGTATCCTATCCGGACTAAGTCCTCCGGTTTATATAAACACCAGGAGGATCTAGGGTTACACAAGGTCAGTTACAAAGAAGGGAATCTACATATTCCGTTGCCAAGATTTCCTTCCACGCCAAGAAGAGTCCTATCCGGACACGGGTACGGTCTTCGGTCTTCGTATCTTCACAGCCCATCAGTCCGGCCCATAGCTAACAGGCCGGACGCCCGAGGACCCCTTAGTCTAGGACTCCCTCATGGAGTATGAGGGATGACTGGTCGGCTACGGTGTGAGGCTGACGTCGCCGAAAAATAACAGGAGGTGCGGGTGTGTAAAGGGATGGCCTGGCGACAGCACAGCCGGCCATGGGAGGAGGGAGCAGGCAGTCCCGCCGGCGCTGGATTTAGCGGCTGGAGCAGGAAGATCAGAGATTGAAGAACCACGGTGGCCGTTGGATGGACATCCAACAATCAGTGCTCTGTGTTGACTAAGTTGACAAAGCCTTGCGTACGCGTCAAATTTTTTTAGGGCAGCATCATCGTCAACCTAGTAGGCCTAGAAGTCAACCTCCAAATCTGTGGAAATCAACATACAACTCATTTGCCATTATTTTCAATAATTTACAGCACATTTGCTAATTCTTAAATATATTTTGAAGCCCATATTCCTTTTATTAGCATTACAGACCATATACAAAATTTTGCATATTTCGATGGGGTCCGAACTCTTTTAATCACTAAATTTTGAGTCACATTAAAATAATTTTTAAAAAATTATATCAAAATAAAATACAAAAAGAATCTACGCAAAAAATGAATGAAATTTAAAATATTGAAATCCAGAAAAAACGAAATTCGAATGTAATTATCGGTTAGCTTTGGTTTAAAAATTTACAGCCCATTTCTTACTACTTATAACCCATTTTCTGGAGAAGCCGGATACATCCCTCAATTTTACATACCATTCACTGCCAAAAGAATTTTTTTTCTTCCAAAGTATAGAGTGCATGAAAATTGAGTCATTTTAAGTATAGATGGACAACATACATTATAGTTCATATAGAGTGCATGAAAATTGAGTCATTTTAAGTATTCGAGCGATTGGGTAGGAATTATTAGTAATATGGAGGCTATAAACTAGGTTGTTGGACCAATATTAAGTGACAAGTGTAAGATTTTTTCCATTTAAGCATTGTCGGGATTGATTTATCTATTTAAGTTTCTTTTTTCTTAAATCTCAGTCGCATTTTTATAATGACATTTCACCAAAATGTCAAACCTATAAAGGACCAAGCAAAGTGGATCACCTTTTTCTAGGACTTTTTCACCTCTCTCGGCTTCTGATTGAGAATCAGTGGCCACATAGAAACAATACCCATGTTAATGAATGTCTACAGTAACCATGCTACAATGTCAATCCACGAAGTGCTTGCTACAACCATTCATTTGGGAAGTCCATTTTCGATCCAAGAAAAGTTACATCGTGGATCTTTGTCCGAGTTTGAAATAGGTATGTTAACCTGTCAAGTTGAGAATAAAGCAAGTTCCACCAAGTTAGGACACATAAGGCCTCAATTGTTAATCGTGCGTACTTTAACTCATCATCGGAAACTTCAGTATAATGTAGAAATATACACTACATATAGTTGCACAAATGCTTGGACTAGCCTTCATGCTACTCAAGGCAACGTAAAGTTATGTTGAGACAAAGCAAAAGTGAAATGTTGCAGCAATTGTGATGGTCATATACGCCTTGGATGGAAAGCGAATACAAAGTTTAAGTAGGATTATTCAATATAAGACAAAAAATATTACCAAAAACATAAAATCCTTGATAAATGTTTTGGACAAAGTATAGTTATGTAGTGGTGAATTAACTGGGTATGAGTAGCAAGCCACACGGGGCAGGAAAAATAGCACAAACACTCTAATATAGGAATACACTACAAGGTGTTTTTGTTGTTGCTAGAAATCATTATTTTTAAAATTAAGTTGAATAGCGGCAAATGTGTGGGCAACAAATTGTTTGAGAAAACAACAAAATTCCATAAGTAATTTGGTTATTAAGTTTTCTATAATTGAAATTATCTATCTAATAGCACAATAACATATTAAAGTCTATATCACAAACAAGAATAATAATTAATAAATCTAGCCGCGCAAATGTGCGGGTCACCTTGCTAGTTCATACACAACTAAGCATCTGAACATAATTCCAAAGGGAGTCCATACATAATTGCATATAACTAACATAGTTTGCCCCCAAAAGATCAAGCTCGGAACCACCAACTGTCATTCCCCTACCACTATCACTTGCATCAAGGTCAGAAGCATAGCATTTGCACGTAGATGATCTATTGCAACACAATGGACACTGATCTGTAAATGGGTTCTTTGAATGTGATGAGAACAACATTGCCTTCAATAAGAGAAGCGGCTGGGAAGAACTCATTGAAAGTGTTGTTCTGAATCACCATCCCCCCATCTTGCTTGCTAATAGAAAATGACGAAGGAGTGATTACATGCACACCCTCATCCATAGCTACCAGAGTGACAAACGCATTCGGCACATCAACAAATCTCTTCAAGCTTCAAACAACAGTCTTGGGGATTTTCTAAAAATAAACAAAAAATAAAAGAATATAAGGTTAAATTGATCTCTAAAGATTCATAAAATAATTAAATAGCAAGATGAACACTGAAAAATATAGACTAACCAGGCACTCATGCTCAACTAGAAAATCAAAAAGTTCAACTAATCAGATAACCTTCAAAAACTAACAACAAAATCATTCACAACAACTTACCCACCATGATATGCCGGTTGATGTTGGTGTGATGTTGGTGACAGTCATGAGATGCACAAATGGGCGGCAACGCAGGAAATTGTCTTGAAAGAGACACCAAAGAAAGAAGCGGGTCTCATGATAGTTAAACGCTATTTGCTGAGAGAAGACAGCATAGCCAACATACTGGTATTTATCATTAGACAAATTTTCAAAAGCTACAAAACAAAACTAAAAAAAAGTTATACACATATTACAGATAATATTAAGCATGAAAATTTTAAACCCCACTAAATTAATTTGAAAAATTCAAAAACTTACCAACACAAAGAATAGGAAGCAACCTTTCTGCACCCCGATAAGTGTCCACTTTCAGATCAAAGGTCATATGGTCCAGAGAGAACACTATCCGGTCTCCAGCACGAAGACCATAGTCATAGTTAACTCAACCAAGCATTGCCATAAAACTTGCTAAATTGGGTCAATGCTTAAACAAAGGAGGGTAAGACCTTCCTTCATAAGTAAGAAGAGCAGGCTCAACCTTCTTGTACTGTAACATCATAGCAGCATCCCTCTGCTCATCAATGTAATAAGCTACAAAAGCTCTAAAATTGTAGGGAATGTACTGCAATATAAAATAAATATAAAAATATAATAAGATACTCAATTACCTAAAAATGCAAAACAATACTAAAGAAATTGCACAATAACAAATTCAGCAAGCCATAAATTGAAATGAAGCAAATAATTACCAATATCAATCTTGTATTAAACTTCTAATTGGAGAACTAATTATCTTATAAGATGAATAAAAATTCAACTAACAATGATGTCACCTATAAGATTGAATTTACCTAAAGAATGCAAAACATTACTGGATAAATTGCACAAAACCGAAATAGAGCAAGCTCTAAAAAAGGGAAATGAAGCAAAGAATTAATGATAACAACCTCATATTAAACTTCTAACTGAATAGCTAATTAATTTATAAGTTGAATACCAACTGAACTCACAATGACATCACCTATAAGATACTAAAATACCTAAAACATGCAAAACATTACTTCACAAATTGCACAATACCAAATTCAGCAAGCTATAAGCAGAAATGAAGCAAAAAAATAGTAATATCAACCTCGTATTAAAATTCTAACTGGAGAACTAATTAATTTATTAGTTGAATTTCATATTAATTACACTCACAATTACATCACCATAACATACTAAAATAGTAAGAAATTGAAAAGATGTTACACTTATAATAAAATCAACTCACCATGTGCCTAAAGCAACTTTCATTGAGGACAACGTCAAACTCGTGGAGAACTAGATCACCTGGCTCACAGGGTCCATCCGGATTATGGCAGATAGGGCAAACCATGCCCACATAAAATAAAAAAAGAAGCCTTAATATAAAAAGGGAACTCATCAAAGGGAAAACCACAAAATAGGTTAAAAGGGTAGCATCTAGGTAAATTTATAGCAACAACAACAATAAAAACTACCTAAAACTAAACAACATCACAAAGCTCATAGAAAAAATAGCAAGCAATAAGCAATGCAACTAGCTCTCACCAACTACGGCAACTATCTCACAATAATAGAATTAACTATCACTAGTCAAACTATCAAACTATTAGAAAAACTAATGGAACTATCAAACCATTCAACTGCACAAGAAGGATTAGGAACTTGCACAACATCATTATCAGGAACAACATCTACAGACTAGAGCAAAGCATATTCTAAAGAAATAGAGCAATAGATTAGTAGGAGTATTGGCCGAGAACCATTGTTGGTGCAATTGCAGACATTTGGAATACCATAGAAAAAATATTTTGCATATCATGGGATCCAACCATTGCTACCACGGAGTATAAGATATATACTAGCAACAAAGGTAAGTATATTCTAATTTACAACAGTTAAAACGCTACCACATCAAGCATACAAAAATATGCACACACAAAAGCAGACCTAAGCATACATTCCTACTCTATGTTGCTCTCCTTCTTTGGGTGCAAAAACACCCACCCCTACTATAGGTTGCACCTATTGTAACTACAATATTCATAAAGTACTAGTTGAACATGGTATTCCCAATGTCTACAATATTCGGAAAGTACTATCTGTCTTTAGTTGCACATGAAGGGTTCACAAAATACACAACACTGACAAGCTGCGGCAAAGCATATTCTAAAAACACAAAGAGAAAACAATGTGGTAGGTGTCTTGGCTGAGAGCCATTCTTGGAGCAATTTGCAGACGTTGGGAATACCATATCATATATTTTGAATATCATGGGATCCGACAATTGCTACTATGACTTACTGCTATGTCATGATACTAATTATTGTAGATTTACACATGCGGGCTACACAATTTGCACACAAATAAAATCAGCAAGAACAAAATCAACATGGAGTAAAAGGTATATTAGCAACAAAGGTAAGTACATTCTAATTTACAACAGTTGAAAACTGCGAGAAGAATACATATTTTTCATGCACAAAAATAAAATTCAATAAATAAATATACATGACTAGTAATTCACTTAGGATTACTGTAAGTACATGGATACTCGAAAGATTATAAATCTCCTACAAAACACTCTGAATAAAGAATTTGATGAGCAAGCTAAGCCTACGAAGTTGAATATAGTAATGTTAAGCCTATGAGCATTTAGAAACACAAAGTAAAGGGGATTAAGTTTAAAAAAAGAGGACCTTTAACAAAACTCTCAACAGAAGGTCCGGAAAAAAGCTCATTGTAAGAACCACAAAGACCTAGATTTAACATTAGATTAACCTTACACACATTTGATTTAACAGTTCAAGACGTAGAAACTCACTTCCTATTCTTCAATCACACCAAATCAACAAAATATCCAGAAATCTAATAAATCTATAGCACAAGCCTACCCCAGCCATAAAAAACCAAACCCAAAAAATCAAACTACCGCACATCTATTCCACCAGATATCTAGCAACTTATTCTAAAAGAAAAAAAGGGAAGAGAAGACACAAATCCTAACCAAAAGAGCAAGATTGAAGGAAAAAAAAGGAAGATTACGAAAACCCTAACCAAAGCATGCTAAACAAGAACCCTAACCATACATCCCATTCTACCACGAAACATTACAAAAGACATAGAAAGACAAGAAAAAAAGATTGAGCAGGTAAAATACCTGAACAAGCAGATGGAGCACAAAGATCCCTAACCCAAGAAATCCCCGAGAGCAAATCCTGCATATAGAACAACAAAAGGTACAAAACTAACAGCTAAATAACCACAAAAGTAGAGTAGATCAGACGAGAAAGTGAGAGGGGGGACACAAAGGAGAGGAAAACTCGATGAACCCTAGCTCTGGATCGGAAGAGGAGACGAAGAGGAGAGCAACTGAGAGTAAGGGAAGTAACTGACAGGCAAACTGGGGAACGCACCGAAGAGATAAGGCGAAGGCAACAAGGCGACGCAGGCTGGGCTCAGCCTGGTAATGGGCGGTGGGAGCCAAAATGGCGCAACCAAAGTAGAGAACGAGCCCAATAAGCAATTCGACTGACCGAAAAAAGGGGTCAATCGATTCCACACAACCCAACTCACCACTGAAACGACACGGAGAAAAACCAAACAGCACAAATCTCAAAGCAGAATTGGATGGCCACAAATCGACTGATCCAAAAAGAATTTTCAGCTGACTCACATGTAGCTAAAGTGCTAGTGGATTATTCTTCGAAATAAGACACTAGTGGATGCGATATGAGTGCCAGACTAGCTTTTTTGTTGTTGGTGAAAATGCCAAGAGTGAAGAGTACTCCCTCCGTCCGCGAATAAGTGTACATCTAGCTTTTGTTCTAAGTCAAAATTTTAAAATTTTGACCAATTTTCTAAAAAATAGTAGTAATATATATGACATCAAATTGATATATTATCATAGTATATTTCATGATGAATCTAGTGATACTAATTTGAAGTCATCAATGCTTTTACTTTTTCCTAGAAAGGTGGTCAAAGTTTTAAATCTTTGACTTAAAACAAAAACTAGAAGTACACTTATTCACGGACGGAGAGAGTATATGTATCGAATCCAGACCAAAATATCCAAGTTAATTAACTCATCACAGCTTCAAGTTGAAGCTAGGGAAGATTCTTCTGCCAAAAGGAAAAAGGAATACAGGGAAGAGAGCAGGAAATTACAAATAATAAAATACCAATTTTGCTAGAACTCATCTAGATGAAATTTAATTTGGTCTCATTCACCTTTTATAGCCATTGGATGTGGTGCTATAAGATGCGTGTGTGCTGACGTGAGTTGTATCCGTTTTTGTTTTCCAGATGAATGAGATTAAATTACGTTTTATCTAGATAAGTTTTAGGTACTCCCATAAAATACAAGCAAAAGATAGTATCGTCTCAAGCGGGCTAGAGAGAGTCAAACTATTCCGCCGATGTCCCTTTTGCCCTCTCCATCGCCTCGCCACAGAACCTGTGTCTGTATAGTGGACATATAAACAGCCTCCAAGCCGTCGAAGCACAGAGCGAGCTACGGCGTGCCGATGAAGACGACAGGAGGGGGCAGCGGACAACCAGCCATGTCCGGACTTGTGTTCTTCCTCTTCCTCTTTTCCCTCTTCACTGCCGCTGCCTCGACGACCAAGCAAAGCCAGGTCATCCTCTGGATCAATCCATTTTTCGTTGTTGATCAACATATTTCTCACGGGTTTAGTTTGATTAGATCATGGCCGGCTCCGTCCTGCCGTTCATGATGCTATTGTATCGTTTAATAACTCCCCTTATTTATGTTTAATTTTGTGTGAGCTGCATGCTATGCGGAAGGGACGGATACTGAACTTTCGTACCGCCGTTGTGGGCAGGTCTATATAGTGTATCTGGGCGAGCACGCCGGAGCCAAGTCGAAGGGAACCATCCTTGATGATCACCATGCCCTCCTCCTCTCCGTCAAGGGCAGGTACACACACATCCATTAATGAAGGAACGTATGCATACATACCATGATCGTACATGGCGGCGCGCACGTCCTCTACATTTGCCGGGTGATTCTTGCTGATAATGGACACTAGCGAGTCCGGCTTCGTGCAGCTAGTCATTCACACGCTCTCTCTGTGGTTCACCAGCGAGGAGGAGGCACGGGCGTCGCTGCTGTACAGCTACAAGCACACTCTAAATGGCTTCGCGGCCCTTCTCTCGGACGACCAAGCCACAAAGCTTTCAGGTAGTGTCCTACCGGCAGGACTGAGGCAGTGTCTGTCTACGGTGACACTAGGGTTTTCTCCAAAATCCATACACGATAAATAATAATACTGTGATTAATCCACCACCGTTGCCTGTATGTCTTTGTGCGTGCGTTTGGCTGATGCATGTGCCGTGTCCGGCAGAGAGGACTGAGGTAGTGTCTGCCTTCCGGAGCGACGGGAGGTGGTCCCCGCACACCACGAGGTCTTGGGAGTTTGTGGGTTTGGAGGAAGGGCTCAGCAAGGGCTGGCTGCCGTCCGGCGCTCACGCCGGCGAGAATGTCATCGTAGGCATGCTGGACTCCGGTGAGAAGGCTCTCTACTGACTTGCGTGCTTCCGGCCAATCAACTAAAGCCTTCACGTGTCGACGTTTCATTTGACAAGAGCCGCTGTTTGAAACTGCAGGGATCTGGCCGGAGTCGAGGAGCTTCAGCGACGAGGGGCTAGGGCCAGTGCCCGCGCGGTGGAAGGGAGTGTGTCAAGGAGGAGATTCCTTCAATTCCTCCTCTTGCAACAGGTCAGCTATTAGCAGGTTTTTTGTTGGTATAATCAGCTATTTGTAGTGTATTATCACATACAAATACTTACATACGTAGTACTATGTACTTCTGCGCACTGCATCGTGCATTCGTGGCTTTGTTATCGTTGGAAGATTGGTTGGTCGGTCTATTCAGGCTAGTATATTCTTGCTGGAAACAGGGGACATACACACGGCCTCTTGCTATCCGTCTTCCATCTTGTGACCATATTGATGGATCACTTCGTCTAACTAAAAATCATAACAATATCGAACTAAGGCAACTTACAAAACAAAAGGCAGACATACATGCAGTGCATCTACCTATGATTGAGATGACTAGACAGTGACGACTGACGACCAAACGAGAACCAAACAGTGACATACACGGTAAAATGGACAAAACTGACCTCAAGGCGCAACTATTTCACAAACTTTCGCAGTGGACGAAACAAATTCACCAGCTAATCTTTTTGTGTAGCGCTTGACAGGCCGGCACTGCACTACACTAAGTAGCGCATGACGCTCCTGGCCGGCGTGGCACCCGGGGCCAGACCGGGCCGCACCCCTGGTTGTGCAGCGCCTAGATGAAAGGAGCTGCACAATCGGCATACTGTTAATGTTCTTATTCTTGTCTTAGATGCAAAGGTACTACCTTTGTCCTGGTTTATTAGCCCCTTTTATTCTGTGGCAAATTTTGACTTTAAATTGTACTAACAAAATGTTAATGCATGTCATAAAAGTAATTAAATTGAAAACTATGTTCAAATACAAATCAACGATATAACTTTTGATGGCATGCATTAATATCTTGTTAGTTAAATCTCTAGTCAAAATTTGGCATAAAATACAAAAAGGACTTATAAACCAGGATGAAGGTAATAGTTACCATGTTCCAACAACTTTTGACTATTTTGCCCACTCTTTGTTTAACACATCGGCATATTACGCTTTATGTAAAGTGACCCCCATTATTCAAACTGATGGGCACACAAAGTGGACGGGTAACGGGGGGCCGGAGGGACCAGGATAGTATAACAAAAAAGCAAGAACAAAATATCCATAATTGCATATTTGGTCCAGTATATGAACACATGTTAAAATGGCATGCTAATTGCTAAAACTGAAGCAAATAATCAGTCAGGTTCAGTATAAATTTTTTAACAGACTAAGATTCTGACATGAGCCAAGAAATAAATGTTTAAACTTTTGGACTGAAAAAGCTAGCACGTCAGCTAAATGAGAAGTGGTACTTTGTTGTACCTCGAACATATTGCCCACAACTGGCTATAACCAAGAATTATCTGAATGCTTGACCACACTATCAACGCACCTTGTGTCGCTCTCATTGTCTGAAGGAACCTCTGCAGATAGAACAAAAGATAAACTGAAATGCATAACATGAATATTTGCACCAGTGAGATAGCTTATTCGAGTTGCCATTATTCTTGTTATAAGATAGAAAATGTGGAAGAATAATTTGAAACTTATAGTATGGCCATCCGCTATTTGTGCAAGCGATCGTTCATGGATTATGGAGAGGACTGGAACAACATATGCATATGAGCCGCCAATGACAGTGGGAAGGCGAGTGCCAAATAGTGTCTGCCTGTCTGGAGCAGTGTCTTTTATCCCATTCACAAATAGCAGTGTCTGAACCACTTTTGCCTTGTCATGCTTTGGTAAACACACAAACAAGCACCATTTTTTCAGTACAAATAACAATATGTTGTGCCAAATTAACCAAGGAATATAGCAAACATAAAAAAAAAGTTTACAGAAGGGTTTCAGCAGGCTGGAACTGGCTGGAAAATGCTAAGTGGCAGTGTAGCACCTGAGTGCTAGGCGCTACACTGTCTGGTGTAGTGCCTGAGCGTTAGGCACTACACTCTTTTAATCTGCAGAAACTACAAATACAGTATGTAATATGTGTGTGAATCAATTTTTTCGGTAAGACTTAAACAAATGCATAAGTGATTGTGCAGCTTCTTTCACCTAGGCGTTGCACAAGGTAGTACAGCTCCTTTCACCTAGGCGCTGCACAACCAGGGATGAGGCCCAGTCTGGCCCCAGGGTGCCACACTGGCCAGGAGTGTAGCGGCTGTCAGTTCGGCGCTACTCAATAGGTCAGCGCTACATAAAAGGGTTAGTTAGGTGAATTTGTTTCGCCTACGGTTTAGTTTGTGAAATAGTTGCGCCTCGAGGTCAGTTTTGTCCACCCCCCCCCCCCCCCCCCCCCCACCCATACACACACAGCCGGTCTATGATGTCGATGTATCCAAACTAGAATCTCCGGCGTGGGTGCTTGCACGTTTTAACCGGGACCAGACAGTGCACGCCAGAACAAAAACCTAAGATGGCAGGCCAGCTCGGGCGCAAGACTCCAGCTTGGCGACTTCTCGACTCACTGCAGTGCACAACTTGTTTTGTAATCTCTACCTGCATGGCTTAGCACTGTTAGCAGTAGCAGACGTACAAACACAAACAGTCTGCCATAGAGTAGTTTTCTCTATGCAGCAGATTAGGGGCCAGTTCTTTTCGTTCGATTATGAAGAATCACAATCCAAGGAATCAAAATCGCAAAAGCGTACACTTTATGATATTTGCTAATATAGTAAAAAATTTGTATTTTGCTAGTTGACTTAGTATGAATATGGATGTTGTAATTAAAAAGTGTATATACACTTTATGATATTTGCAACTCGCTTTCATGTTCATATGGGACATGAATCTAAAATAACCTAGTGTTAGCAATACAATACTCAGTTTCAATTTAGAGGCGTTACAGACATTTCAGCATACAACTCATACAAGAATCTCCCCGCAAAAAAAAACTCATACAACAATCTCAGGCTGGAATCACAAAAAAGAACTAAACGACTGATTATGTGGACAGGTGACTAAAGAACTGGCCCAAGGTAGAACCCCCCTGACGCCTTTTCCTCGCACTCCGTGCAAAACAAGATCCCTGTCAGCCTGACAGCGTGAGATTTTACTCCCTCGATAGTTGCAGAAAATTGATGTGATATTATGCAAATTTGCTTACTCAACTGTTGTAAGCATAGGCCAAATCAGATGATTGTTAACGGGATATAAATATTTTAATATGTTAGCTTGTGATTTATCTGTCAATAATAATATGAATGTGTAAATAAATGTTAGGGCTTGTCTAGGGCACATCTAGATGTGCCTTAGTTATTACACATCTAAGTGACACAAACAAGTGCAGAAAAAAAAGGAAAAAAAGAAAATACTCACACGAATCTTCGCATAAGATCAATGATATAGGACTTAGATGTGCAATACTTATAGCACATCTAGATGTGCTTTAGCAAAACTGTAAATGTTAATCAAATTCTGACCGTGAATTATCTTATATTTCAATTAGAAGTTTGGTAAGTAAATTAAATTGCAATTGGTTTAGAAGATAAGTAAATTAAGATGATTGATTATCATATACATGAAAGGTTTGACAAAAGAATGGTGAGAATAAATGTGAAATGAAAAGCTTAGTTCTTTTTAAGTAGTAGAGAAGTAGTGAAGATTGCAGTTCATACGTACACCGGCACGCAGGAAGGTCATCGGCGCGCGGTACTACCTCAAGGCCTACGAGGCCCAGCACGGCAGGCTGAACACCACGAACGAGTGCCGCTCGCCGCGCGACCACGACGGCCACGGCACCCACACCGCGTCCACCGTCGCGGGCCGCGCCGTGCCGGGCGTGGCGGCGCTCGGGGGGTTCGCTGCCGGCACGGCCTCGGGCGGGGCGCCGCTCGCCCGCCTCGCCATCTACAAGGTGTGCTGGCCCATACCGGGGCCCAACCCCAGCATCGAGAACACATGCTTCGACGCCGACATGCTCGCGGCCATGGACGACGCGGTCGGCGACGGCGTCGACGTGATGAGCGTCTCCATCGTGTCCTCCGGAAAGCAGCCACGGCTACCGGACGACGGCATCGCCGTCGGCGCGCTGCACGCCGCCAGGCGCGGCGTGGTTGTCGTGTGCAGCGGTGGGAACTCTGGCCCCGCGCCGGCCACTGTGTCGAACCTTGCGCCGTGGATACTCACGGTCGGCGCCAGCAGCATCGACCGCTCTTTCAACTCGCCCATCAGGCTTGGTAATGGCATGGTGATCATGGTAAACGCCTAAGAAAATTCATGTCATTTAACGTATGTTATTCTTGATTTTTCTTTTAATTAAAATGGACTGACGTGTGATTTACCGTACTTCCATATCAGGGACAAACGGTAACACCATATCAACTGCCGGCGAACAGGACGTATCGAATGGTTTATGCAGCACACGCCGTGGTTCCTGGCACTCCCGCCAACGTTACCAAGTAATAAACGAACCAACTGTACTGAAATCTCAAAAAAATATACGTACAACACAGGTACGTCACACTTGCTAATCGAACAAGGTTCAAATTTTGCATTTGGACGCAGCCAATGTCTGCCGAACTCACTGTCGCCAAAGAAGGTGCGAGGCAAAATCGTGGTGTGCTTGAGGGGGAGCGGTCTGAGGGTGGGCAAAGGCCTGGAGGTGAAGCGGGCGGGCGGCGCGGCGATCGTGCTCGGCAACCCGCCGATGTACGGCAGCGAGGTGCCCGTCGACGCGCACGTGCTCCCCGGAACGGCAGTCTCCATGGCCGACGTCGACACCATACTCAGCTACATTAATTCCAGCACGAACCCAGCCGCTTACCTGGAGCGCTCGAGGACAGTCGTGGACGTCAAGCCGTCGCCGGTGATGGCGCAGTTCTCGTCGCGTGGACCCAACGTCCTCGAGCCCAGCATCCTCAAGGTACGAGCACAAACGGCATCCATTTGCATTTGCATCTTCTCAAGATGACTCTTGTCGATTATCTGTGCTAACTGCATCTGCATGCAATGTGTGCGTGCAGCCTGACGTGACGGCGCCGGGCCTGAACATCCTGGCGGCATGGAGCGAGGCGTCGTCGCCCACAAAGCTCGACGGCGACAATCGCGTGGTGAAGTACAACATCATCTCCGGGACATCGATGTCGTGCCCGCACGTCTCCGCCACCGCCGTCCTCCTCAAGTCTGCCCACCCCGACTGGAGCGCCGCCGCAATCCGGTCAGCCATCATGACCACCGGTAATTTCCCTTCTCCGGCAACGCGATTTGCATGCATAGGGCCAAGTTCTGCTTTTCTTTACATTGATTGAGAATGGTGGCGGAAGTGGGCCCACGTGATCTCTTTGTGTATGGTTTTGACAGCAACGACTAACAACGCGGAAGGCGGCCCAATAACGAACGCTGACGGAACAGTGGCGGGGCCCATGGACTACGGCTCGGGCCACATCAGGCCCAAGCACGCGATGGACCCGGGCCTGGTGTACGACGCGTCCTTCCAGGACTACCTCCTCTACGCCTGCGCGAGCGAAGGCGCGCAGCTGGACCGCTCGTTCCCGTGCCCGGCGAGCCCGCCGCGTCCGCACGAGCTCAACTACCCTTCCGTCGCCATCCACGGCCTCAACGGGTCCACCACCGTGCACCGGACGGTGACCAACGTCGGCGAGCCTGGGGCGCATTACAGCGTCGCTGTGGTCGAGCCCATGGGCTTCTCCGTGAAGGTCTCGCCGACGAGCCTCGCCTTCGCACGCACCGGAGAGAAGAAGACCTTCACGATAAAGATCGCAGCGACCGGGAAGAGAAGTCGGCGTATGAAGAGGAAATATCTTGCAGGCTCGTACACGTGGAGCGACGGAGTCCACGCTGTGAGGAGCCCCGTCGTTGTTCTCGTCGCGTGATCATTCGTTCTTGCCATTACTGGCCAATTTGAAGAATAGATGAACACGTACAAAACTACTCCCTCGTTGTGCATGTGCTATACGCCAAATGGATCGTGGGTTCGTATCCCGTTCTGGAGGCTCGAGATGCCAATGGCTGCGCGCATCCGCTTCCTTATCCACACCGTGCGTGCACCACCGTCAGTCTTCACCGGCGCCCGTGGCCGGCAGGCCAACCAACCACACCCATTGTCCAAACCCGGCGGCGTTACAGGTGTATGACCGGCAGCGGTGGTTCACGCCAACACGACACAGTCCGCGTGCTTTCGTGCATGCTGCCACAGTAGAAAGACGTCGACGCGGGAGTCCTCGCTAGAGTCCAGGATCGCAGGATATACCACGACCCACGAGCCCACGCATGTATAGAGCGCTGGTAGCCTGTCTTTTTCCACTCCAACGCTGAAAACCCAGGGGCTGCCCGGATATTCTCTATATCGGCACAAAGTTCACGAAAACGATGGCAAGCGTGATGCTCCACTTTGTATTCACTTGCACAAGAATTTTACCAACCAAGTTTATATACCTACTAGCATTGCACAAGAATTTTACCAATCAAGCTTATATGCTCCGGCCAAGTCAATCCCTTAAAAGATGGACGTAGATAACGCACGAACGTTCGTTCGTAGTGGAGGGGGGATCGATCCGAACTTATTCGTTCGGGAGGAGAGCCCCCCAGGCCCGAATGCCCCTCCCTGTCGACCCTACAGCCTGGTAGCGAAAAAAGCCCAACTGTTTCTATGTTGGGCCAGATTAAAGCCCAGATTTTGCAGTGCTACGAAAAAGAAGGCATCAACGTTAAAGCACAAAAAATGCCATGGGTAAAACGAAATTGTTTCTTTCAATGACCCAAAAGGAAAATAGTCATGGCAATTTTCATCATACAAACAAAACAAAACGCCATGCAAGATTCATAGTAAAAAATGCCATGATATTTTTAATTAAATTGTATGCACAATTTGAAGACAAAATTGTGTGTGAGGAATTTGCCATGGTATGGTAGTATAAATTGCCATGTTAAAAAAATACAATTGCCATGACACTAAAGAATAAAATTTCCATCATGAAAATTAAAGAAAAAGAAGGGAATTTGCTATGGCCCATGATTTCAAAACATAAAATTACCATGGATTAAAAACTAAATAAAATTATTGCACTACCTATAATGAAATGTTTACACATGGCAAATTTAGTAAGTTTTTCTTCAAAAATAGATGGCAAATTTAGGAGTTTTTTTTCACTAAAACAGAAGGCAACTTTTTGAGCAAATGTAACTGGTAAATGGATTTTATTGAAAGAATATGGCAAAAAAACACTCAGGATAAATAAGGAAATCCAGACTACACGACCAAAAAGTTGCCATGCTATATAGTGAATGAAAAAAAATGCCATGGCAAAAATGTTTAATTTGCCATGGCAATAAATTCAAATATTTGTCATGGCGACATATGGAAATATGCCATGTCAAAAATAAAAAGTAAAAACTGTCATGGCAATAAAAGTTAAGAGTTTCCATGGCAAAAAAAGGTTAATTTTCCATGGCAATAAAATTTAAATATTTGCCATGGCAGTATAGGTAAATTTTCCATGTAAATTAAGGTAAAATTGTCGTGTCAAAAATAAAAAAAAATTGCCATGGTAATAAAAGTTAAGAGTTGCCATGGCAATTAAGGTAAATTTGACATGTCAATTAAGGTAATTTTTCCATACGGCAAAAATAAAAAAGTTAATTTTATTGCGATGATATTTTACTATATACATGAAGACACAAAAAAATGTGGATTGAAAAATGCCATGGCAAATAAAAAGTAAAATTTGACATGGATGTAAAAGTTATTTGCCATGGCAAGTAAAGAAGTAAATTTGCCATGAGCAAAGAGTAAAAGTAAAAACAGTTGCCATTTATGTAAAAAGTGTAAATTGCCATGTATGTAAATGTTAAGTTGCCATGACAAAACAGAAAAAGGTTAATTTAGCATGGCACTTTAAAAAAGGCAAATTTGCATTGGCAAGAGAAAAGGTAAAATTGCCATGGCAAAAACATGGTAAATTTGTCGTGTTGCAAAAAAGAAATAATTTCGCCATGATATTGTTACAAAAATTTGACATGGTCCATGCACTAGAAAATGCAACATTGTGCTCCATGAGCAGGAAACTGGACAAAAAAAAGCACCGTTCTCTGACTAAAAATAACAACTAGGTATTTTGTGGTATCTAAGTGCAGAACTCAAAACTACGACACATTCGTACCACAGAGGCTGGAGCTCCCCGCTTCAGGAGCGCATGCCAGCGACGAAAAAGCAGATGCGTTGTGCTTCTCCATGCGCTTCCGTCGGTGTGTCTCGGTGAGCTGCCATTGGATGCTGTGATCAGCCGACTCACCATGGCCACCGTGCGCCGCGAGCAACAGGCTCAACCTGGCCACCCCGCGGGCGCCAAGTATCGTGCCGCCGCAACCGCGCCTGCGAGCCACTGCTCAGCACCACGCGCCCGCCAGCCCAGGTGCCATTCTCGCCTCCTCCACCGCCATTCTCCTCCCTGGTCACCTGCGGCAAGCCCTCAACACCACAACCACCGACGGCGGCTGGTCTCCTCTGTACGGACAAAGACGTCAAAACGGATCTGGTCGAGAGAGAGAGAGAGAGAGAGAGAGAACTCGTTGCCGGCCGCGGCGGCGCAGGGAGCAAGCGGCGCACGCGCACAAACGATGCGCGGAGGCCCCCTGAACAGCTCCATTGGCCGAGCCACGCGCTGACTGCCGCAACATCAGCTGCTATCCGAGCTCGCCACTGTGGTCCTCGCCATCACGCACCGGCCACCCGTAGCTCACCGGAGAAATGCGTAGCTGGACTCCATAGACCAACATGGAAATCGCCTCTCTCGGGCGGAGCTCTAGAAGCGAGGGGAGGATAGAGCAGGGGAGAAAGGGGAGAAATGGGGAATGGTGGAGTGGGTGGAGCGTTCGTTGTGGGCGTCGTTATCCCCGAACGCTACCCCTCATCCGACGTGGCACTCTGACATGCTTTAAAATTAGTGCAGAAAAATGGACGATGATTAGAGCGTTCGGGGCGAGAAGCAAAAACACTGGTCGTTCGGGAGTTATCGATTCCGTAAAAAATAAAGTAAACCGTCGAGTAAAGCTTAGTGGACTATTTTTTTAGTCACTAAATTTTGGCCGGACCAAGCAGCCCATCAGTAATTTTTTTTCAAATTTATTTCATTGTTGGCCATTGAAATAAATTTCATTGCTTTTTTCATTTTATTGAACGACATCTTGGTACATCAGAGTAAATAATTCACCAATTCTTCGCAAAGAGAATCGATCCAAAGAAAACAAGAAGCACAAATAAGATAATAATTTAATAGAAAACCAACTTCCATAACTGCATTATCTTGCATGAAGGTGTCGTCCATGCTAGCTTAATCATAGGTCATCAGCGTGAATAGCGATCGACGATCTTGGCTTTGGGTCTTCTCGGGATCGCAGGCAGCCGCGGTGTCACCGCCAGCAGAGGCAGCGGCCGCCGCACCACCTTCGAAGATAATATTCTCGATGATGAAACGGTTGGCCATTTCATCGTCGCTGGCCACCGACATTCTGTCGAACAGGTTGCGGTCGCCGGGGAGCATGTTGGCTGGCATCTCACGCGGGCGTTTCCTCACCCCTCTGGAGGATGATGCACCAGCCACCGACGTGGCGTTGAGGTCGATGGCCACGGGAGTTGGCACGGGTGTGGATGGCGCCACCACGCCCACCTCCCGCGAGCATTCCCTGGAGAAGCGGGAGGCTTGCAGATAGACGTGGAAGCCGGGAATCGGCAACATGACAGACGTATGCGGCGAATCTGGCAGCATCATCCGAGGAAATACCGACAAGCCCGTGCTGGTCGCGGCCACGGCGGCGTGGGCAAGCCCTTGCTGTCTAGGGTTTAACCCTAGGTAGATCAGGCCTCCCTTGTTGACGCGGCGACTCGAGCATTGGTGGATCAGAAGATGAGGGCGGCGACGGCCGCCGCTTCGTCCCTTGCATTATGTGTGTTCCTTCGACCCTTCCTCTTGGCCGACTGGAAGGCCCGCTCCTCGGGCGTCAGCTGCTTCTTCTTCTTGGGCGGCGCTGCTGTCTCGCGGGGCGCGTGTGGCTTGCCTTTGACGGAGGCGACAGAGGTGAGGCCCGCGGCGGCGTCAAGGGTCGGCGTGTCGTCCATGGCGAGCGGTCGGAAGCGCTAGCGGCCGGGAGGGTTTTGGGCAAATGAAGGGAAATGATGGTCGTTGTGCCATCGACTGGCGGATCAGAAGAGGAGTAGGTGCGCGTCGTGAATGTTCGTTTCTTATCCGGGTCGACGCAAACGATACTCAAATTTGATTCAGAAACAGGTTGACAGACGGTCAAAAAGCTGACGTGTGTCCGTTTAGATCGGCGCGTTGACTTCGCGACGATCCAAACAAACATGCGCGGATGAAATAGGTCGGCAAGTAGGAGTTGCTCTTAAGGAACTCTTACAGCGGCCACGCCACTTCTCACCGTGTGATCTGAATCCTTTAACCCATCTGGCCCTCGACAGGCCCTCCGTCCCCATTCCGCTGGCGCCGACCCGCCGCCGCCCCCTTCCGCAACGCCAGTGGCGCTCCCCCACAAGTTGGTCCTCGCCGCCGGACGAGGTTGTACGCCTCCGGCCATCCTCGTGCTGCTCCTCCGGCGAGAGCGGCTCCATTCACAACCGTCGGGCCGCGCTCCACCGCTGACCCGTCTGCTCCTATCCAGGTCACCGTCTGCTGGCCGCTCCCTTCGGATCCTAGGCTTGCCCTCTCCGGATCAAAGGTACTAGTGAGCTTTCGCCATGTCGAGGCTGCGGGCGCTCTGGCAAGCTTCCGTGAACGCTACCAAGCGAGGTAGGTCCCTATCACACACCCCAATCTCGTTGATACACTGTGCCTATTCGGTCCATTTCCTCAACGAAACCCATAGTCGTGTTGCCTATGATAGTCTTGAACCGTTGTTGTGTGCGAAATGCCGAAATGTTAACTGGAAGAGGTCATTGTAGGAATCATGCCTACTCTCTCAAGTCCTGAGTGTGAAGAACTTAGCTTGCTCGCTGCGAGTGGAGCCTGACGATTAGTGCGATGCAGTGCACATAAGGTTATTTCGTACTGACGAATTGGGATAGGAATTACCGTGGATATCAGTCCAATACTAACAGATCACTAACCAGAGTATATATTCACTATTTCGATTTCATTCCGAACATAAACTGATATATAAACCTTTAGTTGTTGCCTATGGCACCGTAAGCTGATTTTTAAGAAGTTACTACTCATGCATTTCGCTAACTGTATGGTATGGTAAATAAATTTATCATGTTTCTATATAAACGGAAAATTGTGCCGAATATTTTTCTCCTCTAATTGGCAGCATGTATCCAGTGAATTTTCACACCTTCCCCTAAGTCATCTGACAACTCTTTTGGCATATCTAACCCCTTATCTCTGTTGGCATTACGTCCGGATTTTGTAACAGTAGTACATCACAATATACACATTATTTTGGGCCTATGCATTAATCTTGTACCCATATATACCAAATTGGCAGCTGTTGTATGGAATTCAGAAGATTTATTTCCACCAAGTGAAAGATACATCTTCAATTTCAATTCAAAAGATGAGGTGAAGAAGTGGCACTTGTACTCGGATTCAGAGTATGGAGGTAATGCATCAAGTTGATGATTTCTTCTTTAAATATAGTTGTCACAGTTTCTCTGAATAACTGATATGGTAGAGACATAGAGTAAAGCACGTTTGTACTTCTTTTATTGTCAGATACTCATGAAAGATTTGAATTCCCAACATTTCTGCCTGGCACCAAAATTGTAATTTTCTATTATTCTCGGAATATGCAAAGAAGGTGACATGTTGAGTCGCTGAAGAATGTTGTCTTTAGATGAATATGTTACTGATTTAGGCGTCCATGGTACTTCCTTGTTTTGAGTAGTGTAGTCCTTCCTAAGATTATGTGCTGCAGTAGAGCATTACTGTCTGTTTCCTTTGTGCTCCCGCGGAGTATTATATCTAATACCACTGTATCTTCCTTGTATCTTCCGGAGAACAACATAAATGATTTGCTATTGAGTTGTGGTACTTAGAATCTTCCTGATGTATGGTTTAAGTCCTTCCTAAGGATATGTGCTACAGTAGAGCATTACTGTCCATTTCCTTTGTGCATACTGTAGAGCATTATACCTGATACCGATGAATTATACGTACTAGTTTACTTTCTTTATAGATGAGTAAAGCATCAAGACTGTGTAGTGCCTCATGGCTTACAATAATTTTCATGGGATTGCTTCTTACGTCTGACGGAAATTTGATAACCTGTTTCTCCACCACAGATGATTACGTCTGACGGAAATTTGATAACCTGTTTTCTCCACCACAGATGATTATCTCTCTGACATCTGTATCAAATTTATATGCTGTCTGCACCTTTTTGTAAAACGGAACTACTATCAAACTTGTATTTGCATCTATGAGATAATATGATTGAACAGTGTTGTTCTCCAGGTTTATCATCCGCATCACTGGAGATAACTGATAGTGTTTCTGGTGGAGATACTTCATCAACAGGTACTATGTCTTTGACATGCTTAATTTTCCAGCTGGCCCAATCTTTTGAAGTATAGCTCACATTATTTTCCAGTTCGTATGTGGTGTGTAACTGCAGTCATGTAGAACCTATGAGAAGAAATAAGCTTAATCGCTGTCTAAAAAAGGGAATGCCTTGTAGTGGTTCATTGTCATTTGTCTGTACTAGTTTAGTTTAGCAGGGAATATCAGCTGCTACCTTTTCTATGTACTGGTTAATAGCAGTTGAATATTATTATATGAAACATGAAATGCTGTCTAAAAAAGGGAATGACTTGTGGTACTGTTCATTGTCATTTGTCTGTGCTAGTCTAGTTTAGCAGGGAGTATCAGCTGCCGTCTTTTCTATGTACTGATTAATAACAGCTGAATATAATTATATGAAACATGAAATCCATTTATTCATGATTTCCATGGACCGTATTCCTTACTAGCTCATTAATTTTAAGCTTCACAGTTTTTTCAACGATTTAACCAACATTTGCACTCGTGAAGGTGTCTTTTCTGGCAACCTCTCCTTGGATATGTCCGAGGGATCACCATGGAGGATCAGGCGGAGTGGTTTCTGCGGAATGCGATCAAAGAAGGTATAGCGTTCTTTCTGCACTGAGGGATATAGCTGGTGAAGGGTGTCTATGGACTAGCTAATCACAGTACTAGTAAAATGATGCTGTTACATTGAAAATGATTGTCTGTTACTTAAAAAAAGTAGAAAGTATACATATCTTTAAATAGGCACCATAATGCTGTCCACGAAATAACAATGATTTCTAATTTTGAGCATTCTCAGTATGTAGATTCTGTTCTGCTGACTTCATGTGATTCCTTGTTTCAGTTTGATGGTTACATCGATCTTGATTCGTATGATACAATAGCAATGAAGCTCAGAGGGGATGGAAGAACCTACATATCTACTGTACGTATACGACTGGCAAAAATAATGAATAATTGATGTCCAGTCAATATAATGCTCCATATTTGTATACAGATATACACAGAGAACTGGGTGAATTCACCTGGACAAGAGGAAGATAACTCGTGGCAGGCTTTCGTGTACGTACCTCAGGGTAGCTGGCGGATCTTGAAGGTAATTTCTCTAGTCACAACTGCAATTACTCCCTCCGTTTCTAAATATGAGCCCTTTTAGAGATTTCAATACGGATTACATACAGAGCAAAATGAGTGAATGTACACTCTAAAATATGTCTATATACATCCGAATGTAGTCTGTATTGAAATCTGTAAAAAGGCTTATATTTAGAAATGGAGGGAGTATATGTTTGTTCATGATTAAAACACCACTCTGTTTTTCCATCCAGATCCCTCTCGATAGCTATTTACCTACATGGAAAGGAAACGTGATCGAAGCGAACATGGAAATGAATCCTTCTCGCGTCGTGGGAATGTCTCTCTCGTTAAATGCAGAAGGCGGCGTTCCTGGTGCTAAGACTGGGCCAGGCGATTTTAGATTAGACGTTGATTGGATCAAGGCGATGAGGTCCCTGTGATTCCTGCAGTTTGTTCTTCCGGCTTTCACAAGATAGAGGCCTAAAATTCCAACGAGCATTTTCCTTCCAGTTTGATTGCTGAGCTCCTTAACAAAAGAGAATCTCATTCTCTATGCAGCTTCTTTGTCCTACGGCGATAGATGAGTGTCGTCAATAACAACGGTAAAACCGTCATACCACAGATTGACAAATCCAGCATCCATTGTAGATGCATGAAATGTTTCACTTTGTATCAGAGCAGTAACCTTGGAAATAGTTATCTTTTCAGGGCCATTGAATAAAGATTTTTTCTTCAGGCCATGGAATTTTTTGGTGGTACGTTCTGCATAAACTGTTGCCAGTTTCCGTGAAGCCTAGTTGATGTTTTTTTTTTAGCATTTTTGAATGGGACCTTTTGAATTGTCCACCTGCTAAATCGCACGTTTTTTGTTCGCTACTTCAACGTATCAGGCTTGCCCTGTTTGGTCAAATGTTGAAAAGCCCGTGCCGACATGCCACAGCAACAGAAACTTCTCCGGACTAAGGATGAAAAAATGGACGCGGTTCAATCTGAAGAATCTCATACTCCTTTTGTCTGGAAATACTTTTCATTAAAATGAATAAAAGAGGATGTATCTAAATATATTTTAGTTCTAAATACATCGTTTTCTGTTCATCTTGATAACAAGTATTTTCGGACGGAGGGAGTAGTACAGTCGTAGATTATTCAAAAAAAGTATACTATTCCATTCCAAAAAAAAATCCTAACTCACTACCGGCCGATTTGCATCAACCAAGGGATGCAAATTAATTAATTTGATTGGCAACCACGGGGAAGATGAGCCGAACAAAATTGACCGGCCAACGCCGTCGGGAAGACGCGTGGTGACTGACTTTTCTCGCACATATGCACAGATGACGGGTCCGCCTCGTCCGTCACCCTTCGATGAAGCCGGTCATCCGCAGCACGGAGTTGCGCAGGTGGTTGAGGTCCCGGTGCGCCCGCCCGGGCCCGGACCGCAGCGAGAAGGCCGCCGCCGCCTTCCCCTCCGACCACCTGCGCGACACCATCAGGTGCGGCGGCACCATGGCGCCGTCCTCCTCCTCCTCCTCGTCGTCGTCCAGGCCAGCGCGCCCGCCGGACAGGTGCGCGGCCCTGGGAATGTCCACCGGCGCAGAGCACTGCCGGCGGTCCCTGGAGGCCCTGGGAGCCGCCGTCGATGGCCCCCACGCGCTCCCCGGAGCGCCGTGGCGCGTCTCCGGCCACAGCACCTCGCACTCGGACAGCTCCTCCTCCACCGTCGACATGTCTGTGCGGTTTTGTACTCGCGCACGTATTGCACCGGTGATGAGTGAGGGCCTGGATTGGAAGCTCGATGATCTTTCTTTTCTGCTTTAGCGTCCTATCCTGTGACGGGGAAGCGCGTATATATAGGCGGTGTGGCACCATGCCGTGTGTGTAGGTGTAGCTTCCCACGTACGGTGGCAGCCGCGTGGAGGATGAGGCCGGAGCCGGATCGCGGGCCTACCGGGCCAGGTCAAATAAAGGCTGATCCAATCCACCGGCTCACACACATAGAAATAAAGTTGGTCGACATGAAGCTGCAATCTGTTTTTTCAGATATTATTTTAAGAAGTTGCAATGGTATATACAAGCGCGAGCGATCAGTTGCTCCCACTATTTTCTTTCTTCCATTTTGGTACTACTTCCTCCGTTTGAAATTACTTGTCATAAAAATGGATGTATCTATAACTAAAATACATCTACATACATTCATTTCTCAGCCGAGTAATTTCGAACGGATGGAGTACTTATTAATGTACTAGTAGTACTAATCATGAATCCGATCATTGGTGGCAGGTGACGAAGCGTCACATACACCTACAAACAAGGTGGTAAAATCCTTTGAAAGTTACTCCCTCCGGTCCTTTTTAGTTCGCATATAAGATTTCTCTGAAATCAAATCTTGTAAACTTTGACTAAGTTTATAGAAAAAAATACAATCATTTAGAATGTGAAATCAACAACATTAGATGTGTCATGACTTTATTTTTCATATTGTATAAATTTAGCATTATAGATGTTAATATTTTTTCATATAAATATGGTCAAACTTTATGAAGTTTGACTTCAGACAATCCTTATATGCAGAGTAAAAAGAACATGAGGAAGTACGTAGTAATCATAATCTAAAGCACCGCGCGCAGCAGCTCTGACGAGGCTCGCCGAATACACGAGCGCGAGATCCCATTTTTAAAGTGTGGCAAGATTACGCCAGGCTTGATCCAGATTAATCAATCCTCGACCGCGTCACACGCGTCCCCCGCGCCCCTGCGACGCTCTCACGGACCTACTCGTGTAGCCTTTGGTCCTCTCGCTGGGAAGCAAACGGAATCCACTGGCCTGCGCTTTGCAAATCATTTCGAGGACGCTGCTGCGCCGTGGGACCGAGTGCGATCATTGGTTTCGTCATCATTGGCGTGTGCACTGCAGGCAAGGTAATGGATGGGAAGCATCCACGCACGTTCCGCTCGACGCGTGGCTGTACAGGGAAAGAAAGGCAGAAACTGGGCACAACGCGTCGCATGAATGATTTGCTCGCGTAATAAGCCCGAATGCCCGATCCGTCCGTTATTATCGTTGGACGTTGTTATGTACTTCGTGTATGGTTTTGGAAGTCAATGACGACTTGCTACCAAATCTCTCCTCCCACGCTGGCTAGGCCAACGTGTTAGAGCCTTGCGCGTTTTTTTTTTTTTTGCTTGCGAATAGGAGCCTTGCGGGTTCCAACGGGTATTTTCATACAGTAGGAATGCTGAGACTTTTGGCCTAGAACTCAACGCAAACTGTTCAAATACCAAAAGTGCTAGGTAGAATTTTCACATTTCAAACCGGTAACAAAAGAAGTCGCATCTCCGGCGCCCCATACGGGGCATCAGTCCCGGCGACGCAACCACATCGTGGTGGACGTCGGCGGCTCGCCCCCGGACAGATACGGATGTTTACTGTCACCCAACGGGTTTCGGGCTTCAACGAGAAACAAGCATGGGAGACAACGACGCATTGAGTCTCGTGAGTCGGCTCGTGTCCCATGCCTTACTTTACCTTGTCGGTGACCTAACCAACATTCTAAGGAGCGCAGCCGGCCACCGGACATGGCCATGGCGGAGTCGGACGAGCGGGAAGCGAACGAGCCCCGTTTAGATTATGTTTCATGTTGCATGTAATAATATAGATTTAAGGTATCTAGATGTGGAATGCTTTTTTTTAGGCATGCTCAGTCACGGTCCGCGAACGTGCCCGGACGCATTCTCAGGTGTTTGAGATGTTGAATTTGCCCGTAGACCCTCTTGCGCTCTCTCTCTCTCTTGCGTAATAAAAGCCGAATAGTACTAGTACTACCGGGATGACAAGTAGTGCAAAATCTGTCATTCTGCCACGCAAGCCAATGGGCGTGTCATCTTGGATAGGGGAATTAATTAGACGCTTCCGGTAAGTCAATGATTGATTGCTGAGTTGTTTATACTGGCACGGTGGCTGTCGCACAAGAACACGAGGCTCTGAGAGTGAACAGGTGGGCTACAAACTGTGAGAATTTTTATTTTTTTGAAACGGATATGTGAGAAATATAAATGTCACGCAAGAAACCGGAGAAGAGTGCTCACATTTCCATTGGCCAGATCACCACAAGGTCAGCCACAGAATAGTGTCTTTCATCATTTCATGCAAGTGGCCACAGCTCGCAAGCCAGCTACCCAACAAAATCCAGAGAGGAACTCGTGCACTGCACCAGCAATGGCATGCAGACACCTGTACTGACGTGCACATCCGGGCGAGTAGGAGAGGTTGCTTGAGGGCATTTGCACACGTAATCAAGGCAGAGAGGAGGAAGAAGAAGATAAGGTTATATACGACGTGTCCAATTGTATGCTTCGGATCGGAGGAGATGAAATGATATATAGGGCTCGCCGTTGCTTGCGCCCATGTATATGCTTGCCCTCCAACAGCTGTAAATCCCGGGGAGAGGTTAGGTTTAATCGGAAATGTTCAACGCGCATATATATTCCTCCATTCTTGAAGGATAAGTTTGCACTCTACTACTTAATTGTTTCTCGCTGGGAGTGGGGGATTACTTTCCTTTTGCGTCCAAGCATGGTACTGCTCCTCCCCGGGGGCATGCACAAAGTTTTCCTTGTTCAGGAAGTAAGAGATACTGTGTTAAACTTGCGTGGATCAAGTTAATAACGTGTAGTATAATATTAACTTCTCATGAAGGTTAATCGGTTATTAAGGGTGGTATTATTGACTGTCTGACAGATGACGTGTTCAACAGAAAAAAAACAGATGACTACCATCTTCTTCTGCCCACACGCATGTCAAAATAAAATGCGTGCAAATAAACAGTGAACGGATAAGCGCCGGCAGGAGGCTACCCTTTCAAATAAACGTACGTGTTACCACGTATGCATGCATTTCTACACGTATTCGGATTACATGACTCGCTGTGCCATTTCGAGGTAAACAGTAGGAGGAGCTCGCTTTCAGGTCAATTACACAAAAATGGCTCAAAATTATTTGAAATGAAGCGAACATTTTCGACGAAAACTTTCGGTAGGGTGGGAAAAAAACTTTCGGTATTAGTCGAGCATCACCATCGCCCTCACTCTCCCGACCTTGGGCGCGTCGAGGAGCATCAGCATCGCCGTGTCCCTCTTGGCCCTCCGATCGACGATGACGTGCGGCGGCACGAAGACATGGCTGCCGATCACCAGGCTGCCGGCGCCAGCGCCCGCAAAGCTCGCGCCGAACTTGCTCAACCCGGCCTGATGAGCCGGCGCCTTTGCACCAGTAGCCTTACCGGTCTTCCCGGGGATGTCGATAGGGGAAGACGCTTTCCGCCGGTTTGGCGCCTTGGCCGGACGGGCGGGGCGGCGGTACTCGCCGGAGTGCTCGTCATGGCCTTCGTCGCCGTCGTCATCAGAGTAGCCCGGATCCTGGGCTGCATCTGGCTCTGGCCACAGTATGTCTGCTTCATGGAATTCTTCCCCCTCCTGCTCTTCCCGTTGCATCGTCCTTTGCTTGACTTGATCCCCTAGCTAGCTTTTGTTGGTGTGTATTTGGATAGGGTAAGTACGTATTAATAGTAGTATTATTAGATGGTGGATGCCTGGATGGGGTATATATCTAGGACTCTCTAAGCTGATTACCCAACTACCCATCCAGCCATTTTTGTCCTATGCTAGCACTAGTATTATCTTGCATGGGGATTTTCAGAAGTTACCCATGTATGTAATCCCACAGCTGATCCAGTAGTTGTTTGAATGAGTCCAGTGTCCACATAGATGCCGGTGCAGTGTGCGCGCGCGTCGCGGTTACTGAATCAGCAGCAAGTCAGCGATGTGTAGATGGAAAACCACATTGCATTTGCATTTTGACCATATGTACTTATTATTTTTTACATATGAAGTATATGTTTTTTTTACATATGGAGTAGTATATGTCACACACACGCGCGCGCGTACAAACAGAATAAGTTTTACACCAACGGATTAAATTTCATCTCGCTCTTCCGATTCCAACCAATTCACAAATGAGACCGATTGAAGAAAATTCAGCGGCATCCGCCCCTAGGCTCCGTAGCTATCTTATTTACTCTACTACACAAACTGGATCAACCCAAGAAGACCCTTGAGCCCGGCCGCGCGCCGCTGGCCACGAGCGAGACAGGCGGGCGCGCGCGCGCGCGGCAAGGAGGGGCTAGCTCTCGATGAAGCCGGTCATGCGGAGGACGGAGTCGCGCGTGCGCGTGAGGTCCCGGCCCTTGAGCGTCCGCCCCTGGCCGGAGCACACCGAGGAGGCCGCCCTGCGCCGCGCCATGAGCACGTGCGGCGGCTCCACCTCCCCGCCGTCCTCCTCCTCGCCGCGGCCCCTCCGCTCGTCCGGCGCGCCCGAGGCCGCCGGGATCTCGATCGGGTGCGTGAACGGCCGCCGCTCCTGCGCCCACGCCGCGCATTTCGCCGACACGGCCGCGCTCTGCGTCGTCGACGACATGACCGGCCGGCCGGCAGCACGAGCTCGTAGCTAAGTAGCTAGCTGTGAATGAGGCGAGCAATGACGAGAGCTTGTGCAACACGACGGACGGACAGACAGCTCGCCGAGATATCCCCTCCGCAGCTCGCCGCGGCGCGAGGGATTTATAGGGCCCGGCAGGCAGCGGCCTAGGTAGGCGAAGCTAAGCTAGGCACGTTCCGTGTGGAGCTGCACCGCCTTGCCCCGGTGTGACAGATAAGTATGCGGTTTTGAGCTTTGACGGGAAGGGAAAGGAATAATTCCATAATCCCGTCCGCGATCCAGCCCCAGCGCCTGGCTGGCTTGGGCGGCTGGGCTTGGCTTGCTAGTTGCTACGCAACAAAATTAAGGCACTTGATATTCCCCCGTACGTTCACGTAATCGCGTTGCTCAATTAGTAGGAGATCGATGTGGCCGGTTGGCTTTGCCTTTCAGGCTCGACCACTCCACCTAGCTCCTGATTTTGATTTTGATCTGATCGATCGTTTTGGTGCTTGATGAATGAACCCGGACGCGATTTGCGGCGATCGTGCGTTTTGTCGCAGCGCCAAGGAAAGCCAACCGGCCGGACCGTTTCTTGATTGGCTGTGTTGCTCGTCTGGCATACCCCACGTGTTGTTGATCTGTGTGTCTGCGTGCGGCGTGCAGGTGCACCTTTGTCGATAACACTGACGTCCGGGGAAGGATTTGCACGCGTGGCACGCCCCAGGATCTGTGGGTGGACGCGCCGGCAGAAACTCTGCTTCACTTGGCAGTGGCACATGCGGCATGCATGGTGTTCGATCGCTCAGAGCTCTGAGCGACGTGTCTAGCATAGCCAACATCAAAAGGGCCGCTTTATCGGACGATTGATCTTCACTCACTGCCATGCTTTGGTACGGTGGCATCAGTTAGGAGGACGATGCTCACATGCAACGGGAAACGGTTAGGAAGTGGACGTCCAGAGGGCTAGGTTCGATGAACTTGTGAACGGCTCGTCAAATGATATTTCGCATCAGCGTAATTTTGGCAACTTCAATGGGCCAACCCATTTTGTCCATGCGCGTTAGTTTTTGTTTGTGCGGAAAATACTTATGGCCCAACGCGCTGATGCAAATGGCCCTTTGCCCGTTTCATGTCTGCTTCGATCCGTTTCCGGCTAAATTTTGGCTGGGTTTGCGTTGGTGTGGACACGCCGCGGATGCCTGCACCTTCCTTTCATGACTCGCCTCTCGGTCGCACACATGCCAACATGTAGCCCAACACCCTCCGAGCTCGACCTTCCGGCCTCTTCACCCTCGCAGCTACCACCTAGACTCCATCCGCTTTACCACCCCGGCGCCCCCAGCCAGGCCGAGCCACCACCAACACCCCACCACCGGCGTTGTTTTCACCTCTTTGCCGTCAACAGTGTAGCTCGCTTCCCGCACCCTACTCAGGGGCCGCCGCCGCCCCTCGGCACGGCACCACCGAAGGCCGTGGAGTTCGACGGCCCTGCTCCTGGAACCGAAAAGGACAGGGCCGATACTCGTCCATACTCGTGGCCATCGACGCCTACTAGGTGTTCGGCCATTTGCCCGGCCTGTTTGTAAGGTACGGATTCATCACTTCGAACGATCACGACGGATAGCTCGATTGAGTTTTTCTTTAGAATAACATCATATGTTAATCATCGGCTGGAGAATCGTCCGACGATGAGAGTGATGTTGAGGGTTTGTGAGGCAATGTCATTGTTCAGGGGTCGATCGAGGGCCATGCACGTACGTTGAATCGAGAACGGGGCCATGTCCTACTCTTTAACAATTATTTCCATGGCACAAATTCACTATTCCCTACCAAGTTTTTTTCCGACGATGCTTCCGGATGGTGAGACCTTTGTTCAAACGTATTCGCCAGGGAGTGGTGAGTTATGATGATCACTTCAAATGCAAGTATGATGCCCTTGAAAAGGTTGGCTTCTCCTCTTATCGGAAATGTACTGTAGTTGTCTGGGTGCTTGCATACGGAGTTCCCGGTGATCTAGTTGATGAGTATGTACGCAGGAGTGAGTCCACAGGCCTTGAGTCATGGACTCATGATACATGTTCTGCAAAGTCGTGGTTAATGTGTTTGGCATGGAGTACTTGAGAAAACTAAATGCTGATGATACAACCAGGTTGTTATCGATCAATGCTTTAAGTGGCCTTTCAGGGATGCTTGGAAGCATAGATTGTATGCATTGAGGGTGGAAGAACTATCCATTTACTTGGCAGAGGAAATAGAATGGACATGTTGTGTTGGTGAACGTAGCAGAATTTACAATTTTCTACGCATCACCAAGATCAATCTATGGAGTTATCTAGCAACCAGGGAATGGGGAGTGCATCTACATACCCTTGTAGATCGCGAGCGGAAGCGTTCAAGAGAACGGGGTTGATGGAGTCGTACTCGTCGTGATCCAAATCACCGATGACCGAGCGCCGAACGGACGGCACCTCCGCGTTCAACACACGTACGGTTGGGAAGACGTCTCCTCCTTCTTGATCCAGCAAGGGGGGAGGAGAGGTTGATGGAGATCCAGCAGCACGACGGCGTGGTGGTGGAAACAATGGTGATCTCGACAGAGCTTCGCCAAGCTCAGCGAGAGGGAGAGGAGTCACGGGAGGGAGAGGGAGGCGCCAGGGGCTAGGGTGCGGCTGCCCTCCCTTCCCCCACTATATATAGGACCCATAGGGGGGCGCCGGCCCTAGGAGATCCAATCTCCAAGGGGGGGCGGCGGCCAAGGGGGGTGGCTTGCCCCCCAAGCCAAGTGGGACGCCCCCACCCCTAGGGTTTCCAACCCTAGGCGCAGGGGGAGGCCCAAGGGGGCACACCAACCCATCAGGGGCTGGTTCCCCTCCCACTTCAGCCCATGGGGCCCGGTGGACCCCGGGACCCTTTCGGTGGTCCCGGTACAATACCGTGACCCCCGAAACTTTCTCGATAGCCGAAACTGGACTTTCTATATATAATTCTTTACCTACGGACCATTCCAGAACTCCTCGTGACGTCCGGGATCTCATCCGGGACTCCGAACAACTTTCGAGTTACCGCATACTAATATCTCAACAACCCTAGCGTCACCGAACCTTAAGTGTGTAGACCCTACGGGTCCGGGAGACACGCAGACATGACCGAGACGACTCTCCGGTCAATAACCAACAGCGGGATCTGGATACCCTTGTTGGCTCCCACACGCTCCTCGATAATCTCATCGGATGAACCACGATGTCGAGGATTCAATCAATCCCGTATACAATTCCCTTGTCAATCGGTATGTTACTCGCCCGAGACTCGATCGTCGATATCCCAATACCTCGTTCAATCTCGTTACCGGCAAGTCACTTTACTCGTACCATAATGCATGATCCCGTGATCAACCACTTGGTCACATTGAGCTCATTATGATGATGCATTACCGAATGGGACCAAGAGATACCTCTCCGTCATACGGAGTGACAAATCCCAATCTCGATTCGTGCCAACCCAACAGACACTTTCGGAGATGCCCATAGTGCACCTTTATAGTCACCCAGTTACGTTGTGATGTTTGACACACCCAAAGCACTCCTACGGTATCCGGGAGTTGCACAATCTCATGGTCTAAGGAAATGATACTTGACATTCAGAAAAGCTCTAGCAAACGAACTACACGATCTTTGAGCTATGCTTAGGATTGGGTCTTGTCCATCACATCATTCTCCTAATGATGTGATCCCGTTATCAATGACATCTAATGTCCATAGTCAGGAAACCATGACTATCTTTTGATCAACGAGCTAGTCAACTAGAGGCTCACTAGGGACGTGTTGTGGTCTATGTATTCACATATGTCTTACGATTTCCGGATAACACAATTATAGCATGAACAATAGACAATTATCATGAACAAGGAAATATAATAATAACCATTTTATTATTGCCTCTAGGGCATATTTCCAACAGTCTCCCACTTGCACTAGAGTTAATAATCTAGTTACATTGTGATAAATCGAACACCCATAGAGTCCTGGTGTTGATCATGTTTTGCTCTAGGGAGAGGTTTAGTCAACGGATCTGCCACATTCAGGTCTGTATGTACTTTACAAATATGTATTTCTCCATTTTGAACACTTTCACGAATGGAGTTGAAGCGACGCTTAATATGCCTGGTCTTCCTGTGAAACCTGGGCTCCTTGGGAAGGGCAATAGCTCCAGTGTTGTCACAGAAGAGAGTCATCGGGCCCGACGCATTGGGAATGACTCCTAGGTCGGTAATGAACTTCTTCACCCAGATTGCTTCTTGTGCTGCCTCCGAGGCTGCCATGTACTCCGCTTCACATGTAGATCCCGCCACAACGCTTTGCTTGCAACTGCACCAGCTTACTGCCTCACCATTCAAAATATACACGTATCCGGTTTGTGACTTAGAGTCATTCAGATCTGTGTCGAAGCTAGCATCGACGTAACCCTTTACGACAAGCTCTTCGTCACCTCCATAAACGAGAAACATATCCTTAGTCCTTTTCAGGTACTTCAGGATATTCTTGACCGCTGTCCAGTGTTCCATGCCGGGATTACTTTGGTACCTTCCTACCAAACTTACGGCAAGGTTTACATCAGGTCTGGTACACAGCATAGCATACATGATAGACCCTATGGCCGAGGCATAGGGGACGACACTCATCTTTTCTCTATCTTCTGCCGTGGTCGGGCATTGAGCCGTGCTAAATCTCATGCCTTGCAACACAGGCAAGAACCCTTTCTTTGACTGATCCATATTGAACTTTTTCAATATCTTGTCAAGGTACATACTCTGTGAAAGACCAATGAGGCGTCTCGATCTATCTCTATAGATCTTGATGCCTAATATGTAAGCAGCTTCTCCAAGATCCTTCATTGAAAAACACTTGTTCAAGTAGGCCTTTATGCTTTCTAAGAATTCTATATCATTTCCCATCAACAGTATGTCATCCACATATAATATGAGAAATGCTAGAGAGCTCCCACTCACTTTCTTGTAAATGCAGACTTCTCCATAAGTCTGCGTAAACCCAAACGCTTTGATCATCTCATCAAAACGAATGTTCCAACTCCGAAATGCTTGCACCAGCCCATAGATCGAGCGTTGGAGCTTGCACACTTTGTCAGCATTCTTAGGATTGATAAAACCTTCCGGCTGCATCATATACAATTCTTCCTTAAGGAAACCATTAAGGAATGCCGTTTTGACGTCCATTTGCCATATCTCATAATCATAGAATGCGGTAATTGCTAACATGATTCGAACGGACTTCAGCTTCGCTACGGGTGAGAAAGTCTCATCGTAGTCAACCCCTTGAACTTGTCGATAACCCTTAGCGACAAGCCGAGCCTTATAGATGGTCACATTACCATCCGCGTCTGTCTTCTTCTTAAAGATCAATTTATTTTCTATGGCTCGCCGATCATCGGGCAAGTCAGTCAAAGTCCATACTTCGTTTTCATACATGGATCCTATCTCGGATTTCATGGCTTCCAGCCATTTTTCGGAATTTGGGCCCGCCATCGCTTCTTCATAGTTTGAAGGTTCACCGTTGTCTAACAACATGATTTCCAAGACAGGGTTGCCGTACCACTCTGGTGCGGAACGTGTCCTTGTGGACCTACGAAGTTCAGTAGCAACTTGATCTGAAGTTTCATGATCATCATCATTAACTTCCTCTCTAGTCGGTGCAGGCACCTCAGGAACATTTTCTTGAGTTGCGCCACTTTCCGGTTCAAGAGGTAATACTTCATCAAGTTCTACTTTCCTCCCACTTACTTCTTTCGAGAGAAACTCTTTCTCTAGAAAGGATCCATTCTTGGCAACAAAGATCTTGCCTTCGGATCTGAGGTAGAAGGTATACCCAATAGTTTCTTTAGGGTATCCTATGAAGACGCATTTTTCCGACTTGGGTTCGAGCTTTTCAGGTTGAAGTTTCTTGACATAAGCATCGCATCCCCAAACTTTTAGAAACGACAGCTTAGGTTTCTTCCCAAAACATAATTCATACGGTGTCGTCTCAACGTATTTCGACGGAGCCCTATTTAAAGTGAATGTGGCAGTCTCTAAAGCATAGCCCCAAAATGACAGCGGTAGATCGGTAAGAGACATCATAGTTCGCACCATATCCAATAGAGTGCGATTACGACGTTCGACACACCATTGCGCTGAGGTGTTCCAGGCGGCGTGAGTTGTGAAACTATTCCACATTTCCTTAAATGCGTGCCAAATTCGTGACTCAAGTATTCTTCCCCACGATCTGATCGCAAGAACTTGATTTTCCTGTCACGTTGATTCTCAACCTCACTCTGAAATTCCTTGAACTTTTCAAAGGTCTCAGACTTGTGTTTCATTAAGTAGACATACCCATATCTACTCAAGTCATCAGTGAGGGTGAGAACATAACGATAGCCACCGCGAGCCTCAACACTCATTGGACCGCACACATCAGTATGTATGATTTCCAATAAGTTGGTTGCTCGCTCCATTGTTCCTGAGAACGGAGTCTTGGTCATTTTACCCATGAGGCATGGTTTGCACATGTCAAATGATTCGTAATCAAAAGACTCCAAAAGTCCATCTGCATGGAGCTTCTTCATGCGTTTGACATCTATGTGACCAAGGCGGCAGTGCCACAAGTATGTGGGACTATCATTATCAACCTTACATCTTTTGGTATTCACACTATGAATATGTGTAACATTACGCTCGAGATTCATTAAGAATAAACCATTCACCAGCGGGGCATGACCATAAAACATATCTCTCATATAAATAGAACAACCATTATTCTCGGATTTAAATGAGTAGCCATCTCGAATTAAACGAGATCCTGATACAATGTTCATGCTCAAAGCTGTCATTAAATAACAATTATTAAGGTTTAAAACTAATCCTGTAGGTAAATGTAGAGGTAGCGTGCCGACGGCGATCACATCGACCTTGGAACCATTCCCGACGCGCATCGTCACCTCGTCCTTCGCCAGTCTCCGCTTATTCCGCAGCTCCTGCTTTGAGTTACAAATGTGAGCAACCGCACCGGTATCAAATACCCAGGAGCTACTACGAGTACTGGCAAGGTACACATAAATTACATGTATATCACATATACCTTTAGTGTTGCCGGCCTTCTTGTCTGCTAAGTATTTGGGGCAGTTCCGCTTCCAGTGACCACTTCCCTTGTAATAAAAACACTCAGTCTCGGGCTTGGGTCCATTCTTTGGCTTCTTCCCGGCAACTTGCTTACCGGGAGCGGCAACCCCCTTGTCGTCCTTCTTGAAGTTCTTCTTACCCTTACCTTTCTTAAACTTAGTGGTTTTATTAACCATCAACACTTGATGTTCCTTTTTGATCTCCACCTCCACTGATTTCAGCATTGAATATACCTCAGGAATGGTCTTTTCCATCCCCTGCATATTGAAGTTCATCACAAAGCTCTTATAACTCGGTGGAAGCGACTGAAGGATTCTGTCAATGACCGCGTCATCCGAGAGATTAACTCCCAGCTGAGTCAAGCGGTTATGCAACCCAGAAATTTTGAGTATGTGCTCACTGACAGAACTATTTTCCTCCATCTTACAACTGAAGAACTTGTCGGAGACTTCATATCTCTCGACCCGGGCATGAGCTTGGAAAACCATTTTCAGCTCTTCGAACATCTCATATGCTCCGTGTTGCTCAAAACGCTTTTGGAGCCCCGGTTCTAAGCTGTAAAGCATGCCGCACTGAACGAGGGAGTAATCATCAGCACGTGATTGCCAAGCGTTCATAACGTCTTGGTTCTCTGGGATGGGTGTGTCACCTAGCGGTGCTTCTAGGACATAATCTTTCTTGGCAGCTATGAGGATGATCCTCAGGTTCCGGACCCAGTCCGTATAGTTGCTGCCATCATCTTTCAGCTTGGTTTTCTCTAGGAACGCGTTGAAGTTGAGGGCAACATTAGCATGGGCCATTTGATCTACAAGACATAATGTAAATATTTTAGACTAAGTTCATGATAATTAAGTTCATCTAATCAAATTATTCAATGAACTCCCACTCAGATAGACATCCCTCTAGTCATCTAAGTGAAACATGATCCGAGTCAACTAGACCGTGTCCGATCATCACGTGAGACGGACTAGTCAACATCGGTGAACATCTTCATGTTGATCATATCTTCTATACGACTCATGCTCGACCTTTCGGTCTTCCATGTTCCGAGGTCATGTCTGTACATGCTAGGCTCGTCAAGTCAACCTAAGTGTATTGCGTGTGTAAATCTGGCTTACACCCGTTGTATTCGAACTTTAGAATCTATCACACCCGATCATCACGTGGTGCTTCGAAACAACGAACCTTCGCAACGGTGCACAGTTAGGGGAAACACTTTCTTGAAATTATTACGAGGGATCATCTTATTTAAGCTACCGTCGTTCTAAGCAAATAAGATGTAAAACATGATAAACATCACATGCAAGCAAATAGTGACATGATATGGCCAATATCATTTGCTCCTTTTGATCTCCATCTTCGGGGCGCCATGATCATCGTCGTCACCGGCATGACACCATGATCTCCATCATCATGATCTCCATCATCGTGTCTTCATGAAGTTGTCTCGTCATCTATTACTTCTACTACTATGGCTAACGGTTTAGCAATAAAGTAAAGTAATTACATGACGTTTATGTTGACACGCAGGTCATAAATAAATTAAGACAACTCCTATGGCTCCTGCCGGTTGTCATACTCATCGACATGCAAGTCGTGATTCCTATTACAAGAACATGATCAATCTCATACATCACATATATCATTCATCACATCCTTTTGGCCATATCACATCACACGGCACATGCTGCAAAAACAAGTTAGACGTCCTCTAATTGTTGTTGCAAGTTTTTACGTGGCTGCTATAGGTTTCTAGCAAGAACGTTTCTTACCTACGCCAAAACCACAACGTGATATGCCAATTTCTATTTACCCTTCATAAGGACCCTTTTCATCGAATTCGATTCGACTAAAGTGGGAGAGACAGACACCCGCTAGCCACCTTATGCAACTAGTGCATGTCAGTCGGTGGAACCAGTCTCACGTAAGCGTACGTGTAAGGTCGGTCCGGGCCGCTTCATCCCACGATGCCTCCGAATCAAGATAAGACTAGTAACGACAAGTAAATTGACAATATCGATGCCCACAACTGCTTTGTGTTCTACTCGTGCATAGAAACTACGCATAGACCTAGCTCATGATGCCACTGTTGGGGAACATAGCAGAATTTAAAATTTTCTACGCATCACCAAGATCAATCTATGGAGTTATCTAGAAACGAGGGAAAGGGGAGTGCATCTACATACCCTTGTAGATCGCGAGCGGAAGCGTTCAAGAGAACGAGGTTGATGGAGTCGTACTCGTCGTGATCCAAATCACCGATGACCGAGCGCTGAACGGACGACACCTCCGCGTTCAACACACGTACGGTTGGGAAGACGTCTCCTCCTTCTTGATCCAGCAAGGGGGAAGGAGAGGTTGATGGAGATCCAGCAGCACGACGGCGTGGTGGTGGAAACAACGATGATCTCGACAGGGCTTCGCCAAGCTCAGCGAGAGGGAGAGGTGTCACGGGAGGGAGAGGGAGGCGCCAGGGGCTAGGGTGCGGCTGCCCTCCATCACCCCACTATATATAGGACCCCTAGGGGGGGCGCCGGTCCTAGGAGATCCAATCTCCAAGGGGGGACGGTGGCTAAGGGGGGTGGCTTGCCCCCCAAGCCAAGTGGGGCGCCCCCCACCCCTAGGGTTTCCAACCCTAGGCGCAGGGGGAGGCCCAAGGGGGGTGCACCAGCCCATCAGGGGCTGGTTCCCCTCCCACTTCAGCCCATGGGGTCCTCCGGGATAGGTGGCCCCACCCGATGGGCCCCCGAGACCCTTACGGTGGTCCCGGTACAATACCGGTGACTCCCGAAACTTTTCCGATGGCCGAAACTGGACTTTCTATATATAATTATTCACCTCCGGACCATTCCAGAACTCCTCGTGATGCCCGGGATCTCATCCGGGACTCGAAAAAACTTTCGGGTTACCGCATACTAATATCTCAACAACCCTAGCGTCACCGAACCTTAAGTGTGTAGACCCTACATGTTCGAGAGACACACAGACATGACCGAGACAACTCTCCGGTCAATAACCAACAGCGGGATCTGGATACCCTTGTTGGCTCCCACACGCTCCTTGATGATCTCATCGGATGAACCACGATGTCGAGGATTCAATCAATCCCGTATACAATTCCCCTGTCAATCGGTACGTTACTCGCCCGAGACTCAATCGTCGGTATCCCAATACCTCGTTCAATCTCGTTACCGGCAAGTCACTTTACTCGTACCGTAATGCATGATCCCGTGATCAACCACTTGGTCACATTGAGCTCATTATGATGATGCATTACCGAGTGGGCCCAAGAGATACCTCTCCGTCATACGGAGTGACAAATCCCAATCTCGATTCGTGCCAACCCAACAGACACTTTCGGAGATACCCGTAGTGCACCTTTATAGTCACCCAGTTACGTTGTGACGTTTGGCACACCAAAAGCACTCCTACAGTATCCGGGAGTTGCACAATCTCATGGTCTAAGGAAATGATGCTTGACGTTCGGAAAAGCTCTAGCAAACGAACTACACGATCTTTGAGCTATGCTTAGGATTGGGTCTTGTCCATCACATCATTCTCCTAATGATGTGATCCCGTTATCAATGACATATAATGTCCATAGTCAGGAAACCATGACTATCTTTTCATCAACGAGCTAGTCAACTAGAGGCTCACTAGGGACGTGTTGTGGTCTATGTATTCACACATGTATTACGATTTCTGGATAACACAATTATAGCATGAATAATAGACAATTATCATGAACAAGGAAATATAATAATAACCATTTTATTATTGACTCTAGGGCATATTTCCAACATGTTGATGGTTGCACATTATACTTGAAGTTGTGGCATCACAAGATCTCTGAATCTGACACTCTCTTTTCGGCATGGTAGGTTCTCACAATGACATCAATGTACTTCATCCCTCTCCGATGTTCTCGAGAGTATCAGAAGGCAATTCTCCAGAGGTCAGCTATGAGATCAATGACCACAAATACAACAAAGGATACTACCTAGCTGATGGTATCTATCCTCAGTGGTCTAAATTTGTGAAGACAATCGCTGAGCCCCAAGAAGAGAAGAGGGTTAGGTTTGACGAAGAAAGAGGGTACTAGGAAGGATGTGGAGCGTGCTTTTTGTGTGCTTCAATCTCGTTGGGCTATTGTTCGACACCCTACTAGAACATGGAGCGATGAAACTATGTGGGAGGTGATGACTACTTGTGTGATCATGCACACCATGATCGTAGAGGATGAGCGCGATGACGACATCTGTGACCAATGGGCAGGATTACCAGGGTGATTTGGTTAAGCCGGAGAGTGGAGCGGCAACGTTTGCACATTTCATTCAATTTCATCATGAAATGCGTGATCGGGCATCTCACATTCTTCGTCTTCCACCTAAGCTGCGCAGAAAGGCCCAAATCACTACTTTATATCCAGACCTATAAAAACTTCGTAATGATTTGGTCGAGTATATGTGAATTCCTATAGGAAACCAATAGTTGTATCTTTTATTTTATTTAAATTTATTTCCTACATTTTAAATTCATTTGATTGTAAACTATGTGAATTTTCTAGTTGGTTACAAATTCATATATACCGTTATTTCTTCAGAATCCTCTGTCTCATATGGGAACTCTTCTTTGAAAACCAGGTCATTAATTTGGGCATCAAAAGCTCATTCTTTAGAACTTAAGGAAGGAAGAAGAGCCAGGGGAACGGAGGCTTAATAACATTGCGAAACCTGATGTCAACAAGGCTCTCCTTCAAGATATGTTCCTCTACAGATATTTGCAGGTACTTCAGTGGCTGGATTTCTTGATTTTGCTCATTGTCGACGAAAGCTGTGGTTATGCAACAACTACAAATTCAGTTGCGCCTTTGGCAATAATTTCAGGTCATATAGTCATAGTCGTTCATTTTTGAGTCGTTTTTGTGTTTGTGGGTTTATCTACTCTGTATCTGGTTGAATGCAACATTATACTAATCTAAGATAAACTAGATTTGACTAAAAAACAGATCTAATAGAAACTGATTTGAGTAATAAGAAAACAGGTGTCAGCAGGTCGGATTTGCACAGCTCTCGGTGCAGCATACCAAACACGCAACTTTCTGATGAACAGTGTCAATTATGACAGGAACACTTGTTCTGCTGCACTTCACACGCCCGCCCAGCTGGATCGAACTTAACGTATATCAAGTGTCAATCAACCAGCTAACAGGAAGTAAGGGAAAGAGACACGTCAATATCCAAGGCCGAAAAACAAAACCAAAAGGATCGCGTCAAGCTGCTTGGCTTTGGCGTACGGACCTACCAAAACTGCAAAACCACTGCACGTTAGGCCTGCCCGGCGGGACATACGTGTGGTTTGTTTTGCTTAACTAGTTCAGCAAAAGTTCCAAGTGCTGGCAAATCTATGTAAGCTTGTTGTTGATGGGTTCAGACACTAAGAACTGAGAAATCCCCACAACAAATTATGGCGCAGCTCTATTTTTCTTTCAGAAATCACACTTAAGGGCCATGCCCGTTAGAGTATCTCTAGCCGATCGCCTAAAATGCTACAGAGGAGTAAAATTTCAGGGTTACTCCTATAACCAAGACCTAGCAGATGTAGTAAACCGTACAATAGAGTAAAAAATTTACTACCCCACTCGGCGGCCGCCTATTTTAGCCGGCCTTCCACAGCTCGAGCAAACAATCTTGTCCCCTTTTCTGCCGCACCCACCCCACCCTTGTGTCGCATATACTCCAGAGCCATTCTTCCCGCGACCGCCGGCCACTCCCCGTCATTGCCGACCCTCCGTGGGAACCACCACATTCCTCATCCACTCGGATTTGGGCCTCTCTCGCCGTTATTGGCGTAAATCGGCAGATCTACGACTGTCGTCGAATTTGACGCATCCGGCCGCCGTCGTTGTCGCCTTTCTCATGGATTGGCCGGGTATTGAACCGCGCACCCTCGACAACGACTCTACACCGCATCTAGGTATCGCCTCTTCCTCTAACCGCTTGGATCTCACTAGTTGACGGACCATCGACGAAGCCACGCCCGGCCGTCAGCCGAGCTCGACACTAGCCTAGCTCGTCAGCTCTCCTCTGCCTGTCATCAAGTGTGACCACTTTTGGCGGCAAGTGCTGCATCGAGTTTTGAGCACGCTGAAGCATCCCGGATGGGTGTTCTTCAAGTGCGAAAAGTATGGGTGAGTGTTTGTTCCTACGGCTCGAGAAGAAGAGTACGTCGATCTATTGATAGCAACAAAATTGACAGATGTTGGTTCACTCCTTACTAGAGTAGAGACAAGATACAAGCTCGAGAAGCCAATTGAGAGAATCAACAATGGTCAAAATGAAGACATAGAGAAAATATTAATTCGAATAGTGGGAGCAGTTATCGAAGTTGGAATTTTTATTGAAATATCTAATTATGGTTCTTGTTTTTTTTGGATCGATCCTCTTTGCGAAGAATTGGTGAGTTATGTACTCCGGTGTATCAAGAAGTCGTTCAATAAAAATAAAAGGCAATGAAATTTATTTCAATGCCCGAGAATGAAATAAATTTGAAAAAGTTTACTCCACTAAATTTAGGAGATCTGCTCGGTCCGGCCAAAATTTAGTAAAGTAAAAATAGTCTACCAAGCTTTACTCGATGGTTTACTCCTCTACTTTTTAAGGGATCAACTAGAGATGCTCTTAGTCAGCGGCGGAGGCGGGGGGTGGCCAGCCAGGACCCGGGCCCTCCCCAACATCCTAATTTCCTTTGTATTATGCATATGACCAGTGACATATTTTTACTATTGCCTGTAGCCGGCCCTCCCAAACATCAGATTATATGCATTCCTGCCTCCGTCACTGCTCTTAGTGCAATATTAGTAGGTATATAAACTTGGTAAAAATCTTGTGCAAGTGAATACAAAGTGGAGCGTCACTCTTGCCATCGTTTTCGCGAACTTTATGTCGATAGAGAATATCCAAGCAACCCCAGAAATTTCAGCGCGCGTTGGAATGGAAAAAGTCAAGCTACCAGCGCACCGTACATGCGTGGGCTCGTGGTATATCCTGCGATCCTGGACTCTAGCGACGAGTCCCGCGTCGACGGCTTTCTACTGTGGCAGCATGCACGAAAGCGAACGGACTGTGTCGTGTCGGCGTGAACTACCGCTGCCGGTCATACACCTGTAACGCCGCGCAGTTTGGACAATGGGTGTGGTTGGTCTGCCGGCCACGGGCGCCGGTGAGGACTGACGGTGGTGCACGCACGGTGTGGATAAGGATGCCGATGCGCGCAGCCATTGGCATCCCGAGACTCCATAACGGGACACGAACCCACCATCCTTTTGGCGTATAGCACATGCACAACGAGGGAGTAGTTTTGGCTCGTGACTTTGATAGATTTCACAATAGTTTTGTACGTGTTCATCTATTCTTCAATCTGGCCAGCAATGGCAAGAATGAACGATCACGCGACGAGAACAACGACGGGGCTCCTCACAGCGTGGACTCCGTCGCTCCACGTGTACGAGCCTGCAAGATATTTCATCTTCAGACGCCGACTTCTTTTCCCCGTGGCCGCGATCTTTATCGTGAAGCTCTTCTTCTCCCCGGTGCGTGCGAAGGCGAGGCTCGTCGGCGAGACCTTCACGGAGAAGCCCATGGGCTCGACAACGGCGACGCTGTAACGCGCCCCGTGCTCGCCGACGTTGGTCACCGTCCGGTGCACGGTGGTGGACCCGTTGAGGCCGTGGATGGCGACGGAAGGGTAGTTGAGCTCGTGCGGACGCGGCGGGCTCGCCGGGCACGGGAACGAGTGGTCCAGCTGCGCGCCTTCGCTCGCGCAGGCGTAGAGGAGGTAGTCCTGGAAGGACGCGTCGTACACGAGGCCCGGGTCCAGCGCGTGCCTGGGCCTGATGTGGCCCGAGCCGTAGTCCATGGGCCCCGCCACCGTTCCGTCCGCGTTCATTATTGGGCCGCCTTCCGCGTTGTAGGCTGTTGCTGTAAAACGACACCCAAGTTGCATTCTCAAAAAAGTTGGGCCTATGCATGCAAAAGTTGCATTCTCAAAAGAAAAAGAAAAAGAACTTGGGGCCTATGCATGCAAATCGCGTTGCCGGAGAAGGGAAATTACCGGTGGTCATGATGGCTGACCGGAATGCGGCGGTGCTCCAGTCGGGGTGGGCAGACTTGAGGAGGACGGCGGTGGCGGAGACGTGCGGGCACGACATTGATGTCCCGGAGATGATGTTGTACTTCACCACGCGATCGTCGCCGTCGAGCTTTGTGGGCGACGACGCCTCGCTCCATGCCGCCAGGATGTTCAGGCCCGGCGCCGTCACGTCAGGCTGCACGCACACATTGCATGCAGATGCAGTTAGCACAGATAATCGACAAGAGTCATCTTGAGAAGATGCAAATGCAAATGGATGCCGTTTGTGCTTGTACCTTGAGAATGCTGGGCTCGAGGGCGTTGGGTCCACGCGACGAGAACTGTGCCATAACCGGCGACGGCTTCACGTCCACGACTGTCCTAGAGCGATCCAGGTAAGCGGTTGGGTTCGCGCTGGAGTTGATGTACTTGAGGATGGTGTTGACGCCGGCCATGGAGACTGCCGTTCCGGGGAGCACGTGCGCGTCGACGGGCACCTCGCTGCCGTACATCGGCGGGTTGCCGAGCACGATCGCCGCGCCGCCCGCCCGCTTCACCTCCAGGCCTTTGCCCACCCTCAGGCCGCTCCCCCTCAAGCACACCACGATTTTGCCTCGCACCTTCTTCGGCGAGAGCGAATTCGGCAGGCATTGGCTGCGTCCAAATACGAAATTTGAACCTTGTTCGATTAGCATGTGTGACTCTTGAGTGATTGTTACTTTGTTAGTACTAGTGGAGCATTTTTAAAGAGATTTCATTCAGTACAGTTGGTTTGTTAATTACTTGGTAACGTTGGCGGGAGTGCCAGGAACCACGGCGTGTGCTGCATAAACCATTGGATACGTCCTGTTCGCCGGCAGCTGATATGGTGTTACCGTTTGTCCCTGGTACGAAAGTACGGTCAATCACGCGTCAGTCCATTTTATTTAGAAAAAAAAAACAAGAATAACGTACGTTGCGTGACATGAAACTTCTTAGGCGCTTACCATGATCACCATGCCATTGCCAAGCCTGATCGGGGAGTTGAAAGAGCGGTCGATGCTGCTGGCGCCGACCGTGAGTATCCACGGCGCAAGGTTCGACACGGTGGCCGGCGCGGGGCCAGAGTTCCCACCGCTGCACACGACGACCACGCCGCGCCTGGCGGCGTGCAGCGCGCCCATGGCGACGCCGTCGTCCGGTAGCCGGGGCGGCTTCCCGTTGGACCCGATCGACACGCTCATCACGTCGACGCCATCGCCGACCGCGTCGTCCATTGCCGCGAGCATGTCGGCGTCGAAGCAGGTGTTCTCGATGTTGGGGTTGGGCCCCGGGATGGGCCAGCAGACCTTGTAGATGGCGAGGCGGGCGAGCGGCGCCCCGCCCGAGGCCGTGCCGGCCGCGAACCCGCCGAGCGCCGCCACGCCCGGCACGGTGCGGCCCGCGACGGTGGACGCGGTGTGGGTGCCGTGGCCGTCGTGGTCGCGCGGCGAGCGGTACGCGTAGGTGGTGTTCAGCCTGCCGTTGTGGGCCTCGTACGCCTTGAGGTAGTACCGCGCGCCGATTACCTTCCTGTGTACGTACGTACGATTAGGTAAAGAAAGTGTACGTACTTATGGACATTAAACTCAGGAAAAATATGTATGGACGAGCACAGTGACAGAAAATCGAGGTTAACAATCCGATTAACGATCATCTGATTTGGCCTATGCTAACAAAATCTGATTAAACAAGTTTGCATGATATCACGACGATTTTTCTGCAACTCTCGAGTCACGAGGGAGTAACATCTGACACTGTTAAGAGTTCACAGCGGAGTAACTACCGTGTGATTTCTTCATATCGCATGTTTGTTACGCTGCCGCTCCTCCTCCTCCTCCAAAAAAAAAGCTAGGGTTCCTGCCTCTCGCAGGCGCCGCCACAGCTTTGCCTCGTCTCTCATGGCCCTAGGCCAGGGGATGCAGTGGATACTGGCAAGGGCCGACGGGAGGGCTCTGATTTTAGTCGTTCCTTTCCGTTTTGTTAGGATTTGTGTCTTGTTTAAGATGGCGAGATGGCGGCGGCTCTCTGAAGATGGAATAAAGGTCTCCCTGCTTAGTCCCGTTCCGGCGATGCGTCTAGCATTGTTGGTGGGCGTGTGGTGGCGTGTCTCCAACAAATCTATTTTTGGTGAATTTGCTCGGATCTCATAGTTGTTCGTCTACTTTCGTGTGTCTTTAGGTTGGATCCTTCCGATTTACGTTATTCTTCATCAGCGGTGGTTGCTATTCTGCTGCGCTCGTCTGTCTTATGAGACCTTAACATGACGACTTTCCGACTGCCTACTACAACAAGTTGTACCCGACTCCAATGATGGAGAGACGATGACGGCGCCGCGCCTTCGACTTACTTCAGTGCTTGTAATTATCGAGGTGATCTGTAATTTGAATGTAATTTTTATTTTTTTTAATGTTTGTTGTACTGGTTTTCTCGGAAAGAAAATCTGACACTGTCAGGCTGACAGGGATCTCGTGTTACACGGACTGGGAGGAAGGCGTCACGGGGTTCTACCCAATCTGCCGCCGCAGTTGCATTAGAGGGAAAACTACTCTACGGCGGACTGTTTGTACGTCAGCTAAGCCATGCAGGCAGAGATTATAAAACAAGCTGTGCACTGCAGTGAGTCGAGAAGGCGCCAAGCTGGAGTCTTCAGTCTTGCTCCCGAGCTGGCCCGCCATCTCGGGTTTTCGTTCGGACGTGCACAGTCTGGTCCCGGCTGAAGCGTGCAGGCACCCACGCCGGATATTCTAGTTCGGATACATCGACATCGTAGACCGGCTATGTGTCTGTGTGTGGTGGTGGTGGTTCTCCTTTGGTCGTCAGTCGTCACTGTCTTGTCATCTCAATCATAGGTTGATGCACTGCATGCCAGCCTTTTGTTTTGTAAGCAGTCTTAGTTCGACATTGCTATGATTTTTAGTTTGACGAAGTGGTCGATCGATATGGTCACACGATGGAAGATGGCAAGACGCCATGGGATATGACCCCTATTTTCAGCAAAAAGAAACACACAAAAAATACTAGCCTGAATAGACCGACTAACCGATGTTCCAGCAAGGCGTCCATGGAATCCCACGGAAAAGCAGGGCCACGTACGAATGCATGATGCGGTGCGCACAAGTACATATGAATGCGTATTATCCAGTATTAACTACTAATAAGAGCTGATTATACCCGAATAAACCCACAAGCAGCCGGCTTAATTACCTATTGCAGGAGGAGGAATTGAAGGAATCTCCTTCTTGACACACCCCCTTCCACCGCGCGGGCACTGGCCCTAGCCCCTCGTCGCTGAAGCTCCTCGACTCCGGCCAGATCCCTGCAGTTTCAAATAGCCGCTTCTTGTCAAACGAAACGTCGACACGTGAAGGCTTTAGTTGATTGGCCGGAAGCACGCAAGTCGGTAGAGAGCCTTCTCACCGGAGTCCAGCATGCCTACGATGACATTCTCGCCGGCGTGAGCGCCGGACGGCAGCCAGCCCTGGCTGAGCCCTTCCTCCAAGCCCACAAACTCCCAAGACCTCGTGGTGTGCGGGGACCACCTCCCGTCGCTCCGAAAGGTAGACACTACCTCGGTCCTCTCTGCAGAACGCGCCACATGCATCAGCCAAACGCACGCACAAAGACATATAGGCAACAGTGGTGGATAAATCACAGTGTTATCTTGAGAAAATCCCTAGTGTCACTGTGAGTGCACATGTATTACCTGAAAGCTTTGTGGCTTCTTCCTCGGAGAGAAGAGCCGCGAAGCCATTTAGAGTGTGCTTGTAGCTGTACAGCAGCGACGCCCGTGCCTCCTCCTCGCTGGTGAACCACAGAGAGAGCGTCTGAATGATTAGCTGCGACTTGCTAGTATCCATTATCAGCAGGCAGCACACAGCAAATGTCGAGGACGATAGGTGTATGTATGAGCAGTGCACGGCCGCGCCATGTATCATACGCATATCGATTGATGGACGTGTACGTACCTGCCCTTGACGGAGAGGAGGAGGGCATGGTGATCATCAAGGATCGCCCCCTTTGACTTCGCTCCGGCGTCCTCGCCCAGATACACTATATAGACCTGTATATCCACAACGGCGGGCGACATGGAAGTTCATGGAAAATTAAGCATATGAGGGAGCTATAAACAAAACAACTGCGTCATGAAGGGTAGGACTGCCGGCCATGAACTAATCAAACTCAAACTAGACCCGTGAGAAATCTGTTGATTAACATCGAAAAATAGAATGATCGATCGAGATGATGACCTGGCCTTGCTTGGTAGAGGCAGAGGCAGTGAAGAAGGAGAAGAGACAGAGGAAGAGGAAGAAGGGAAGTCGGGACATGGCTCCTCCTGCCGTCTTCATCGGAACGCGGTACCTCGCGCGCTCTGTGTCTCGACGGCTTGGAGGCTGTTTATATATACACTATGCAGATTCTGTGGCGAGGCGATGGATAGGGCGAAAGGGACACGGTGGAATAGTTTGACTGTCTCTACCCCTCTGAGATGATACCATCTTTTGCTTCTTGTACGTATTTTATTGTTTGTATAATTTCCTGCTTTCTTCCCAGTATTCTTTTTTCCCTTTTGGCGAAAGAATCTCTCCGGTATTCGTCCTAGTGTCTAGCTTCAGCTTGAAGCTGTGGTGAGTTAATTAACTTGGATATTGTGGTCTGGATTGGATACATAAACTCTGCACTCTTGGCATTTTCACCAACAACAAAAAGAGCTAGCCTGGCTCTCATATCGCATCCACCAGTGTCTTAATTTCAGACAAGAATAGTGTCTTTCATCTCATGTCATGAAAAAATGCATTTATTTCGTGAATATGCAAAGGTTGCATATCTTTTCATTAATAAAAGAAGAGTCACAACATGAGAATACGAGCGCTCATGAGACCACGTACACAGAGAGACATGGTAGCGAGCGTTGGAGCACATAGCTAGGGGTTGCTCATCCCCGATCGGATAGAGGCTAACTCTCGTGGATGATGTTTTCGATCCCGGTTGAGCCGGCCTTTGCCCAAAGGCGAGCCTTGTCTTTGATGGTGGTGAAGAGACGGGTAACCGATGGCCGCTCGTTGTTGAAGATGCAGTTGTTTCGGTGCTTCCAAAGCCACCAAGCAGTGAGGATGATGAGGGACGTCAGACCCTTGCGAGCAGAAGCGGGTGTGTGGGCGCAAGATGTGGCCCACCATGTCTGGAAAGCTGTGTTTTCATGCAGTAGATCAGAAGATGATCTAGCCCAACCAAGAATGTTGTGCCAAACCTGCCGAGAGAATGAGCAGCTCGCCAACAAATGTTGCATGCTTTCCTTCTCTTGGTCGCAAAAGGCGCAAGTGGACTCGTGGGGTAGGCTGTGACAAGCAAGGCGCAAGTGGACTCAGTGGGGTAGGCTGTGACAAGCAAGACGGTCGGCCGTCCGAGAACGGTCCTTCATCGCCAGCCATATGAAGAACTTGATGCATAACAACACCCACGGTTTCCAAGTCGGCTTCCAGTGGGGGTCTCCGCAAGCACCAAGGAAGAGTGCCTGGTAGCACGAGCTAGCCGAGTAGGATGCCGATGAAGTTCGGGAAAATGCACTTATTAGTTATTACTAACATGTGCCATGCGTGTGTTGCAACGAGCATTTAAGCAAAAGGTGTTTCAAAAATACTAGATAAAAGAAAATCAACTATATCATTCGTGTGATGGAGAAATAGTCATAGTACATGTATAAATTATCTAACCAATGTGAGTGGCAGTGTCATTTTAGTGTGAACACTTGGGTTACTCCAATTTTAGTTAAAAGGCTTCATTGTTCATATCAAACTTTTGATGTTGCAAAAGTTGCTATAATTTAATATGATAAAATGATCGCTTGAATAAAGGAAACTGACATATTAAGATTATGAATAAAGATATTTTGGTGATAACCACGTATTTTTTTAATCACAAGAACCATTTTTAAACCATGTTCGCTTCCTCCTGTTCCATGTAAATGTTAAAGGGGGGAAAACTGCCAAATGAGAAATAAGCTGACCTAGCCATGCGAACGTCAATATAACGGTGTCTGCAAATCTGAAGTATAATCAGCAGTTTGCAAATTTGAACATTATCTCGCGTCTTATATCTCTAATTTAGTCCAAATATTGCAGAAGATATCAGAGAGACGTTACCCGAGTTTGAGTCTCTGGCAAAAATAAATTATTATCAACATAAATGTAGGGGAAAAAAGAGCAACACATAAAACCAGACTTCCTCTAGCTGTTATATGTGTCTCCATATTTTGTTTTCATATGGTGGTCAAATATGTTAGTGTAAATAAATAAGGAAAATAGGCAGTGCATACTTGGAGCCTTGTATAATATTTTGTGAGTAACAACAAATGATGAAGATATTTGTCATGGAAGATGTGTAACACTCCGAAGATCATGCTACAATAATCTCTCCCTAATGGTGGTCATGTCATCATGATTACTATGAAAATTGCCTTTTGATAAAAATCAAAGTCAAAGTCAATTTTTAATTGCAAATGAAATTATCATTTCTTCGAACAGTAAAACTAAAATGTTCACATTCTATAAATTCCTCAGACCATTGTCATGTTGAAACCAACTTATTTTGATTCATAAATAAATTCCTAAGAAATTAATAAGTGGTTCGACAGCAAATAAAATGTCCTTTTTATATAAATAAATGTTTATGAATTTCCAAACCACTTGAAATCTTGTGTGCTAATTCAAGTTATTGCTTACTATTTATGTACTAAAATTCAAGTTCAACACAAATCAAATGGTATTAAAATAAAATACGAAACAGAATAGAAAATAAGAAAACCAAAAAAAGAAACTAAATAAAGAAGAGAAGAAAGATCCTACTATGCCTTTGGGCTTTAGTTCTACAGGACTGATCCCGGCCCAACCCACCTCATATCCTCTCCCTCCCCACACTACAGGAAACAGGGGGAGGCCGTGGCGCCCATCCAGGCCTCCCCGACCGGCGATGTCGCCATGGCGCCCATCCCACGCCCCCCAAAAGGATAAGGTTGCGCCGTGCCCCCCTCGACCGAACCCTAGCCCCCACTCGAACTCCCCATTCCCTTTGGTCACAACTTGGAGTTCGCCTGATGTCATGGTCGCCATGCCGGCGTCGTAGCCGCGGCCACCGTGCGCCTCTTCGCTGGGGGAGACGTCCAGAAGAACCATAGTCGTCCACTTCTTCATCTCCACCCACGAGATCGAGCCCGGAGCCACCGCATCGACCGGACGAGGTCTTCTTCAAGCTCTGCCCCGCCGCTCGTCATCTTCGATTTCGACCTCATTGAAGCCTCCCCGAGCCCGCTGACTTTCTCTACAGCTGCGATGTGAGCTCCCCTTGATTCCCCATATGATCCCCCCTTGGATTTATGTCGTTTCACCGCTGCCCACCTGCACCGAACTCCGCCGCCCGCCATGGCCGACGGGCACGAGCACCCCGGGCTCCCCTACCTCGCGCCCGGCTAGCCCGCGCACTTGGCCACCCCGCCCTGCCCTGCGCCGGTCGCGCCTCCGCGCGTGCCCACTCGCGCGTGGACGCATCCCCGCTCGCCTCCGCGAGCTGCTGCTCATCGTTGCGCCCTGGCCTAGCCTTGCCCCACCTCCGGCCACTCCCTGTGCCCCGCGCCGGCGTCGCCTCTGGCCGCGACCTTGCGCGCGCCCACGTGCGCCCGTCCGGCCGTCGTCGCTCGTGCGTATCCGCTACTGCTTGCCGTTGCTAGTGCTGTTTGCTGCTGCGCAACTTGCTGCTGCTTGCAATGCCTGATGCGGCTGTTGCTTGCTTTTCCTGATGCGTTGCTGCTGCTGACTCTGTACAAGAAGCCGGCTTGTAGTGCTAAGTTAGATTAGGTTAGGTGCTAATCTAATTAGTTAGTCTAACTAGACGTTGACTGCTAGGTCATGCTCTAATTAGTTCAACCAACCAACCTCATGATTAGTTACTGTGAATGACATGTGGGTCCCCTTACTAAATAAATCTGTTTAGCACTTCAGTTAAAATATCAGTCAATGACAAGTAGGCCCCACGACCACTATTCACACTTTGACCAAGTCAACCATTGACTGTTGACTTGCTGACTGTGTATGCTGACTCAGCCACTGGACCCGCCCATCATTCTAATAGACTAGTTGTCCGTGTGTATAAAAAAATAATACAATGTTTAAATTCGAATTTAGCTATATTTCAAAATTCCAAAAAATCAATCAAGCTTTAGAAAATCATATAAAATAATCTGTAACTCGAATGAAAATACTTTGTACATGAAAATTGCTTAGAACGACGAGACGAATCCGATACGCAGCCCGTTCGTCAGCCACATGTCCCTACCATAGCGAACTTGCAACATTTCACCTCCGGTTCATCTGTCCAAAAACGCGAAACACCGGGGATACTTTCCCGGATGTTTCCCCCTTTCGCCGGATCACCTACTACCGCATTAGGGCACACCTAGCACCGCTCCTTGTCATGTCTTGCATTGTCATGCTTATATTTGCATTATATTTATTGTGTTTCCCTCCGTTACTTCTTTCTGGTAGACCCCGAGACCGCTGCCGGTACCCCTGTTGTCGACTACGGTGTTGATGACCCTTCTTGCCAGAGCAACCAGGCAAGCCTTCCCCCCTTTATCACCAGATATCACCTACTCTTCTCTCTACTGCTTGCATTAGAGTAGTGTAACATGTTACTGCTTTCCGTTAATCCTATCCTGATGCATAGCCTGTCCTTGCTACTACCGTTGATACCTTACCTGCAATCCTAATGCTTAGTATAGGATGCTAGTTTATCATCAGTGGCCCTACATTCTTGTCTGTCTGCCATACTATACTATCGGGCCGTGATCACTTGGGAGGTGGTCACGGGTATATACTTATATATTATATATGATACTTGTGGTGATTAAAGTCGGGTCGGCTCGTAGGAGTACCCGCGAGTGATTCCGATGTTGGGGGCTGAAGGGGCAGGTGGCTCCATCCAGGTAGTGGTGGGCCTGAGTTCCCGACGGCCCCCGACTGTTACTTTGAGGCGGAGCGACAGGGCAGGTTGAGACCACCTAGGAGAGAGGTGGGCCTAGCCCTGGTCGGCGTTCGCGGATACTTAACACGCTTAACGAGATCTTGGTATTTGATCTGAGTCTGGCCACTGGCCTATACGCACTAACCATCTACGCGGGGACAGTTATGGGCACTCGACGTCGTGGTATCAGCCGAAGCCTTCGTGACGTCAGCGACTGAGCGGCGCGCGCCGGGTTGGACCGCGTAACGCAACTTCCTTTGTAATGGAGGTTGCTAGGTCTGCTCACTGGTCGCGTACGCAACGTGCAGGTGTGCAATGGGCGATGGGCCCAGACCCCTGCGCCATAGGATTTAGGTCGGCGTGCTGACCTCTCTGTTGTGCCTAGGTAGGGCTGCGACGTGTTGATCTTCCGAGGCCGGGCATGACCCAGAAAAGTGTGTCCGGACAAAGAGGATCGAGCGTGTTGGGAATGAGGTGCACCCTTGTAGGGAAGTTGATCTATTCAAATAGCGGTGTCCCTCGGTAAAAGGACGACCCGGAGTTGTACCTTGACCTTGTAACAACTAGAACCGGATACTTAATAAAACACACCCTTCCAAGTGCCAGATACAACCGGTGGTCGCTCTCTCACAGGGCGACGAGGGGAGGATCACCGGTTAGGTTTATGCTATGCGATGCTACTTGGTGAACTTACCATCTACTCTCTTCTTCTGCTGCAAGATGGAGGTGGCCAGAAGCGTAGTCTTCGACAGGACTAGCTATCCCCCACTTATTCCGGCATTCTGTAGTTCAGCCCACATATGATCCCCTTATTCCATTTGATACCAATGCATACATATGTAGTGTAGCTCCTTGCTTGCGAGTACTTTGGATGAGTACTCACGGTTGCTTTGCTCCCTCTTTTCCCCCTTTCTATACTCGATTGCTACGACCAGACATTGGAGCCCAGGAGCCAGACGCCACCGTCGACGACGACTCCTACTACACTGGAGGTGCCTACTGCTACGTGCAGGACGCTGACGACGACCAGGAGTAGTTTAGGAGGATCCCAGGCAGGAGGCCTGCGCCTCTTTTGATCTGTATCCCAGTTTGTGCTAGCCTTCTTAAGGCAATCTTGTTTAACTTATGTCTATACTCAGATATTGTTGCTTCCGCTGACTCGTCTATGGTTGAGCTCTTGTATTCGAGCCCTCGAAGCCTCTGGCTTGTAATATGATGCTTGTATGACTTATTTTTATTTGTAGAGTTGTGTTGTGATATCTTCCCGTGGGTCCCTGATCTTAATCGTACACGTTTGCGTGTATGATTAATGTATGGTCAAATCGGGAGGGTCACAAGATGCTAGAGAAAGTATTCATGGCAAAGATAAGAAGCTTCTAAAAATATCTAGATTATAAGAGAGTGGATACGTGTCATGAAAAATAGCTAATATCGGTCATCCTTCATGACAAGCTATAGAAACTCCATATATGAGATATATCAAGGCAGTTTCCAGTTGTGGTGCAGGGTCTGGATGGTTGCCACTTGGCGCTAATCAGGATGCCATCTCTCTCATGTAAGGTAAGCAAGATAAGAAGGAAGCGATTATTGAAGTGAGAGGAGTGAGCTACCAACTTGAGAGGGGATGAATGACCTTAAGAACATATTGGTGTCCAGAGGGCGCCACCAGTAGAAGTGTACCAAGTTGAAGTATTATTATTGAACAAAGATTTGAGTTAACCCCTTTAGAGAGTATTGTCTTCATAAGTGCGAAGGCTCTCGTAAAAGAGTATAAAACATAAAGAAAATTGAATTTTTTGAATTGTTCAAAATTTGGGCTTCATGGAGCCCGGGATCCATTAGCAATTTTCGCTGAAATAGTGCTTGAAAGGATAAAAAGAGTAGGTAACATGAGAGCCCAGTTTGGATACCACGAAGGGAAAATGCAGGAATATTGTCGATACATGCAGAAGAAAACATGTGATAAAACTCCATGGTTGTTTTCTTCCAAACTGTGTATGGACAACCTCACTTATAGGAGTTTCATAGGATCTTGGTCAGCCATTCACTTGTTCAAAACGACATATTGATGATGTATTGTGAGTGTTAATATTCTTTTCTAAACTTGATCAAACCTTACATAATTTCACTTTAGACAAACCTAATTCACAGAGTAAAAAGAAACAAAAAAATTACGATAGGACACGACTAGTGATGCGTTGGTATTCACAGATTGTCTATACCTGCGAATAAAGAGAGAAACATTTATGCCCATATGTCTTGCTTTTTATGAAAACGAAACTAACTTTTCTTGAAACCACTCGTGATCTTGTTTTAACGATTATAGACAAACGTTTTGTCTTTTGCAGAACCCCCCTGATCTTTCAATAAATCAACATGTAGTCATGTTTTAAATGAGTCCAAAAAGTGTTTTGATTTTCCAGAAAAGCCCCTATTATTCCGGTTAACAAACTCGCAGTCCATCTAGATAGTAACATTATTTTTTGGGCAGATTCAAGTGCCTTTTAAAAGTATCTATATATTTTAAACCCTAAGTCCAATTTTGACATGTTATATATCAAGTTGATTAGAAAAATATGTAGAATCTAAATATAATGTTCTGTTATCTGTTAAATATTTTCAAAATGCTATTCAGGGTGCAACCTTATTAAATCCTAACCCCAATTTGACATGTTATGTATGAAAATTGATTAGAAAAATATGTAGAATCTAAATATGATGCTCTTTTACCTGTTATAAACAATTTCAAAATGCTATTTAGGGTGAAATCTTAATCAAGAGCGTACAATTTGTCTTTCTTTCGTACCGATGGAGATCCGGATTGAAAATCAACAACTCAACTATACCACGTTGGAGACGAAAGGAAGCATATATATGCATGAACTGCATGGACCATAGTTTGACTGGCATCATCCGGTGCATTCCTCGAAGCAGAGTTGATCGATGTTGCGAGGGTGCATCGATTGACGCATAGAAGAATAGGGCGGCTCTACGCTAGCTATGCACATTTCTCTTCTGGACGTCCACATCCACATGCATCTACGTCTATGAAAGCTGAATAAAACTGCTGCTTATTGATTGATTTGGTGCGGCATACAAGAGTATATAAGAGGGTACAAACCGACTTGGGGTAGGGGTACAAAACTGACTTGGACTAGAAGTCGTATACCATAAGGACTACTCTAACATCCCCCCGCAGTATCAACGGCAGGCTCGACGACGTTGAGACTGAAACATATATCTTGAAACAGCTTAGTAGGCAGTGCCTTGGTGAAAATGTCAGCAAACTGAGCCGTAGAGGGAACATGGAGCACCCGAACCTGACCAAGAGCAACCTTTTCATAAACAAAATGAATATCAATCTCAATATGCTTTGTGCGTCGGTGTTGAACTGGATTGCCGGTCATGTAGACTGCTGATATGTTGTCACAGTAGACAATAGTGGCATGCTCAATAGGCCTGTGTAGCTCGGAGAGTAACCGCCGAATCCATATTGTATCTGCAACGGCATGTGCCACAGCACGATACTCAGCCTCGGCCGACGAACGTGAGACTGTAACCTGTCTTTTCAAAGACCAAGAAATCAAATTGTTACCAAGAAAAACACAAAAACCGGAAGTGGACCTTCGAGTGTCAGGACCACCAGCCCAGTCTGCATCAGAGTATGCGGTAAGTGAGTTTGGAGAAGAATTATTGAGGTGGAGACCATGATTGAGAGTTCCTTTTAGATACCGAAGAATGCGTTTAACATGATTATAGTGAGGAACCCAAGGATCATGCATATAGAGACATGCTTGTTGAACAGCAAAAGAGATTTCAAGACGAGTAATGGTGAGATATTGGAGAGCACTTGTTAGGCTACGATAGAGAGTAGGATCGGAAAAGGGTTCACTGGTAGCCGAAAGTTTAAAACTAGCATCGACAGGAGTGCGAGATGATTGACAGTCAAGCATACCAGCACGATTAAGAAGATCAAGAATATACTGGCGTTGGGAAAGAAAAAGGCTGGAGGAATCTCGAACAACAGCAACGCCTAAGAAATGATGAAGGAGTCCTAGGTCAGTCATAGAAAATCCAGACCTAAGAAGAGAGACAATATGATCTAAGAACTTTTGAGAGGATGCGGTAAGAATGATATAATCTACATAAAGAAGTAAATAGGTAGTGTCAGAAGTTTGATGATACACAAAAAGAGAGGTATCGGAGAGAGATGGAGTGAAGCCTATTGTTTGGATGAAGGAGGAGAAGCGTTGAAACCAAGCTCGTGGGGCCTGTTTAAGACCGTAGAGAGATTTCTGAAGAAGACATACATGAGTTGGAAAGGATGGATTTTCAAAACCTAGAGGTTGCTGGCAGTAGACCGTTTCTTAAAGGGAACCATGGAGGAAAGCATTTTTAACATCAAGTTGGTGAATAGGCCAGGAAGAGGAGACAACAACACTAAGAACGGTGCGAATGGTGCTAGGTTTAACAACAGGAGAAAAGGTTTCTTTGTAATCAATTCCTTGTTGCTGAGAAAAGCCACGACAAACCCACCCGGCTTTATATCGTGAGAGGCTCCCATCGGAGTGGAACTTTTGGCAAAAAATCCATTTGCCAGAAACAATATTTGTATTGGGAGGACGAGGAACAAGTTGCCAGGTGTTGTTTTGAAGTAAAACATTATATTCTTCTTGCATGGCAGCGGCCTAGTTGTGATCAAGTAGAGCAGTTTTGTAATTCTTTGGGAGGGAAGTGAGAGATACGGAGGTATGAAGGTTTAGGTGGTTTTGGGGTTCATGAAATCCTGATTTGACCCTAGTACGCATGCGATGATCATTAATCGGGGCTGCTGTAGGAATAACACAAGGGGGTATTGTCGTGGTTTTGTCACGGCAGATGTCCTAGAGAAAGGACTTAGTCATGGAGCCATCGTGATGGGTTAGCTTGAAGGGGTTAAAGCGGACACAGGGACGCAAGAGAGTTATACTAGTTCGGCCCCTTCGGAGGTAAAAGCCTACGTCTAGTTGTGATGGAATTGATGGGGTTTCGATGACCAGGGAGCAAACAAGCTTCGCCTATGTCTCGAGTTGTTGTCTATCTTTGAACCGCCGCCGGGTCATCCCCTTATATACACGGGTGACACCCATCGGTTCACAGAGTCCCAACACCGGTTGATATTCGTATTTCGGGTTGGTCTCTCCTTATTCCTAACTTACAATACAAGTTTATATACAAATCCCGGTTTATAGCTACAAGTCTTGAACCGGCTACGGGCCTTAGGCCCTCATCTGCCTTCTTGGGCTTTATCACTCTTGAATTACTGATGAAGTTGACCCGGCCCAGATAGGCCGGTTTACGCCCAGCAGTAATATCCCCAACATTAGGCCCCAGATTGATTTGAATGGGTTCATGTCAATCCTTTAACAAAAGCTTCATCTTCAACATCTTCTCATAAATTGGTAAACCGCCATGATGTCATATTCTCTGATTGCTGTAAATCGGAGTGACATCACCTGTCATAACAAAGCTATCCATTATGCTTCTTTGTTTAATAGCTCTGCGAAAATCGAGGCAACAGCTCCGTTTCGTGGCCCCTTGATTATCGCGCCTGACACATGTTCTTTCGCCTTATAAATAGGACCGAAGGGTCATTTCTTTTCTCCCTTTCGTGCCTTTCTTCTTCATCTTCCTCGCGTCGCCAGCCTCGGAGCTCCGCCGCCGCCGTCGACCTCTGCCTCAACCTTGGCCGCTGCATCAACCTGAGCGCACCAGAGCATCGCAGCAACCTTCCGCGTCTTCCTCAGCTCCGGTAAATCTTCTATCCTTTCCCCCGCAGATCTGACCTAGGGTTTCACAGTTCTTCAGTGTTCATCGTCTGCCTCTTGCTCATACGATAGATCTTTAGATGACTCCGCAAATCTTTACTCTGTGCAATGGTAGCTGTTTTACCCTTCGCCTTCACTTACACAACTCAAAACCATAGATCTGTATGTATGTCTTGCTCATTGATTCAGTACCGCTCCTTTTGGACCTCTGAATATTTATCTTTTTTCTAAACTTGCTTCAGATCCATCGCTGTAGAGAAATCTTACGAAATCTGTTTCTATAAACTTACTCATCTGCTTCAATGTTCAAACCAGGCGGTTTAACCTTGTAGAAAAAAATTGCCAAACTGGTATATACCATTAGTCCCCTTGTTGAACCGCCAGATGTTGTTGCTTCATAAAACTCCGGTTCAGATAGATCTGTCTCCGGTTTAACATTGCACATACCAATGTACCTTGATCAAATGCATTTTTGAACCGGGATCTTCTACCTTGTAGATTCCATCATGGCTAAGCAAGTATATGAGTGCAATTGGGTTCCTTCTCGCGTCACAGAGGCTCAGCTGGACGATCTAGTCCTGATCGGCGCTTTAGGCAGCAAAGATACCATCCATTGGAGGGCTCCTGGCAAAGAATGCCCTCCCAGTCCTCAAGAAGGAGAGGTTGTTGTTTTCGTAGATCACTTAGCTCGGGGCTTTAAGCCGCCCGGTTCTAAATTTTACCGGGATGTTTTGGCCGATTTCCAACTCCATCCACAAGACACTGGCCCCAATTCTGTTACAAATATGTGTCACTTCCAAGTGCTCTGTGAGGCGTTCTTTCAAGAGGAGCCCACAGTGGAATTGTTCAGAGACCTTTTCCATCTAAACCGCCGTACTGAGTTTACTGACGGCTCCAATACGGAGTTGGGTGGCGTGGCGATCCAGAAAAGGAAAGAGGTCACATACCCTCACGCCAAACTGCACAGCCACCCCAAAGAGTGGAATCAGACATGGTTCTATTGCAAAGACACCTCCCCTGCTGGTGAGAATCCCTTGCTTGGCTTTCGTCCGGAGCGGCTCAGCAATACATAACCTTTTCCGCAAAGATTGACTGCCCAGGAGAGAAGCAAATATGCTCCTCAACTGTCGAAGCTCAGAGCCTTTATGGCCAACGGTTTAACAGGGGTTGATCTCGCTCGCTGTTGGATATCATGGAGCATACTGCCCCTTAGTCAGCGCTCCGGTTTGATGTGCGAGTATACCGGCAGTGTTGATGACCCACTGCGACATTCCAAAATCCAGCTCACCAATGAAGAAATCACAGAGGCTGTGAATAAGATGCTGAATGAACCGGAACATATCTGTGCTAAAAACGGCCTGCTTCCCTTCTGTGCCACCAACAAACCGCCAGCTGTAAGACCTTGATTTTTCCTTTTGCTGAATCTTTTATTGATATATCTGGTCATTGTTTAATATCAGTGTCTGTGTAATCAGGGCAATGATCCGTTTTGGAGCAAGAAATTGCCGAAGGAGAAACCAGAAAAACCAGACAAACCGGAAAGAGCAACTCGGCAAAAGACTAAAGCTGTAAAGAAGACGGCCCACAGGAAAGAACTACTGCATCTTCTAATCTAGCCCCTGATGATGATGTGGATAATCCGGACCTTGAGGTAGAGCTTGACTCACTTGGCTTATTTTTCATGCGTCTTATTGATGATGATATTTGTCAGGATGATGCCGAACCAGCCACGCTGATGCTGCAGAGGTAATTACTCTCTCTTCCGATTCAGAACCTTTTCCTTCGCTAAAAATCCGTCAGGCAAACCGGAAAGTTAAATTTTCTCATCCTCTTGCTTATTTGGATCCCAAATTTCTTATGAAGACCCAACAGCACGAAGCTCGTCGCACAACCTGGCACAACGGCCAGGTAGTTACCTCCGCCGGTTTACCAAATAGTCCGGTTCGGAAACGCCGTTCAGAGGTCTCTAATTTGCTTGTCAGTGATTATCCTAAAGCGGGCTGCTTTCGTCAACCTCTTAATCCATCTGACTCCGATTACCAGGTTACTTCCCACTCATCTTCTGGCGAGTCATCGGCTACTCAGCTGCCACCGCTCAAAACGGTGCTTGGGTAAGCTATACTTATTATGATATTTGCAGCACATCGCCTTAGAACATATGCTGTATTTGATTTTGTTATTCTTTTCAGGGCCAAACCTAGGCCAAGCAAGAAGGCCCGCCTGGACAAAGCGGCCGAAGAAGATGCCGTTCTTGAGCCAGGCAAGACACCCGATCTTGAAGTGGCTATTCCTGAGGATATACCCAACGATCCACCGCAGCAAGACGACGATCTTATTGCTGAAGAGAGACCTACTGATGCCTCAGGTCCTGTCAATCAGCCCACAGGCTCCATCCAGATTGAGAGATCCACCGGTCCAGCAAAACCTACTGACAAGCCAACAGCCCCAGTGCAAACCGGCGATACTCAGGAGGATGAGGTTGTCATTACTGGCACTGGCCATACCGAGCCAAGCAATCTTGTTGCTTTGTCCAAACATTCTGCCAAGGAAGAATTTGCTGCCTTTGGTAAAGGCAAGTGGAATGCTGATCTGGCAACTTACGCTGCTCTGAACGCCCAAGATATCCATTCTGGCTACCTAAACCGGCTGTATAGCAGCCGTGACTATGAAGCCAGTCTGGTTAATATGATGAAGGATAAATACAAGGTAACTTCCATATGCTCTTTCCTGCTTGTATGCTTCAATACTTGCTGACTCTCCTAGCCCCCAAGGGCCGGTTTGTAATCTTCTTTCAAACCGGGACTTACTAATATAAATCTTAATGTTTTGAAATTCGCCGATGTAGCCCCCAAGGGCCGGTTCAACTTAGCGTAGTTAAACCGATACTTTAAGTAATTGAAATCGCCGCATCGGAATATATATACGAGCAAATAGCCATTAGCCCCCAAGTGCTAAGTTTAATACTTGTATTGATCTTGGGACTTTGTAAGTAATTGAAAGATGAAGATCGAATATGCATTAGCCCCCAAGTGCCAAGTGCATAACTTGTTATGTGGTTGGTACTTCAATCCTTGTACCATTTTGTTGAAGCATATAACTGTCTGCATGCAGGCGGAGCTGAAGACGAAAGAAAGCCAAGTCGCCGATCTCCAAGAAAATCTGAAAACCCAACAAGCTGAAACCTCCAAAGCAAAAGAGGAATTAGCCAACGCTTTAAGCGCCATGGAACAGCTTAAGGAGAGCTTCAAAAAGAAGCGGGCGGATTGGGCCACTGAAAAGTCTGCTTTAATCAAACGAGCAGAGGATGCCGAGGCTGCACTAAAACCAGTGGCGGATGAACTGACCAGCATAAAGCGGCACGTGCATGCCATGACTACTGCTATCTTTGGTAAGCCAGTTTGACTTCTGAATTGGCTCTGTCTTCTTACAGAGTTGCTGGTTTATTAACTCTTTATGGTATTTTAGGGACACGCATTGGTCACTTGGGGTCAGATGTGCGGAAGAAACTGAAAGCCGCCTATACATTGGTTGAACAATTGTATACTGGTGCCCAGCGGATCATCTGTACCGCATCCCATAACAAACCGGCGCCCACTTTGATTCAAGACACTCTGATGAAACTGTCGGTGCTTCCTGCCCGGGTTGAAGAGCTGAAGAAATCTGCTGCTCGAACCGGTGCGATCAATGCCTTAATCCGGGCAAAAGCCTGGGTGCCGGATTTTGATCCTATTGAAGCGGCTCAGGGCTATCCCAGCTTGAAGGAAGACGGGTCAGAGTTTGGTGAAGCGGATCTGCGAGCAATAAATCAGGAGGTATGTCCGCTAGCTTGTCAATTGGCTGAAGAAGCAGACTTGTCTCATTATCAAGCCCAATATGACAATCAGAACAAGCGAATAGCTGCACCAATCCATGAATCGGAAAATCTGATCCCTCCAATCCGTAAGCATACTTACGCTCCCGATATTGACTCGTCATTGCTGATCCATGAGGAAGCTGTTCTTCAAGCATTAATGGGAATCGACTGGACAACTGATGATTTCCAGCCACTGGGTAGAGAAACGGAGGCTGAAGCGGCGCAGGATGACCGACAACCATCAGGCCAGGCTGGTGACCAAGCTTGAACCGGAAGCCGGTTTTACAACTGCCTCTCCTTTGCGAAAAACAATGATATTATTATAGGCACCGTGTTGCCTTGTAATAAGCTAGCTGATACTTTTGATGTTGATATGCCTTCGTGCATAATTTGTTCTTCCTGTGGTGATGAACTTTCCAAAGCACTTTCTGCAATAAGAAACTCTTCAAGTGCCACCGCGGTTGTACCGTCAGGCGGAATATGATGTCTGCATATATGAAGTCAAAACATCCAATTTTTTTTAAGTATATGACCAAATTTTTGAGATACATAATACCTGCCATCGTTGAGCGTGAAGTTGGCTTGGCCAATCTTGAAGCGGAGTTTTGCAAACCCACACTGTTGGAGGAGATAACAGCTCCTGTATATATATGACGCTGGTTTACCATGTAAACCGTGCCGGGTTATAATAAACACCGTGTTACTCCATAAGAGGATGTTAACAACAAGGATCAAACCGGGCAAATAGTCTCCGGATTGACGTGAACTGTGTTCCGTCAATTGATTGGTTGGAAACTTTGTCGGTTTTAAAAAAACGCAATAAAAAAGAAAAAAAGTATCTTGCAAAGAAAAGTGTGAAGCAAAAGCAATGACAAAACCGTTTGCAAAAAAGGTTTATTTGAGCTGATCAAATGGCGTTACCATGGCCGGACACGACCAAGCTCCCGTTAGGTGTAACTATGGTTCTAGTCAGCCAGGTCCCCAAATGAAACCGTGGCATTTATGCCGACCAAGTGGCATGGCAATGGTTCGGGTTCGACCAAGCCCCAAGTGATTCTGTGGCCTTAGGCCGATCAAGAGGCATGATTGGTTCAGACGTGACCAAGTCCCCAAGTGATCTGGTGGCTCTCGCCTATCAAGAGGTATGGTATTGGTTCGGACACGACCAAACCTCCAAGTGATATAACATGATGCTTTTTAAAAAGCGAACTCAAGGGGTAAACCGGAGGCCGCTTTAGAACAACTCCGTGTAACCACACATGATGTAAAAGAACAGATACCCCGCTTTAGCTGAGGTTCCCATTTATTATATTTAATCATAATATATACATTGTTGTAATATGTACATAAGTAGAACCAATGGCTCAGGTATAATAAGGCCAAAGATGAGCTATGTTCCACGGCCTGTTGGTCTCCTCCTCTGACGTACGTGAGTCCTTATGCTCTCGAATATCAATCAGATAGGATGACCCGTTGTGCAGATTCTTGCTGACCACGAAAGGCCCCTCCCAAGGTGGGGATAACTTATGCATATCAGTCTGATTTTGGATGAGCCGAAGCACCAAATCTCCTTCCTGGAAGGTTCTAGTTCTGACTCGGCGACTGTGATAATGACGAAGATCCTGTTGGTAAATCGCCGATCGGGCGGCTGCTATGTCACGCTCTTCATCCAACCGGTCCAAAGCATCTTGCCGTGCTGTCTCGTTGTTCGCTTCAATATAAGCCATCACACGAGGTGAATCATGACGGATATCACTGGGGAGAACCGCCTCCGCTCCATAAACCATGAAGAACGATGTGTATCCTGTTGACCTGTTGGGTGTTGTATTGATGCTCCATAACATAGATGGTAATTCTTCTACCCAACAACCCGGCGTTCTCTGCAAAGGAACCATGAGCCGGGGCTTGATGCCTCTCAAGATCTCTTGATTAGCTCTTTCTGCTTGACCATTGGACTGTGGGTGTGCCACTGATGAAACATCGAGCCGGATGTGCTCCCGTTCGCAGAACTCCTTCATGGCACCTTTGGACAAATTGGTACCATTATCTGTGATGACACTGTGTGGAAAGCCAAATCGGAAAATCACCTTTTTAATGAACTAAACCGCCGTGGCCGCATCACACTTGCTAACAGGTTCTGCCTCCACCCACTTTGTAAACTTGTCAACCACCACCAGGAGGTGGGTCTTCTTATCTTTAGACCTTTTGAAAGACCCAACCATATCCAGCCCCCAAGTCGCAAACGGCCAAGTAATTGGAATCATTCTCAATTCTTGAGCTGGTACATGAGCACGTCTTGAGAACTTTTGGCAACCATCACATCGTCTGACTAGATCCTCTGCATCAGCATGAGCAGTTAACCAATAGAAGCCATGGCGAAACGCTTTAGCCACCAGAGATTTTGAACCGGCGTGGTGACCACAATCTCCTGCGTGGATCTCACGCAAAATTTCATGGCCTTCTTCAGGAGACACATAGCGTTGAAATGCTCCTGACACACTGCAATGATGTAACTCGCCGTTGATAATAGTCATGGACTTGGATCGCCGGATTATCTGTCTGGCCAGAATCTCATCCTCTAGTAACTCGCCCCGGTTCTTGTACGCCAGGTAGGGAAGCGTCCAATCTGGAATAACATGAAGAGCTGCCACCAATTGAGCCTCCAGACCAGGAATAGCCAAATCCGCTTCACCAGGGATCTTGACCGACGGGTTGTGTAGCACATCCAGAAAAACATTGGGCAGAACCGGTTTACGCTGAGAGCCTAGCCGGCTTAAAGCGTCCGCCGCTTCATTTTTCCGCCGGTCCACGTGGTCCACCTGATAGCCTTTGAAATGACCTGCAACAATATCCACCTCACGACGATATGCTGCCATGAGTGGATCCTTGGAGTCCCAAGTGCCAGACACTTGTTGAGCCACGAGGTCCGAGTCACCGAAGCACTTAACTCGACCTAGATTCATCTCCTTAGCCATCCGGAGACCATGGAGCAAGGCTTCATACTCAGCTGCATTGTTAGTACAAGGGAACATTAAGCGGAGAACATAACAAAACTTATTACCTCGCGGGGAAGTTAATACGACTCCAGCCCCCGAACCTTCCAATTGCCAGGATCCATCAAAATGGATGGTCCAATATGTGTGATCCGGCTTTTCCTCAGGTGCTTGCATTTCCGTCCAATCATTGATAAAATCAACCAGTGCTTGAGACTTAATCGCTGTCCGAGGCACATACTTCAAATCGTGCGGCCCAAGCTCTATAGCCCACTTGGCAATCCGGCCAGTTGCTTCCCGGTTCTGGATGATATCCCCAAAAGGAGCAGAACTGACCATCGTAATTGGATGCCCTTGGAAGTATTGTTTAATCTTCCGGCTTGCCATAAAAACTCCATACACCAGCTTCTGCCAATGCGGATACCTTTGCTTGGACTCAATGAGCACCTCACTGATATAATAGACCAGACGTTGAACCGGATGCTCCTTACCTGCCTCCTTTCGCTCCACCACAATAGCCACGCTGACCGCCCGAGCATTAGCAGCAACATATAGCAGTAACGGCTCCTTGTTAATGGGAGCGGCGAGCATAGGCGGATTGGCCAATTGCCGCTTTAAGTCCTCAAATGCTTCATCAGCAGCAGAACTCCAGACAAACTGATCCGTCTTCTTCAACATCTGATACAACGGGATTGCCTTCTCACCAAGACGACTGATAAACCGGCTTAACGCGGCAATCCGGCCTGCCAAGCGTTGAACATCATTGATACACTTTGGTTTAGCCAGGGAGGTGATGGCTGTGATCTTCTCCGGATTAGCCTCAATTCCCCTATTGGACACCAGGAAGCCTAATAACTTGCCCGCCGGTACACCAAAGACGCATTTGTCCGGATTAAGCATCATCTTGTATGTCCTCAGGTTATCAAAAGTTTCCTTTAAATCACCAATCAGAGTCTCCTTCTCCCTGGATTTAACCATGATATCATCCACGTAGGTGTGTACATTACGGCCAATCTGTTTGTGTAGACAATTTTGCACACAACATTGATAAGTTGCCTGGGCACTCTTGAGCCCAAAGGGCATAGACACATAGCAGAAGGCTCCAAAGGGAGTTATGAATGCCGTTTTCTCCTGGTCCTTAACTACCATCTTGATCTGATGATAGCCAGAATATGCATCCAAAAAACTTAAACGCTCACAACCCGCCGTAGCATCAATAATTTGATCAATACGAGGGAGGGCAAAATGATCTGCTGGACAAGCTTTATTAAGATCTGTGTAATTCACACACATGTGCCAGGTGCCGTTTTTCTTAAGGACCAACACCGGATTGGCAAGCCACTCAGGGTGAAAAACTTCAACAATAAAACCAGCTGCTAAGAGCCTGGCTACCTCTTCTCCAATTACCTTGCGTCTTTCTTCGTTAAACCGGCGGAGGAACTGTTTCACCGGTTTGTATTTAGGATCCACATTAAGGGTGTGCTCAGCGAGTTGCCTCGGTACACCTGGCATGTCAGAGGGCTTCCATGCAAAAATGTCCCGATTCTCACGGATGAACTCGATGAGCGCGCTTTCCTATTTCGGATCCAAATTAGCGCTGATGCTAAACTGCTTGGACGAATCGCCAGGTACAAAGTCAACAAGCTTAGTTTCTGCTGCCGATTTGAACTTCAGGGCCGGATCATGCTCCGTAGTTGGCTTCTTTAATGGAGTCATGTCCGCCGGATCAACATTGTCCTTATAATACTTCAGCTCCTCAGTGGCACAAACCGACTCTGCATAGGCCGCATCACCTTCCTCGCACTCTAAAGTGATTTTGCGGCTTCCGTGAACCGTTATTGTCCCCTTGTGACCCGGCATCTTGAGCTGCAAATACACATAACATGGCCGTGCCATAAACTTGGCGTAGGCCGGTCGCCCAAATAGGGCGTGATATGGACTTTGGATTTTCATCACTTCAAACATCAATGTCTCCGACCTGGAATCATGATCATCCCCAAAGGCCACTTCCAGAGCTATCCTACCAACAGGATATGCTGATCTGCCAGGTACTACACCGTGGAACATCGTATTAGACGGTTTAAGATTTTTATCTGTTAATCCCATACGACGGAAGGTCTCATAGTACAAGATATTAATGCTGCTACCTCCATCCATGAGCACCTTGGTGAACTTGTAACCTACCACCTGAGGCGCCACCACCAGAGCCAACTGACCCGGATTATCGACCTGGGGAGGGTGATCCTCTCTGCTCCATATGATTGGCTGTTCAGACCAACGTAGATAACGGGGTATGGCCGGTTCAACAGAGTTGACCGCCCGCCTCTGAACCTTCCGGTCTCGCTTGTCCAAGCTAGTGGTGAAGACATGGTACTGCCCACTACTCAACTGCTTTGGGTTGCTCTGGTAACCTGACTGTTGCTGCTGTTGGTTGTAACCACCCTGGTTGTTCTGACTATTTTGACCATTATGTCCGCCCGGATTACCATTAAATCCTGAACTGGAACTTCCTCCACCGTAACCCGGCCCGGATCCTGAGCCACCGCCAGATTCGTTAACATACCAGAAATTATTAGAATTCTTGAACTCCTGCATAATAAAGCAATCCTTCCAAAGGTGGTTTGCTGGCGCCTCCTTTGTCCCATGTCTTGGACAGGGCTGGCTTAGCAGATAGTTTAGGCAGTCTGGGTTAGTGTTGGGTGCCCCATTACGATTTTTCGGTTTACCCTTGCGTCACTGGCCATTGTCCTGTGCGTTGGTATTAGCCACAAAGTCCATGTTACCATCCGCTTTACGCTTGCCTCCACCACCATTGCCTGCCCAGTGATGCTGCTGACCTTTGGAGTTGCTGTTCCTCTTTCCCTTCCCTGTCTTGTCATCATCAGATTCGGGATCCTTGGTACTATCAGAATCAGCATATTTCACCAAAGCGGCCATGAGGGTCCCCATGTTAGTGCAATGACGCTTCATCCGTCCCAACTTCAGCTTCAGGGGCCCAAACCGATAGTTGCCTTCTTGGGTTAATACTGCGGTGTCAGCGTTGATGCGGTCCAATGAGTGCAACACTTGTGAAACCCGGCGCACCCAATGAGTCATTGATTCTCCTTCCTCCTGGACGCATGCAGCTAAGTCCACTATCGACATAGGCTGTTTACATGTATCCTTGAAATTGCTGATAAACCGGGCTCGTAATTGGGCCCATGAACTGATAGAATTAGCCGGCAAGCTTTTTAACCAAGTACGGGCCGTTCCTTCAAGCATCATGGTGAAGTATTTCGCACACGCCGCGTCATCCACATCAAGCATCTCCATGGCCATCTCATAGCTCTCCACCCATGTCTCTGGAGGCTGATCCGCCGTGTAATTTGGTACCTTGTGCGGGCCCTTGAAATCCTTGGGCAGGCGCACATTGCGTAAAGTGGGGATAAGGCAAGGCACCCCCAAAGAACTAGAAGTAACACCAGGTTCGATCGAGATGGTTGGACGAACCGACATGAGCTGCCGAGCCTGATGCTGTGTGGCTAACTCGGCCTCCCTGCGCGCTCGGGCCCGGTTTACCACTTCCTGAGCGTTATCAGCACCACCTGTCGGGTTGTTGCCACGGGGTGCTCCACGTCGTTCATTACTCGACACTGCCGGTTCATCCATATGTCTGCTATAGCTCCGGCTTGGACGGGGGGTCGAGTGGATCCGGTCGCGGCTGTACGAGTATGCTTCCTATTGGACCAAAGCTGTCCTCAGAAGCTCCTTGACCCGTCGCGTCTCTACTGCCTGCGGCGAATCACCTTCAATTGGAATGGCCTCCAGCCGTGCAGCAGCGGCAACGAGATTGTCCATCGGGTTGGAGTAGTGACCCGGAGGTGTTAAAACAGCCTGAGGTATAACGGTGTTTTGATGAGGCGGGTCCATCTGACGAGGCTGAACCGGTGCACCAGTCCCGGGAGCTTCCGCCCGGTTTCCCTCCAGCGGATTGTCGGTTCCTACTCCTGGAGTGTTGAAAAGGTCTCTGGCCTCAAAAACCGGAGGCAAACGGGATCGGTATTTCCTCCTCATGACTTCCTGCGACGCACTCTGGTCCAACATGAGCCTGTAGGCTTGTGCATCTAAAGCGGCCCGCTCCATGGCCATCCTGGTGTCCTCAGCTGCCAGATCTGCCTTGGCCTGGGTGATCTGTTCCTTCACTTTTGCAATCTCTGCGTTGTGAATGCCACGATCCGCCGGATTAGCCTCCACCATAAGCACAACCAATGCATCAAATAGCTCTGATAGAACTTGAGCCGGCGGGCGCACAGGGCCTCCTGCCCCGGCAGCCGTCGCCGCTGCTGAACCGGAGGTTGTTGCCGCAACGGTCAAAGAATGAAGCGCTGCTTGTGTGCCAGTCATGAATATTCCAACCCGGTTGGGCAGATCAAAGGGGTCCGGAATACTGTCGCCATCGGAACAGCCCCCAATCCGGCCGTCTTGTAGCTGATAAAGAGATTCGGTTTCTCCGGTCGATGACTCGTCATCGGAACAAACGATGGTATCACCGCGAGATTCCGATCCATCCTCATAACTTCCTCCATGGATGACTCCCACGAAGGCACGCTTCATGGCCGGTTTAACCCGGGCGAATCGCGCACGCTGAGCCATCTCGACGAGGTCGGTGCAGATGTCCGGCTCAGGGCCCAGTTCACCGATCTTGCCAATGAAAACGTGAATGCCACCAAAGGGGACCCGGTACCCATACTCAATTGAGCCGGCCTCGGGGCCCCAGCCTGCGTCGTCGATGTAGAACTTGCTGCGACGACTCTTAGTCATCCGGCCTACAACGTAGCCCTCGAGTCCTTCAAAGCGGCCCTCCAAGAACCGGAAACCATCGTGCGATCGCCCCACGGTGGGCGCCAACTGTCGTGGTTTTGTCACGGCAGATGTCCTAGAGAAAGGACTTAGTCGTGGAGCCATCGCGACGGGTTAGCTTGAAGGGGTTAAAGTGGACACAGGGACGCAAGAGAGTTATACTAGTTCGGCCCCTTCGATGAAGGTAAAAGCCTACGTCTAGTTGTGATGGAATTGATGGGGTTTCGATGACTAGGGAGCAAACAAGCTTCGCCTATGTCTCGAGTTGTTGTCTATCTTTGAACCGCCGCCGGGTCGTCCCCTTATATACATGGGTGACACCCGTCGGTTCACAGAGTCCCAACACCGGTCGATATTCGTATTCCGGGTTGGTCTCTCCTTATTCCTAACTTACAATACAAGTTTATATACAAATCCCGGTTTATAGCTACAAGTCTTGAACCGGCTACGGGCCTTAGGCCCTCATCTGTCTTCTTGGGCTTTATCACTCTTGAATTACTGATGAAGTTGACCCGGCCCAGATAGGCCGGTTTAGGCCCATCAGTAATATCCCCAACATGTATGGTGGGTACGGGTGAGTCCGGCGCAGCGGAAGAGTCGGATGAAGGAGCAGGGCTGGGTGATGGAGTGGGAGTAGGGGCCGAGGGTGGTGGGGAGGGAGCAGAGGTCGGAGGTGTTGGGGACGTCTCGGGTGGAGTGAGGGTAGGGTTGGTATCGGCTATGGCGGGTGTTAATGGTGGTGGTGGTGTGTTGTGTTCGTAGGTAGGTGTAATGCCCTCGATGCGGCTATATCTCCCACGTGTCGAAGCACGATTTAGAGGCATAACTGCATTGAAAGCAATGTCGCAAGTAAGGCAATCTTCACAATATCCCATGCAAATAGATAATAAAAGGGGAAGGTACATAGTTGGCTTACACTCGCCACGTCAAACAAAGTACATAAATAGCATTACATCATCCAATCACTCATGGTCCGACTACGGTACCAAAATAAAAGATCAAACCAACATGCGACACGGTCCCGATCGCCCCAACTGGGCACCACTACTGATCATCAGGGAAAGACACATAGTAACGGCGTGAGTCTTCGTCGAACTCCCACTTGAGCTCAAGCGCATCATCTGGAACGGAGTCATCAGGCCCTGCATCTGGTTTGGAAGTAATCTGTGAGCCACAGGGACTCAGCAATCTCGCACCCTCGCGATCAAGACTATTTAAGCTTATAGGTAAGGCAAGGTAATATGTGGAGCTGCAGCAAGCGACTAGCATATATGGTGGCTAACCTGTTCGCAAAGAAGAGCGAGAAGAGAAGGCAAAGCATGAACGAATAACTAGAGAACAACCTGCGTCAAGCATTACTCCAACACCGTGTTCACTTCCCAGACTCCGCCGAGAAGAGACCATCACGGTAACACACACAGTTGATTCATTTTAATTAAGTTAAGGTTCAAGTTATCTACAACCGGACATTAACAAATTCCCATCTGCCCATAACTGCGGGCACGGCTTTCGAAAGTTCAAATCCCTATAGGGGACTCCCAACTTAGCCCATGACAAGCTCTCACGGTCAACGAAGGATATACCTTCTCCCGAGACATTCCGATCAGACTCGGTATCCCGGTTCTACAAGACAACCCGACAAGTTAAAACAAGTCCAGCAACACTGCCCGAATGTGCCGACAAATCCCGATAGGAGCAGCACATATCTCGTTCTCAGGGCACACTCAGATGAGACTAGCTACGAGTAAAACCAAACCTCAAGTTGCCCCGAGGTGGCCCCGCAGGCAGCTCAGTCGGACCAACACTCAGAGGAGCACTGGCCCAGGGGGGGTTTAAATAAGATGACCCTCGGGCTCCGGAAACCCAAGGGAAAAAGAGGCTAGGTGGCAAATGGTAAAACCAAGGTTGGGCATTGCTGGAAGAGTTTTATTCAAGGCGATTTGTTAAGGGGTTCCCATTATTACCCAACCGCGTAAGGAACGCAAAATCCGGGACATAACACCGATATGATGGAAAATAAGGCGGCAAGAGTGAAACAAAACACTAGGCAAAAGGCCGAGCCTTCCACCCTTTACCAAGTGTATAGATGCATTAAGATAACAAGATAATATAATGATATCCCAACAAGAAAATAATGTTCCAACAAGGAACGGTCTCCAATCTTCACCTGCAACTAGCAACGCTATAAGAGGGGCTGAGCAAAGCGGTAGCATAGCCAATCAACGGTTTGCTAGGACATGGTGGGTTAGAGGTTTGACATGGCAATTTGGGAGGCATGATAAGCAAGTGGTAGGCATCGGAGCATAGGCATAGCAAAAGAGCGAGCATCTAGCAAAGCAAAGATAGAAGTGATTTCGAGGGTATGGTCATCTTGCCTGCAAAGTTGTCAGAGTTGACTGGATCCTCGAAAGCAAACTCAACGGGCTCCTCGTTAGCGAACTCGTCTCCCGGCTCTGCCCAAACAAGACAAACAAGCAAAAAGGAACACAATCAACCACGTGCAAAGCTCAAACAACATGATGCAAACATGGTATGCTATGCGGGATGCGATATGTGGTGCATATGCAAGATTTGACAAGGGATGATTGAACCTGGCCTCAACTTGGAAATCCAAGTGTGCCACTGGAAAGGTGAGGTGATTTTGGTTGAAATCGATATGAAGAACACCGGAATCGGATGCATGGTTTGGAAATGGCAAGCAAGACAAATATGTCACCGGTCTGCGATAAACAGCAAGTAGCCATCTAAATGCATCAAGTTAATTATGCTACAACACTCAAACATGACAACAAAATACATGGCAGGGATCCACTCATAATTCTTGACAAAATATGAACACTGAGCTACGGCCAATTCATCCATTAACAGGTTCAAACAAGCATGGCAAAAGAGCAATTGATAAACAGGTTTCAGACTTAGTGAAATTAACACAAGCCTGGAATTTCAGATCAGGTAGCACACTTTGGAGCAAGAAAACTAGATGCTATAGGAACTTAACATGGCAAAGCAAAGCATGGCATGGAGCTACTCAAAGAGCTTAACAAAAGTCCCTTAGTGACCTTGAGACAAAAGGGATCATAAAATACAATTGCAAGCATGTGAACATGGCAAAAACATAAACAGATTACAGACTTAGAGAAATTCCAGGACATGACAAAAACAGATTCAACATGGCATCTTTACAAGCTTGATTAACTCACCACAAGGCATGTCATGACATGGAACAAACTCTAGCATGAAGTAGACATGAAAATGAAGCTAACCATGTGCCAAACCACCTCATAGCATGTTTCATATAAATCACACAAAAATGCCAAAATAGCAATATGATGTAAAATGACATGTATACAAACTTGCTTAAATGCAGAAAATAATGCCACCACCGGATTGGTGGGATTTTTCTACCCCAAAAACATATATAATATGTTGGGGTTGCTGTAAAGAAATCATCACAAGTGCAATAAGTTAGAAACTGCCCTAAATGGAATATGACGGAAATGACATTTTCCTTATTTGGAAACATCCAGATATGGACTTGCCCGAAATGGAAAATGAGGACTTGCCATAAATGGAAAACGCGGGGATAAGGGAAAAAAGAAAGAGGAGGGCGCTGGGAGGCTGACTGGTGGGACCCTTCTGTCATCCTCACGCATATTGCAAAAAGAAAAAAAAAGGGAATCAAACCGCGCCCGCGGGGGATCGAACCCGGGTCTCCCCGGTGCGGGCATGCGTGGTCAACCACTGCGCTAAGGAGGGCGGGTATGTTAGGAGTGGGCGCCTGGTTCCTTTTGAACCAGAGCCAGAAGGCCAAGCCTTTGCCATGACAACACAGAGAATCACCGGCGCTGGCAGAGACGAGCTAGACGGCGACGGTTTGCAATGCAGAACCACGGCGGGTGTGCGGAAAGGGGTATAGATGTGTGTGTGTGCATGTGGACCAACTGTGGGGTGTGCGCGCGCGAGATCTCTCGAGGACGAGCTTGTGCTCGTCTCGGGTATGGCGGCGGCAAGGCTGGGCGAGGCTGCTGCTCCTCGCGTTCGAGCGCACGCGTGAAGGATGGGGCGTGAGGCGACTGCATCTAGGCGGGAACCGGAGCGCGGGGACGCACGGGCGCGCTGCAGCAAAAACACAACAAAACTACAGACTTCGCCGGAGCATCGGGAGCACAGAAAAGACATGGATCTATCGAGTCTCACAGGGCCCTATATGCCATGGAAAGAAAGGGAGAGGTAGGTGCATTACCCAACTCACCCTAGGACACGATGGGGTAGACGGGAACGAGCCGTAGACGATGCGATGGAGCTCTGAACTTGGCGGGGCTGCTGTCCGCTAAGCAGAGGAAGAAAACGGCCGAGGGAGTCGATCTGGAAGCCTTGTGATCACGTGCGGCGTGGAAGCAGACGTAGGGGAACTTGGCGTTCCTCTCCACGGTGGCAGAGGGGGTCGGAGGCGCGGCGTAGACGGCTACTCCGAGCTCGAGCTCAAGCTCGGCCGGAGCATGGTGGGCAGGGTGACGTCATGGTGTGGCTAGCCTTACCTGGCGGCGGCGAGGGAAGACGAGGGCCTGGATGGGCAGGGGAGAGACCGGGGTAGGGTTTGGACATGCTTTAAAGGGGCTAGGGGCGTCAGACGGCCGTCAAATCAACCGGGGCGTCGACGTGGACATGCTGGATGCGTGCCGTACAGGAGGTTGATGACGTCTCTGTACACGTGGGCTGACTGGGCCGGAAGAGGTAAGTGGGCTAGCTAGCTAGAGGGGAAAAGGCCCAGGTGGCTGCACTAGGGGGGGGGGCTCTCCCCTTTTTCTTAATTCTGTAAATTAAAATTCACAGCTGTAGAAAAGGAAAAGTCAAGGGAGGTTTGAGAGGTATATGGCAGAAACAAAAATATCCCTGAGCTCCTGGAAATATGCTTTATTTAATATAATTGGTTTGGACTATTTTAGAGGTAGAAAAATAAAGCAAGTTTGAATAAAATTCAAACTTGATGCATTTTTGAACCCAACCAAAACAATTCTAAAAGAGGTGAAAATTGACAGAGGGGTTCTGGACATGTAGCACGATTTATAGGGAGAAGATGAACATTTTTGGAGGAGGGCAAGATGGCACTTGCAAAAAGAAAGAGAAAAGAAGAAGAGGTGGTGATGCATGGAACACACATAGAACATGCAACAACATATCATGCATGAATTTCATGGAAAAGCAAGTTGGCATAAGCCCAACACAAACATAGATATGCACATAATGCAAACATATGATGAGGGCATAGTGCAACAATGGATGACAAAAGAGATATGACAAAGCAAAGACAAGAAAAGCAAAGACAAACAAAACAAACCCAAAAAGAAACCCACAAAGAGGAAAACCACTTAGAATAGATGAAGAACAAGATGGATATATTGCCAAAATGGGAAGTTTTACATCTGGGGTGTTACAACACTCCATCACTACGAAAGGATCTCGTCCCGAGATCTAGGACTGGAAGAACACCGGGTACTCAGAAAGGAGATGATCCTTGCGTTCCCAGGTGGCTTCACGGTCGGAATGGTGTGACCACTTGACTTTGAGGAATTTGATTGACTTATTGCGAGTCTTGCGTTCAGTCTCTTCAAGAATAGCAGTGGGGTGCTCACGATAAGAGAGATCTTCTTGGAGATCAATGTCTTCGAAGTTGATGGTGCGGTCAGGAGTCTTGAAGCACTTGCAGAGCTAAGAGACATGGAACACGTCATGCACATTGGCAAAGTTTGAAGGAAGCTCGAGTTGATAGGCGAGATCGCCTCTCTTGCTGACGATCTTGAAAGGACCCACGTATCTAGGGGCAAGCTTCCCTTTGATACCGAAGCGACGAGTACCTTTCATTGGAGAGACGCAGAGGTAAACATGATCTCCGATCTCGAAAGCCAAATCACGGTGCTTACTATCATAGTAGCTCTTCTGGCGCGATTGCGCTGCTTTGAGGTTATCTCGAATGACTTTGCACATTTCCTCTGCCTCTGTGATTAAGTCATTTCCCAGAAGTTGACGTTCACCGGTTTCAGACCAGTTGAGAGGGGTACGACACTTCCTGCCATACAGAATTTCGAATGGGGCCTTGCCCGAACTTGCTTGAAAACTGTTGTTGTAGGAGAATTCAGCATATGGAAGACAATCTTCCCACTTCATGCCGAAGGAGATCACACAAGCCCTGAGCATATCTTCAAGAATCTGGTTGACACGCTCGACTTGACCGCTAGTTTGAGGATGGAAAGCTGTGCTGAAGCGGATGTTGGTGCCCATGGCCTTCTGAAAAGACTCCCAAAACTTGGAGGTAAAGATGCTGCCACGGTCTGAAGAAATCACCTATGGAATACCGTGCAGTGAGACAATCCGAGAGGTATACAGCTCCGCCAATTGAGCTGCAGTGATTGACTCTTTGATAGGTAGAAAGTGGGCCACTTTAGTGAGTTTGTCGATGACAACGAATATAGCATCATTGCCACGCTTGGACTTTGGAAACCCAGTCACGAAGTCCATCTCAATGTGGTCAAACTTCCATTCTGGAATGGCAAGAGGTTGGAGGAGACCAGCTGGCCTTTGGTGTTCTGCCTTCACTCTTCTGCAGACATCACACTCATTCACGAACTGAGCAATCTCGCGCTTCATTCGAGTTCACCAATAAGCCTGCTTGAGGTCCTGATACATCTTCATGCTCCCAGGGTGGATGGAGAGGAGAGAATTGTGAGCCTCGTTCATGATAACTTTACGAAGATCACCTTTGGGCACAACAATACGATCCTCGAAGAAGAGAGTATCCTTGTCATCAAGGCGGTAGCACTTGTACTTGGGTTGGCTCTTGGCAATCCCAATCCTCACCTTCTTCACCATAGCATCAAGAAGTTGAGCCTCGCGAATCTGGTCTTCCAAGGTAGGAGAGACTTGAAAGTTGGCGAGGAAACCTTGAGGAACAACTTGCAGATTGAGTTTGCGGAAAGCTTCACAAAGCTCGGGTTGGTAAGGCTTGAGAATCAGACTGTTGCAATAAGCCTTCCTGCTCAAAGCGTCAGCAATCACATTGGCCTTGCCTGGAGTATACTCAATACTCGGATTATACTCTTGAATCATTTCGACCCATCGAGTCTGCCTGAGGTTGAGATTAGGCTGAGTGAAGATGTACTTGAGACTCTTGTGGTCAGTGAAAATGTCCACTTTTCTTCCCAATAAGAGATGTCTCCAAGTCAAAAGAGCATGCACAACTGCCGCCAACACGAGGTCATGAGTGGGGTAGTTCTTCTCATTGGGCTTCAACTACCGAGAGGTATAAGCCACAACTTTCTTTTCTTGCATCAACACTGCACCAAGACCTTGGAGAGAAGCATCGCAGAAGACCTCGAACGGTTTGGATTCATCAGGAGTCAGAACTGGAGCAGTGACCAATTTCTCTTTCAAAGTGTTGAAAGCGATGTCACATTCCGGAGACCAAACGTACTTGACGTGCTTCTAGAGAAGGTTAGAAAGGGGCTTTGCAATCTTTGAAAAGTTCTCAACGAACCTTCGACAGTAGCTTGCGAGACCGAGGAAGCTACGGAGTTGCTTCCTGTTCTGAGGTGGTTCCCAATTCACAATTGCAGTCACCTTCTCAGGATTCACCGCAATGCCCTTGGCAGAGATGATATGCCCAAGATAAAGAACCTCATCGAGCCAAAACTTGCACTTTGAGAACTTGGCATAGAATTGATGTTCCCTGAGCTTATCGAGCACCAAACGCAAGTGCTTGGCATGATCTTCCTTGTTCTTCGAAAAGACCAGAATGTCGTCGAGATATACCAAAACAAAGTCATTTGTGTAGGCGTTGAAGATGAAGTTCATCATGCGAGAGAAAGTCGGAGGGGCGTTGACGAGGCCAAAAGACATGACAGTGTATTCATATGAACCATAGCTTGTCCTGAAAGCCGTCTTGGGAATATCTTGCTCACGGATTCGAATCTGATGATAACCCATACGGAGATCAAGCTTGGAGAATACTTGGGCACCTTTGAGTTGTTCGAACAGCTCGTTGATGTTCTGAAGTGGGTACTTGTTCTTGATAGTCTTCTTGTTCAATGGACGGTAGTCAACACAAAGTCGGTCCGTTCCATCCTTCTTCTTCACAAAGAGTACTCCACAACCCCACGGAGAGGAACTAGGTCGGATGAGACCCATTCGCTCTTGAATATCGAGTTGCTTCTTTAGCTCCTTCAACTCTTCAGGTCCAAGCTTGTAAGGACGCTTGCAAACCGGTTCCGTGCTAGGCTCAAGATCGATGACGAATTCAACTGGCCGGTGCGGAGGCATTTCTGGAAGCTCTTCTGGAAAGACGTCTTGATATTCGCAAACGACTGGAATTTGCGAGATGGCATCTAGTTCACCCTTCTCATTGAGAGAAAACAGGCGGATTGTATTATCCCGAGCAGCAAAGACAATTACATCCTCAGAAAAATGAGTCAATTGAATCTGCCTGGCTGCACAATCAAGCTGAGCCTTGTGCTTAGAAAGCCAATCCATCCTGAGAATAAGATCAATATCCGAGTTACCAAGAACCATTGGAGAAGCCAGAAACTTGAAATCACCCATCATGATAGAAATATCCGGAACCATCATACTAGAACTCAGACGCTTAGCCGGAGAGACGACTTGCATAGCTCTAGGTAATGCCTTAGTACTAAAATTGTTCTCCGATGCAAATGGGAATGGCATTGCACCAGAGTCAAAAAGTACTTTAGCTGGAATATCGTTAACAGGAAGGTTACCCATAATGACATCTAACGAGTCCTCTGCCTGAGCTGCATTCAGCATGTTGACCTTGGCGTGCTTGGGGTTATGCTTGACCACAGCTGTACTTGCCGATCTCACAGGAGGAGGAGGGAGACGCCTCTGGTTGAAGCATTTGTTGGCATAGTGACCCTTCTGTTGGCACTTGTTGCACGTGACCTCTGAAAGCGGACGGTGATACGGAGCACTCGATCTTGGAGCTTGAGACGAAGTCTTGTTCTGAAAGCCAGGGTTGGGTGGGTGGGAAGATCCACTGCCACCTTTGCTCTTCTGATACGGCTGACGGAACGGAGGAGGAGGAAACCAATACTTCTGCTGCTTGGCCACTTGAGTAGAGGAAGAAGGAGTAGCATCTCTGACTCGCTTCTTGGAAGCATCACACTTCAGTTGAGCAGCCTGTTGCTTCAATGCCATGTTGTAGAACTCATCGTACCTCAAGGGCTCAAAGAGAATAAGAGCTAGCTGGATTTCTTCTCTGAGACCACCCCTAAACTGGTATATCATGCTCTTCTCGTCAGGGACGTCCTGCTTAGCAAAGCGGGCGAGCTTCTGAAACAACTTGTTGTAGTCATAGACAGACAAAGAGCCTTGCTTCAGGTTGCGGAATTCCTCACGCTTGCTTTCAACCACGCTCTGAGGAATATGATGAGCTTTGAAGTCTTGACGGAATTCATCCTAGGTAATCACACAGCCTCCTCTGGAATCCTTGTACTGCTGGAACCATTCTGCAGCTTGGTCTTTGAGTTGGAAGGAAGCAAACTTGACAAAGTCCTCAGGCCTGACGTTACTGCACTCGAAATGCTTGCACAAGTCCACGAGCCAATCATCAGTGTTAGTTGCCTCAACACAATTGCTGAAGGTCTTTGGCTGGTTAGCAAGGAACTGGTTGAGTGTAGCAAAGTGATTCTGATTGTTGCCTTGGTTGCCTTGGTTCGCTTGGTTGCGCTCTTGAAGAATTTGCATGATCAACTGCGTGTTTGCATTGGTAGCAGCCATCACAGCTTGCCATGCCTACGGAGGAGGAGGAGGTGGTGGCGGATCCTGATTCTGATTGCTGCTCTTAGCGGGAGCCATCCTGAAGAGGGTGACATCCGTTAGCACATTGATAGATAAGATTGAAGCTGAATCAAGCAGGTTGAAATTGCAACATATAGTCTTCACATCCGAACATTAGAACGAATGCATTCAAATTGAAATGGTCACATATCCATAAATTGAGAAGCCACTTAGAATTTAGGTAGAGGAATAAATCAACAAGGTACGGAACAAGAACGAATACTCGGTAAGAAATCCCAATCTCAAACCGAATATCCGTGCAAGGAGAACTAGAGCTACAAGAATTCCCACCTATGAAACTCCCGAACCTTTCCGGTTATGCAATCAGGTGTTGGGGATACAGGGGAAGCATAATATCTCACCCAAATCTAGCAAATCCTACATCCAGCTGTATCCATCCTTCAACACATAACCGAGAAAAACTTCGGAAACCATCTACCTCAACCTTCGAAAAGCATCCGTTATACAAGTTATGGCAATACTCCCGAACTCCCGCCCCAGTACTGGGTGGCGTCGAGGTTATCTCACCAACAACTGCATAAAAGAGATTTTCGATGTTGGCGAACTAAACTCAAGTATTCCAGAACTGCAACGATAAAATTGTGACGACAACACCTCGGAGCTCAACTCCCCGGGACACTGCCACAACCCCTAAATGACAGGAGGCACCAAGAACAATGTTCTCGTCACAAATCGATCGGAATGATTCCAAGATACCCGCGTGATCCTAAACTTTTTTAGTGAAATTTGAGAAGAGAAGAGTCAAAACTCTACGTCAGGATGCCTTACTAGAGCGATGAGGGGACTGGGGAGTAAAAAGAATTCCTAAACTCTCCGATATATAATTCCTAGATGACTCAAAAACATTTTTCTAGACTCAACAACGGCTGCTAAAACGATCAAGCAGTGGGGGCTCCTAAGGTCGGGGAAGGCTCTGGTTACCAACTTGTAACGCCCTCGATGCGGCTATATCTCCCACGTGTCGAAGCACGACTTAGAGGCATAACCGCATTGAAAGCAATGTCGCAAGTAAGGCAATCTTCACAACATCCCATGTAAATAGATAATAAAAGGGGAAGGTACATAGTTGGCTTACACTCGCCACGTCAAACAAAGTACATAAATAGCATTACATCATCCAATCACTCATGGTCCGACTACGGTACCAAAATAAAAGATCAACCCAACATGCGGCACGGTCCCGATCGCCCCAACTAGGCACCACTACTGATCATCAGGGAAAGACACATAGTAACGGTGTGAGTCTTCGTCGAACTCCCACTTGAGCTCAAGCGCATCATCTGGAACGGAGTCATCAGGCCCTGCATCTGGTTTGGAAGTAATCTGTGAGCCATAGGGACTCAGCAATCTCGCACCCTAGCGATCAAGACTATTTAAGCTTATAGGTAAGGCAAGGTAATATGTGGAGCTGCAGCAAGCGACTAGCATATATGGTGGCTAACCTGTTCGCAAAGAAGAGCGAGAAGAGAAGGCAAAGCACGAACGAATAACTAGAGAACAACCTGCGTCAAGCATTACTCCAACACCGTGTTCACTTCCCGGACTCCGCCGAGAAGAGACCATCACGGTAACACACACAGTTGATTCATTTTAATTAAGTTAAGGTTCAAGTTATCTACAACCGGACATCAACAAATTCCCAACTGCCCATAACCGCGGGCACGGCTTTCGAAAGTTCAAATCCCTACAGGGTTGTCCCAACTTAGCCCATGACAAGCTCTCACGGTCAATGAAGGATATACCTTCTCCCGAGACATTCCGATCAGACTCGGTATCCCGGTTCTACAAGACAACCCGACAAGTTAAAACAAGTCCAGCAACACCGCCCGAATGTGCCGACAAATCCCGATAGGAGCTGCACATATCTCGTTCTCAGGGCACACTCAGATGAGACTAGCTACGAGTAAAACCAAACCTCAAGTTGCCCCGAGGTGGCCCCGCAGGCAGCTTAGTCGGACCAACACTCAGAGGAGCACTGGCCCAGGGGGGTTTAAATAAGATGACCCTCGGGCTCCGGAAACCCAAGGGAAAAAGAGGCTAGGTGGAAAATGGTAAAACTAAGGTTGGGCATTGCTGGAAGAGTTTTATTCAAGGCGATTTGTCAAGGGGTTCCCATTATTACCCAACCGCGTAAGGAACGCAAAATCCGGGAACATAACACCTATATGACGGAAACTAAGGCGGCAAGAGTGGAACAAAACACTAGGCAAAAGGCCGAGCCTTCCACCCTTTACCAAGTGTATAGATGCATTAAGATAACAAGATAATATAATGATATCCCAACAAGAAAATAATGTTCCAACAAGGAACGGTCTCCAATCTTCACCTGCAACTAGCAACGCTATAAGAGGGGCTAAGCAAAGCGGTAACATAGCCAATCAACGGTTTGCTAGGACATGGTGGGTTAGAGGTTTGACATGGCAATTTGGGAGGCATGATAAGCAAGTGGTAGGCATCGTAGCATAGGCATAGCAAAAGAGCGAGCATCTAGCAAAGCAAAGATAGAAGTGATTTCGAGGGTATGATCATCTTGCCTGCAAAGTTGTCAGAGTTGACTGGATCCTCGAAAGCAAACTCAACGGGCTCCTCGTTAGCGAACTCGTCTCCCGGCTCTGCCCAAACAAGACAAACAAGCAAAAAGGAACACAATCAACCACGTGCAAAGCTCAAACAACATGATGCAAACATGGTATGCTATGCGGGATGCGATATGTGATGCATATGCAAGATTTGACAAGGGATGATTGAACCTGGCCTCAACTTGGAAATCCAAGTGTGCCACTGGAAAGGTGAGGTGATTTTGGTTGAAATCGATATGAAGAACACCGGAATCGGATGCACGGTTTGGAAATGGCAAGCAAGACAAATATGTCACCGGTCTGCGATAAACAGCAAGTAGCCATCTAAATGCATCAAGTTAATTATGCTACAGCACTCAAACATGACAACAAAATACATGGCAGGGATCCACTCATAATTCTTGACAAAATATGAACACTGAGCTACGGCCAATTCATCCATTAACAGGTTCAAACAAGCATGGCAAAAGAGCAATTGATAAACAAGTTTCAGAGTTTGTGAAATTAACACAAGCCTAGAATTTCAGATCAGGTAGCACACTTTGGAGCAAGAAAGCTAGATGCTACAGGAACTTAACATGGCAAAGCAAAGCATGGCATGGAGCTACTCAAAGAGCTTAACAAAAGTCCCTTAGTGACCTTGAGCCAAAAGGGATCATAAAATACAATTGCAAGCATGTGAACATGGCAAAAACATAAACATATTACAGACTTAGAGAAATTCCAGGACATGACAAAAACAGATTCAACATGGCATCTTTACAAGCTTGATTAACTCACCACAAGGCATGTCATGGCATGGAACAAACTCTAGCATGAAGTAGACATGAAAATGAAGCTAACCATGTGCCAAACCACCTCATAGCATGTTTCAAATAAATCACACAAAAATGCCAAAACAGCAATATGATGTAAAATGACATGTATGCAAACTTGCTTAAATGCAGAAAATAATGCCACCACTGGATTGGTGGGATTTTTCTACCCCAAAAACATATATAATATGTTGGGGTTGCTGTAGAGAAATCATCACAAGTGCAATAAGTTAGAAACTGCCCTAAATGGAATATGACAGAAATGACATTTTCCTTATTTGGAAACATCCAGATATGGACTTGCCCGAAATGGAAAATGAGGACTTGCCATAAATGGAAAACGCGGGGATAAGGGAAAAAAGAAAGAGGAGGGCGCTGGGAGGCTGACTGGTGGGACCCTTCTGTCATCCTCACGCATATTGCAAAAAGAAAAAAAGGGAATCAAACCGCACCCGCAAGGGATCGAACCCGGGTCTCCCCGATACGGGCATGCGTGGTCAACCACTGCGCTAAGGAGGGCGGGTGTGTAAGGAGTGGGCGCCTGGTTCCTTTTGAACCAGAGCCAGAAGGCCGAGCCTTTGCCATGACAATACAGAGAATCACCAGCGCCGGCAAAGACGAGCTAGATGGCGACGGCTTGCAATGCATGTAACACCCTCGATGCGACTATATCTCCCACGTGTCGAGGCACGACTTAGAGGCATAATCGCATTGAAGGCATATGTCGCAAGTTAGGCAATCTTCACAACATCCCATGTAATATAGATAATAAAAGGGGAGATAACATAGTTGGCTTATACTCGCCACGTCAATCAAGTACATAAATAACATTACATCATCCAAACAGTCATGGCCCGACTACGACGCCAAAATAAAAGATAACCCAACAAGCGACACGGTCCCGATCACCCCCAACTGGGCACCACTACTGATCATCAGGAAAAGAAACATAGTATCGTTGAGAGTCCTCGTCGAACTCCCACTTGAGCTCAAGCGCGTCTCCTGAAGCGGAATCATCAGGCCCTTCATCTGGTGTAATAGTAATCTATGAGCCACAGGGACTCAGCAATCTCGCACCCTCGCGATCAAGACTATTTAAGCTTATAGGTAAGGCAAGGTAAATATAGGTGGAGCTGCAGCAAGCGACTAGCAAAATATGGTGGCTAACTTATTCGCAAAAGAGAGCGAGAAGAGGAGGCAAAGCGCGAGCGAGAAACTAGAGAGCAACCTGCGCAAACATTACTCCAACACCGTGTCCACTTCCCGGACTCCGCCGAGAAGAGGCCATCACGGTAACACACTCAGTTGATTCATTTTAATTAAGTTAAGGTTCAAGTTATCTACAACCGGACATTAACAAATTCCCATCTGCCCATAACCGCGGGCACGGCTTTCGAAAGTTCAAAACCCTGCAGGGGAGTCCCAACTTAGCCCATGACAAGCTCTCACGGTCAACGAAGGAATAGACCTCCTCCCAAGACGTTCCGATCAGACTCGGTATCTCGGTTCTTCAAGACACTTCGACAGGTTAAAACAAGACCAGCAACACCGCCCGAATGTGCCGACAAATCCCGATAGAAGCTGCACATATCTCGTTCTCACGGCACACTCAGATTGTCTTAGGTACGGGTAGGCCAGCCCAGAGTTGCCCCTGGTGGCCACCGGCAGCTGACAGGTGGACCAACACTCAGAGGAGCACTGGCCCGGGGGGTTTAAAATAAGATGACCCTCGGGCTCCGGAAACCCAAGGGGAAAAGTGTAGCGACCTGACCCGAATGGATCACGTCTACTGTGCTACGGTGTCATCCCTGGATCAGTAATGCTGACACCACACAGTACATCGAGGTTTTATAGCAGAGTTGCAATCACACACTTATTACATCGATGGCTCAAAAAGAACTTATTACAATAAATATGGCTGAAGGCCATCTAATAACGATAACAGCGGAAGACTCGGAAGATAAATGGGTCCATCAACTCCAGCGGCATCACTGAGTATAGAATCACGACCGAAAAGCTCTTTACTCGTTGTCTGAAAAGTCTGCAACATGAGAAGTTGCAGCCCGAAAACGGGTCAGCACATGGAATATGCTGGCAAAGTAACACATAGAGATTAACGGAATGAAACAGCTATACTATATGCATATATGGCTGGTGGAAAGCTCTATGGTTACAGTTTTTGCGTAAAGCCAGTTTTTCCCTACTGCAAAGGAATAAATTTTAATTAACTATCATGGTGGTTGTGAAACATTGAGAATGGTTGACAGCATTCTCAATCCCAATTAAAAATAATTAAAATCCAATAACATTAATTAGAGGTAACATGTTGAGATTCACTCGATATTCAAGTACTAGATACTCAAGATGTCCATAACCGGGGACACGGCTAATCATGATTAGTTTGTACACTCTGCAGAGGTTTGCGCACTTTTCCCCACATGACTCGATCGCCTCCGTTTGTTTTCTCGCACTACATGGTGTTTGAGAAACGGATGACCGAGACATAGTCTTTCAGAAGCACTAGCACCTTACATGTGGGGTAGACCGGTACACCTACATCCCCTACATCTGCTAGTCCACCCCGTAAGAGTTCGCACAACTTAGTCAACTATGCCAGAGCCCATAGTAGCATGTGGCTGCACACGGAAGTTTCTAGCATGAAAGATCTTATGATCCCTTTGAGCCTGGGTGGCGGTCCAAAAAAAACAGGCAAGTCCTGATAGACATCAGGTGCCTCAATCCACCCAGATGTGTGTTTAAGTTGCCACCTTAGATAAACCATTAAAATTATCAACTCACATCTGTCATGGATATCACTCACCCAATCCACGTCTACTAGCATAGCATGGCATAATAAGCAACGTAGAAGTAACTCCCAAAGGTTTCATAATAATACAGGTAATAGGTACTACCTCATCTACTTCCCATCCCACAATTTAATTAGATCCTAATCATACAATGTGTGAGGATTGATCTAATGCAATAAAACATGGGTTGTAGAAAAGGTATGATCAAAGTGTTACTTGCCTTGCTGATGATCCGCGAGTCCTAGGGTTTCGAAGTAACAGGCGGCGCAATCCGGGTAATCTATCGCAGACAAACAACAAGCATACAATAAGTACTCATCTAATGCACAAGTAAAACTCGAACGAGAGAACGAACCAGGTAGTTCAACTTAAGAACTCCGGTTGCAAAGAAAGAAAGAACCGAACAAAGAATCAAACGGCGAAAGAAAACAACTCGGTTCTAGCAAGTTGAAACTAGGTCAAAATTTTACTGTAGCAAAAGCTTGTTCAAGTTGATTAGACGGAACGGCGGTTTCGAGACGAAACTCCAGGCGCTTGAATCACCTGATTCCGATAAACGAGCGAAAAGAAAGACTAGAAAGAAGATCGGATCTGAGATCGCGATTGCGGAATAAATCCGACGAAAAGAAAAAGAAGAACGGTTAAACGAACGGATGTCGTTAACCTAGAAGAATCCGGTGATCACGTTCGTTAGGACGAACGGTCCGGCGAACGGTCCAAAGGCAACTAAATCGGAGAAGAAAACGAATCCGATCTAGGGTTTCGGAGAAGAAAACCGATCGAAAAACCGATCTAGAAAACCGGAACGGTTTAGAGAAGAAAAGAATCGGAACGATTAGAAGAAAACGATCCGAGGAAAAGAATAGATGTAGCGCGGGGCAACCTTGGCGAGGTCTCCGGCGAACGGGGCTCCGACGGCGGCGGCGTTGGGCGGCGGTGGTGGGCGGCGGCGGCGGTGTAGGCAAGACGCGGGCGGCGGCTTAGGGTGGCGCGGCGACTAGGTGCGGCGGTGGCGTAGGGCGCGGGGTGGCGGCGCGGCGCGGCGCGGGTGGCAAGGTGCGGCGGCGCGGCGTGTGGTGTGGTGGTGCTCTAGGCTTTGGGTTTGATGATTTAGAGGGGGGGTGCTTGGGTATTTATATTGGGGAGGGGAGGGGTTTACTTGAGGTAGAGGACAAGGAATTAGACTAGGAATAGGAATAGAAAAAAGGAAAGGAAAAGATCTAGAAATAGAAAAGGAATATACGGAAGTAGGACAAAAGTCCTACTAGGATTCGGTAGAAACAAGAGGCGGCGGCGGCCTCCTGCGCCTGCGCCTGGCGCGGCTAGCGATGGCCTTGGCCGTAGCCTTGGCCGGCTGGGCCTTTGGCCCAAGGCGCTGGACTTTGATTTTTTTAACTGGTTCTCGCGCAGAAAGAAAAAAAAAACAAAAAGAGATCTAAACGAACTCCGAAAAATCTAAAGTAAATTTTCCCCGACTCCTAAAAATGAGCCGAACAAAATGAACTTTTCTCCGGACCTAAAATGCAATTTTCGAAAACGCGCATTTTTCCCTATCCAAATAAAATGCAAATAAACACCGGCAAACAAAAATTGATCTATTTATTATATCTTCATTTTTTCCTAAATTTGGGAAAGTCATATTATTCCCTCTCTCATATCCTCTCTCATATATTTTGACACGGAAAAATTATTGAAGAAAATAAATAAATCAAATGATCTCTATTTTCAAAATTCGAGAAAACTCTCAAATATGAAAATAACGAAATCTCCAACTCTCTCCGAGGGTCCTTGAGTTGCGTGAAATTTCTAGGATCAACCAAAATGCAAGAAAATATGATATGCATGATCTAGTGTATAACATTCCAAATTGAAATTGGGATGTTACAAACCTACCCCCCTTAAGATGAATCTCGCCCTCGAGATTCGGGTTGGCTAGAAAATAGGTGAGGTGGTCTTGAGCAAATCTTCCTCTCGCTCCCAGGTGGCTTCATCCTCTGCTGTGGTGGCTCCACTGAACTTTGCAAAACTTGATAACCTTTGCTGCGAGTAACTCGCTGGCAAACTCGAGAATCTTGACTGGCTTCTCCTCATATGTTAAGTATCCTTCAACTGAATCGCTTCTAATGGCACTGTATCTCTTAGCGGTACCTCCGCCATCTCGGCGTGACATCTCTTCAGCTGAGAAACATGGAATACATCATGAACTCCTGACAGTCCTTCTGGTAATTCCAACTTATAAGCGACTTCTCCCATACGTTTCAAGATCTTAAATGGTCCAACGAAACGCGGTGCTAACTTTCCCTTAACTCCAAAACGCTTAACTCCTCGAAGTGGGGATACTCGAGATAAACTCTGTCTCCTTTCGTAAACTGGTTTCGTAAACTGTCTCCTTGCGTTTAGAATCTGCGTAGCTCTTCTGCCTGGACTGGGCTACCTTGAGCCTATCGCGAATCAACTTAACTTTCCGTTCAGACTCCTTAATCAAATCTGGTCCAAAGAATTGACAGTCTCCAACTTCGTTACTGTTGTCATGGAACGAAACTGGTATCTGATACGATACTCCTCGGGACTCCATGCAAACAAATGATCCTAGTCATTTATATCTTTGCCAACTTAGCACTGGTGTAAGTGGTCTTAACTGGAATGAAATGTGCTACCTTCGTCAAACGATCAACTACTACCCATATCGAGTCATAGCCTGCTTTCGTCCTGGGTAGTCCTGTGATAAAATCCATGCCTATCTTATCCCACTTCCATTCGGGTATCGGCAATGGTTGTAACAATCCTGCTGGCTTCTGATGCTCTGCCTTTACTCTCTGACATACGTCACAAACTGCTACATATGCTGCAATATCCTTCTTCATTCCGGTCCACCAGAATGTTTCCTTCAAATCCAAATACATCTTGGTATTCCCTGGGTGAATCGAATATGGTGAATCATGTGCCTCTTGCATAATCATATTCCTGATATCCGGATCATTGGGCACATAAACACGGTCCTCAAACCATAGGGTATCGTGCTCATCCTCACGAAATCCACTTGCTTTTCCTTCGCTCATTCTCTCTTTTATAGAAGCAATCTCCTTGTCAGATTTCTGAGCTTCTCTGATCTTATCCATCAATGTTGACTGAATCTCCAATGCTGCTACATAGCCTCTCGGAACTATTTCCAAACATAGCTCACGAAGGTTTTCTGCTAACTCCTTTGGTACTTCTCCCGTCACTAGGGTATTGACATGGCTCTTACGGCTCAATGCGTCTGCTACTACATTAGCTTTTCCGGGATGGTAATGCAATCTTATGTCATAATCCTTGATGAGCTCCAACCATCTCCTTTGTCAGAGGTTCAACTCCTTCTGCGTGAAAATGTACTTCAAACTCTTGTGATCCGTGTACACCTCACAATGATTTCCAATGAGGAAATGTCTCCACGTCTTCAATGCATGCACTACGGCTGCTAACTCCAAATCATGCGTGGCATAATTCAACTCATGAGGCTTCAGTTGCCGTGAAGCATACGAAACAACTCTTCCTTCCTGCATAAGCACTGCTCCAAGTCCTCGACGTGAAGCGTCGCAATACACCTCATAATCCTTGGTCTGATCTGGCAAAATCAATACTGGTGAGGTGACCAAACGTTTCTTCAACTCCTGGAAACTAGCCTCACACTCCTCAGTCCATTTGAACTTAGTATCCTTCTTCAACAACTCCGTCATAGGCTTCGCAATCTTTGAGAAATTCTCAATGAATCTCCGGTAGTATCCTGCGAGTCCAAGAAAACTTCGGATCTCTCCAACTGTTGTTGGTGCTTCCCATTCGGTTACGGTCTCAACCTTTGTGGGGTCAATTGCTATACCTTCTCCGGATATAACGTGTCCGAGGAATCCAACTTCCTTCAACCAAAACTCACATTTGCTGAATTTGGCATATAACTGATGTTCTCTTAGTTTCTCCAAAACCAAACGCAAATGTTCCTTATGCTCCTCTTCATTCTTTGAATAAACCAAAATGTCATCAATGAACACTACGACGAACTTATCCAAAAACTCCATAAACACTTTGTTCATCAGGTTCATAAAATAGGCAGGTGCGTTAGTCAATCCAAATGACATAACGGTATACTCATACAGTCCATATCTTGTGGTGAATGCTGTCTTAGGTATGTCCTGCTCTCGAATCTTCAACTGATGGTACCCTGATCGCAAATCGATCTTGGAAAACACTTTAGCTCCTTGCAACCGATCAAACAGATCATTGATCATTGGCAGTGGGTACTTGTTCTTGATGGTTACTTCATTCAATCCCCGATAATCAACAACCATCCTTAATGATCCATCCTTCTTTTCCACTAGAAGTACGGGTGATCCCCAAGGCGAAGAACTTGGGCGAATGTAACCTTTATCCAATAACTCCTTAATCTGATTCTTAATTTCCACCAAATCCTTTGCTGGCATCCGGTACGGTCGCTTCGATATTGGGCCTGTACCTGGCAATAACTCAATCAAAAACTCAATGTCTCTATCCGGTGGCATGCCTGGTAATTCCTCAGGAAATACATCAGGAAAATCCTTTACCACTGGTACTTCCTCCTGCACAACTCCTGTTAGGCAATTCACTTGTGTCCTGTTTGGCACATGCCGGGATACATACTTGATCCTTCTTCCTTCTGGTGTGGTAAGCAAAATTGTCTTACTGGCGCAATCGATGTTTCCTCCATACATCGACAGCCAATCCATACCAAGAATCACATCCAGTCCTTGGGATTCCAGAATAATTAAATCCGTTGGGAATACATGCCTTCCTATACTCAATGGTACTTGGAAACATCCTTGTCTGGCCATGTATTCTGCTCCTGGCGAGCTTACTAGCATAGGTGTTTTAAGAATCCTAGTGGGCAGGCTATACTTTTCCACAAATCCCCTTGATATGTATGAATGCGATGCACCAGTATCAAAAAGAACGAGTGCAGTAAATGACTTAACCAAAAACTTACCGATTACTGCATCTGGCTGATCTTCAATCTCCTCCACATTAACGTGGTTCACCTGTCCCCTATTGAAAGGGTTCGGCTTCTTCCCAGAGCTTCCATTGCCATTTCCATTCTGGCCTTCGGGACATTCATTGGCATAATGTCCGGTCTTCGAACACTTGAAACAGGTGACTTGACTCAGGTCTCTCTTGGTTGGGGTCGATGGGGTGGTCCGGTTCTGGCCGTTGCTTCCTCCATTCCCATTACCATTCTTGTGGCCATTATGGTTGTGCGAGCTACCTCCTCCATGGGTGTGCTGAAACTTAAATCCCGGTTTAGGGGTAAAACGGGGCTTCTGCTGGGCTCCAGAGTTATACTTCCCCTGTCCATACTTCCTCTTACGGTTCTCAATCTGCTGTTGCTTCCCTTCAATCATGATGGCACGATCTACCAACTCCTGGTAGTTGTTGAAACTCGCTACCATCAACTGCATGCTTAGTTCATCATTCAGTCCTTCCAGAAACTTCTCCTGCTTAGCTGCATCCGTAGCAACGTCATCTGGGGCATAACGGGCTAGCTTACTAAACTCCTCCACATACTGGCCAACAGTCCTTCCTCCTTGGCGTAAGTTGCGAAACTCACGCTTCTTTATGGCCATAGCTCCTGCTGAAACATGGGCAGTGCGGAAAGCTTGCTGAAACTGATCCCATGTGACAGTGTCAACTGGGTAAGTGGCTGTGAAATTCTCCCACCATGCTGCCGCGGGTCCGTCAAGCTGGTGAGCGGCAAACTTCACTTTCTCACCATCCGTGCATCCTGCAGTGGTCAACTCCCTTCCTATCTTGCGGAGCCAATCATCTGCTACTATTGGCTCGGTGCTACTGGAAAACACCGGCGGATTCAGCCTAAGGAAACGGGCTAAGTGGTCAACAGGTGGTGGTGGTGGTGGTGGGTTGTTGTTGTTGTTCTGCTGGTTCTAGACTAACATCTGCATCAATTGATTCTGCTGCTGGATCAACTGAGTGAGCTCCGGTGGAAATCCATTGTCACGTCTCGGAGGCATCTGAGGTTTTAGAAAATACGAGAATTGAGAATAGAATGAGGTCTAAAGGGAAAACACTACCCATATGCTCATGAGGCAAATGCACACAAAATCACTTCAATCAATCAAACAAGGGCTTACAAACGGTCTATCTATCGCAAAAGTGCTCGACTATAATGTGTTTACATGGGGGGGAATACTACTACTATCTGGTGGTCATCTAGAAATTTGAACCGGTGGAAGACTCCATGATATCTGCTCCAGCTTCATCTTCAAAGTCGGGTTCACTTGGATCCGAATCGGTGTCGTCGATGATGATGTAGTTGTCCGGACATGCGACGTACTCGTCTTCTTCCTTGGTTGCTAACTTCCTCTTGAGTTCTTCAATCTCCTGCTTCAGATCGCCATTGTGTCTTGCTAGAGCTACGATCTCGTCCATGTAGTCCTTGCGTGTAGACTTCAGTTCTCCTTCTAGCTCGATGATCCTTGCCTTTGCATTCTTCAACTCTATCATATCATTGCACATCTGGTTCTCGTGGCGTCGAATGTGCTGGTTTAACTCCTGGATGAAAGATGCAATGGATCTATCCTTCTTGATGCTGACTAACTCCCATTGTTCATCACGGCGTCCGCAAATCTGGTAGATAGTGTCCTTGAGGTCTTCTTGATAAACTTCTCCAATGCGTCCTATGGTGATATGAGCGGCCATGCTCCTTCCCAGACTCCAGGTTAGTGCATTGAAAACACTATCTATGGGCTTCGTGATTGGCGCGAATGTCCTTCCTGGAACGTGAGCGTGAATCTTCCAGCGCTCCTCTTCAGGCAGAGTGGCGTTGAAGGTTCCCGTGAAGCTTGGTAATCCAATGTTCAGGTACTTGGTGACTTCCTTCAGGTGAAATCCAAAAGGTGTGCCTTCATCCGGTTGAGCGTACTTAATCTTCGCGTGCGTCATCCTAATAGAGTAGAAAAGATGAGGAGTTAGAAAATGAGAAGAGAAGGGTGATCTATGGCTTTAACTTAGTGGTCGTGTCCTACAGTCAGCGTGTGCTCTGATACCATCTCTGTAGCGACCTGACCCGAATGGATCACGTCTACTGTGCTACGGTGTCATCCCTGGATCAGTAATGCTGACACCACACAGTACATCGAGGTTTTATAGCAGAGTTGCAATCACACACTTATTACATTGATGGCTCAAAAAGAACTTATTACAATAAATATGGCTGAAGGCCATCTAATAACGATAACAGCGGAAGACTCGGAAGATAAATGGGTCCATCAACTCCAGCGGCATCACTGAGTATAGAACCACGACCTAAAAGCTCTTTACTCGTCGTCTGAAAAGTCTGCAACATGAGAAGTTGCAGCCCGAAAACGGGTCAGCACATGGAATATGCTGGCAAAGTAACACATAGAGAGTAATGGAATGAAACAGCTATACTATATGCATATATGGCTGGTGGAAAGCTCTATGGTTACAGTTTTTGCGTAAAGCCAGTTTTTCCCTACTCCAAAGGAATAAATTTTAATTAACTATCATGGTAGTTGTGAAACATTGAGAATGGTTGACAGCATTCTCAATCCCAATTAAAAATAATTAAAAACAGCATTCTCAATCCCAATTAAAAATAATTAAAACCCAATAACATTAATTAGAGGTAACATGTTGAGATTCACTCGATATTCAAGTACTAGATACTCAAGATGTCCATAACCGGGGACACGGCTAATCATGATTAGTTTGTACACTCTGCAGAGGTTTGCGCACTTTTCCCCACATGACTCGATCGCCTCCGTTTGTTTTCTCGCACTACATGGTGTTTGAGAAACGGATGACCGAGACATAGTCTTTCAGAAGCGCTAGCACCTTACATGTGGGGTAGACCGTACACCTACATCCCCTACATCTGCTAGTCCACCCCGTAAGAGTTCGCACAACTTAGTCAACTATGCCAAGAGCCCATAGTAGCATGTGGCTGCACACGGAAGTTTCTAGCATGAAAGATCTTATGATCCCTTTGAGCCTGGGTGGCGGTCAAAAAAACAGGCAAGTCCTGATAGACATCAGGTGCCTCAATCCACCCAGATGTGTGTTTAAGTTGCCACCTTAGATAAACCATTAATTAACAATCTCACATCTGTCATGGATAGGAACTCACCCAATCCACGTCTACTAGCATAGCATGGCATAATAAGCAAACGTAGAAGTAACTCCCAAAGGTTTGATAATAAACAGGTAATAGGTACTACCTCATCTACTTCCCATCCCACAATTTAATTAGATCCTAATCATACAATGTGTGAGGATTGATCTAATGCAATAAAACTGGGTTGTAGAAAAGGTATGATCAAAGTGTTACTTGCCTTGCTGATGATCCGCGAAACCTAGGTTTCGAAGTAACAGGCGGCGCAATCCGGGTAATCTATCGCAGACAAACAACAAGCATACAATAAGTACTCATCTAATGCACAGTAAAACTCGAACGAGAGAACGAACCAGGTAGTTCAACTTAAGAACTCCGGTTGCAAAAAAGAAAGAACCGAACAAAGAAAACAAACGGCGGAAGAAAACAACTCGGTTCTAGCAAGTTGAAACTAGGTCAAAATTTTACTGTAGCAAAAGCTTGTTCAAGTTGATTAGACGGAACGGCGGTTTCGAGACGAAACTCCAGGCGCTTGAATCACCTGATTCCGATAAACGAGCGAAAAGAAAGACTAGAAAGAAGATCGGATCTGAGATCGCGATCGCGGAATAAATCCGACGAAAAGAAAAAGAAGAACGGTTAAACGAACGGACGTTCGTTAACCTAGAAGAATCCGGTGATCACGTTCGTTAGGACGAACGGTCCGGCGAACGGTCCAAAGGCAACTAAATCGGAGAAGAAAACGAATCCGATCTAGGGTTTCGGAGAAGAAAACCGATCGAAAAACCGATCTAGAAAACCGGAACGGTTTAGAGAAGAAAAGAATCGGAACGATTAGAAGAAAACGATCCGAGAAAAAGAATAGATGTAGCGCGGGGCAACCTTGGCGAGGTCTCCGGCGAACGGGGCTCCGGCGGCGGCGGCGTTGGGGCGGCGGCGGGGTGAGGGCAAGACGCGGGCGGCGGCTTAGGGTGGCGCGGCGACTAGGTGCGGCGGTGGCGTAGGGCGCGGGTGGCGGCGGCGGCGGCGCGGCGCGGTGGCAAGGTGCGGCGGCGCGGCGTGTGGTGTGGTGGTGCTCTAGGCTTTGGGTTTGATGATTTAGAGGGGGGGTGCTTGGGTATTTATATTGGGGAGGGGAGGGGTTTACTTGAGGTAGAGGACAAGGAATTAGACTAGGAATAGGAATAGAAAAAAGGAAAGGAAAAGATCTAGAAATAGAAAAGGAATATACGGAAGTAGGACAAAAGTCCTACTAGGATTCGGTAGAAACAAGAGGCGGCGGCGGCCTCCTGCGCCTGCGCCTGGCGCGGCTAGCGATGGCCTTGGCCGTAGCCTTGGCCGGCTGGGCCTTTGGCCCAAGGCGCTGGACTTTGATTTTTTTTAACTGGTTCTCGGCGCAAGAAAAAAAAACAAAAAGAGATCTAAACGAACTCCGAAAAATCTAAAGTAAATTTTCCCCGACTCCTAAAAATGAGCCGAACAAAATGAACTTTTCTCCGGGACCTAAAATGCAATTTTCGAAAACGCGCATTTTCCCTATCCAAATAAAATGCAAAATAAACACCGGCAAACAAAAATTGATCTATTTATTATATCTTCATTTTTTCCTAAATTTGGGAAAGTCATATTATTCCCTCTCTCATATATTTTGACATCGGAAAAATTATTGAAGACAAAATAAATAAATCAAATGATCCTCTTTTCAAAATTCGAGAAAACTCTCAAATATGAAAAATAACGAAATCTCCAACTCTCTCCGAGGGTCCTTGAGTTGCGTGAAATTTCTAGGATCAACCAAAATGCAAGTAAATATGATATGCATGATGATCTAGTGTATAACATTCCAAATTGCAAATTTGGGATGTTACAAAAAGAGGCTAGGTGGAAAATGGTAAAACCAAGGTTGGGCATTGCTGGAAAAGCTTTAATCAAGGCGAACTATCAAGGGGTTCCCATTATGACACCGGTTTGCGATTTACAGCAAGTAGCCATCTAAATACAATGAGATGAACATGCTACAGCATCCAAACATGACAAAAAAATACATGGCAGGGATGCATACAAGATGCTTAACAAAAGTCTAGCACTGAGCTACGGTCAATTCATTCATTAACATGTTCAAACAAGCATGGCAAAAATGCATATGGTAAACAGATTTCAGACTTAGTGAAATCAACACTTGTCTGGAATTTCAGATCAGGTAGCTCTCTTCGGAGCAACAAAACTATATGCTACAGGAACTGAACATGGCAAAGTAAAGCATGGCATGGAGCTACTCAAAGAGCTTAACAAATGTCCCTTAGTGACCTTGAGCCAAAAGGGATCAGAAAATACAATTGCAAGCATGTGAACATGGCAAAACATAATCAGTTCTCAGACTTAGTGAAAACTTGAGCATGCTGAAAACAGATATCAAGTAGGCATGTTTACGAGCTCGATGCACTCAATACGGAGCAAGTCATGATAAGCTAAGCATACATCCATCAAGATCACACAAATTGAAAGCTAGACATGGCAAGAACAATAGCATAGCAAGCACGGATCAACTACAATATCATCGGCAAAATTGCAAACAAGTTGACAATCTGCCCAGATTCACAAAGTAGCAAAAGTAGAGCTCGATTGACTCAAGCTAGGGTGCTCCATAATTGCAAACAAAGACATGGATGGATAGAGCACTACAAGACTAACAAAACATCCTTACTGATCATCCTCAAAAGAGGCATGCATCACTAGGAAACAACATGAACATATGGCCATATGAAATAAACAGGTCAAGGACTTAGTGGAAATGCTAAGTCCCTGAAATCAGAATTACCAAGTGCCTCACTTTGCAAGCTTGTGCTAGTCACCACACACATCACAAAAATACATGGGTTGCACCTCTGGAAAGATGGCAAAACCCTTAACAAAACATATGTAGGACTCATGGGCATAGCATGCACACATTAATCATGGCAAAAATGACAAATATCTAAATGGAGTAGCAGATCTGACAATTATCTCAAGTAGCCCTGTTCTAACAGAATTTTGGGTATCAAGATGAACTCAAATGAAAATGATTCAATGGAACGAAATGATGTACTCTCTGAGATGAACATTTTGATATGCTATATGCCAAAAACGGAGTTACGGATGCAAAGTTACGGCAAGATGAACATAGGCACTTGAAACTGGAAAAATCGGGGACTTAGTAGAATTTCGACCTCCGGATCTAGGGTTTGACCCAGGCACGCAAAACGAGGTTGACCGGAGCACTGTTCATCGGAGGGCGCCGGCCGGAGATGGGGAAGCCAGAGCTCGCCGGACGGCGAGGTGGCCGCGGTGGAGCTCGGCTCCGGCGAGGGGAGGCGAGGCCGAGGCGGTGCGGGGGCGCGGCCGGGCGGCGGAGGCGGCGATGGCGCGTCGAACGGCGGCAGCCGGCGATGGCTCGTCGGGCGGCGGCGGGCGGCGACGCGGCCAGGCTCGAAGAAGACGGCGGCTGGGCGACGCGTGGGGCGGCACGGCGAGCCGATGGAGGCGGGGGAGATCGTGGGCCTCGGGGGCCCGACCTGGGCCTCCCGGGCCGACGGCGCGCGACGAAGTGGGGCGGCGGCGCAGATCCAATGGAGGCGTGACACGTGGCGGCGGCGGCGGATCCGGACACGTCCGGCCGTCCGGATTTTGTCCGGCGGCTGGAGGAGGAGGGGGACTAGGGTTTCGTCCGTGATTCGAATGGGGGAAGATATATATATGCATAGAGGGAGCTAGGAGAGTCCAAATGAGGTGCGGTTTTCGGCCATGCGATCGTGATTGAACGCTCTAGATGATGGAGAAGGCTGAGGTGGGTTTTGGGCCAAATTGGAGGGGTGTTGGGCTGCAACACACACGAGGCCTTTTCGGTCCCTCGGTTAACCGTTGGAGTATCAAACGAAGTCCAAATGGTACGAAACTTGACAGGCGGTCTACCGGTAGTAAACCAAGGCCTCTTGGCAAGTCTCAGTCCAATCCGGAAATGTTTAATCCCCACACACGAAAGAAAGCTAGAAATGACCACCGGAGGAGAACGAAGCGCCGGAATGCAAAACGGACAACGGGGAAAATGCTCGAATGCATGAGACGAACACGTATGCAAATGCAATGCACATGATGACATGATATGAGATGCATGACAACGATAACAACACACAGAGACAAAGACCCGAACCCGAGAAAATAAAATAACTTAACGCCGGAAACGGCAAGAGTTGGAGTACAAATTGGGAAAGTTACATCCGGGGTGTTACAATGCAGAACCACGACGGGCGTGCGGAAAGGGGTATAGATGTGTGTGTGTGCATGCGGACCAACTGCGGGGTGTGCGCGCGCGAGATCTCTCGAGGACGAGCTCGTGCTCGTCTCGGGTATGGTGGCGGCAAGGCTGGGCGAGGTTGCTGCTCCTCGCGTTCGAGCGCACGCGTGAAGGATGGGGCGTGAGGCGACTGCATCTAGGCGGGAACCGGAGCACGGGGACGCACGGGCGCGCTGCAGCAAAAACACAACAAAACTACAGACTTCACCGGAGCATCGGGAGCACAACAAAGACATGGATCTACCGAGTCTCATGGGGCCCTATATGCCATGGAAAGAAAGGGAGAGGTAGGTGCATTACCCAGCTCACCCTAGGACACGATGGGGTAGACGGGAACGAGCCGTAGACGACGCGATGGAGCTCTGAACTTGGTGGGGCTGCTGTCCGCTAAGCAGAGGAAGAAAACGTCCGAGGGAGTCGATCTGGAAGCCTTGTGATCACGTGCGGCGTGGAAGCAGACGTAGGGGAACTTGGCGTTCCTCTCCACGGTGGTAGAGGGGGTCGGAGGCGCGGCGTAGACGGCTACTCCGAGCTCGAGCTCAAGCTCCGCCGGAGCATGGTGGGCAGGGCGACGTCATGGCATGGCTAGCCTTACCTGGCGGCGGCAAGGGAAGACGAGGGCCTGGATGGGCAGAGGAGAGACCGGGGTAGGGTTTGGACAAGCTTTAAAGGGGCTAGGGGCGTCGGACGGCCGTCAAATCAACCGGGGCGTCGACGTGGACATGCTGGATGCGTGCCGTACAGGAGGTTGACGACGTCTCTGTACGCGTGGGCTAACTGGGCCGGAAGACGTAAGTGGGCTGGCTAGCTAGAGGGAAAAAGGCCCAGGTGGCTGCACTAGGGGGGGGGGCTCTCCCCTTTTTCTTAACTCTGTAAATTAAAATTCACAGCTGTAGAAAAGGAAAAGTCAAGGGAGGTTTGAGAGGTATATGGCAGAAACAAAAATATCCCCGAGCTCCTGGAAATATGCTCTATTTAATAAAATTGGTTTGGACTATTTTAGAGGTAGAAAAATGAAGCAAGTTTGTATAAAATTCAAACTTGATGCATTTTTGAACCCAACCAAAACAATTCTAAAAGAGGTGAAAATTGACAGAGGGGTTCTGGACATGTAGCAAGATTTATAGGGAGAAGATGAACATTTGTGGAGGAGGGCAAGATGGCACTTGCAAAAAGAAAGAGAAAAGAAGGAGAGGTGGTGATGCATGGAACACACATAGAACATGCAACAACATATCATGCATGAATGTCATGGAAAAGCAAGTTGGCATAAGCCCAACACAAACATAGATATGCACATGATGCAAACATATGATGAGGGCATAGTGCAACAATGGATGACAAAAGAGATATGACAAAGCAAAGACAAGAAAAGCAAAGACAAACAAAACAAACCCAAAAAGAAACCCACAAAGAGGAAAACCACTTAGAATAGATGAAGAACAAGATGGATATATTGCCAAAATGGAAAGTTTTACATCTGGGGTGTTACAGTAGGGGAGTATATAGTTGGAAAGGACGGGGAGAGGGGGTGTTTGCGGAGCTAGGGGTGTTTGATGGTGTAGTAGTGCGTTGTGAGAAAGGAAAAATGTGCTCAGCAAAAATGACATGACGAGAGACATGAACGTGTCCGGTGTGAAGGTCGAGACAGTGATAGCCTTTGTGCTCGTCAGAGAAGCCAAGAAAGGCACATGGGATAGAGCGTGGTGACAATTTATTTGCAGAAGTGGCGTAGGCATTGGGAAAACAGAGACAGCCGAAAACACCAACCACAGAGTAGTCGGGATGGGAAAGAAATAGGGAATAATAGGGAGTAGTTTTGGGTTTAGTTTTAGAAGGGTGAATATTTAGAAGGAAGGTGGCCATGTGTAGGGCTTCAGCCCAAAACTTGGGAGGCATAGATGATTGAATGAGGAGAGTGCGAACGATATCATTGAGGGTGCGAAGAGAACGTTTGGCTTTTCCATTTTGAGGGGATGTGTAGGGACATGAGAACCTTAGCAAGATGCCATGTTGTAAGAAGAAAGTACGATTTTTAATGTTATCAAACTCGTGACCATTGTCACATTGGATAAAGCGAATTGGGAGGAAGAAGTGAACAGACACATAGCGTTGAAAATTAAGAAAGAGAGAATGGACCTCAAATTTGTTGCGTAGAGGAAAAGTCCAGACAAAGTGGGTGAAATCATCTAGGATAACAAGGTAGTATTTAAAACCCGAAACACTTACAATGGGAGAGGTTCATAAATCACAATGTAGTAATTCAAAGGGATAAGTGCTACAAGAGCTAGAGGAACTAAAGGGAAGACGCACATGTTTGCCCAATTGACATGACTCGCAAAACACAGAATTATGAGAGTCCCTATTACATGGTATGGTAAATTCACTAAGCATAGAAGCTAAGACGGCAGGGTTGGGATGGCCCAAGCGACAATGCCAGAGATCGACGGAGGCCAGCATGGATGTTGGAGGGGTGTCGGCAGGAACTCCATTAAGAGAATAAAGATCACCGGAGCTATTGAAGCGAGTGATCTCAGCCTTGGTTAGGTAATCCTTTATAGATAAACCAAAAGGGTCAAATTCAGCCAAGACTAGATTGTCGCAAGTAAATTGGCGAACAGAAATAAGATTTTTAATGAGGGCAGGTGCAACTAGAACATCGCAAAGTAAAAGAGGTTTAGTGGAAGAGGGAAGTTGAGCCTAGCCAACACAATATATAGGAATAGATGATCCATCTCCAAGGGCAATGGAAGGGAAAGGAGATTTAGTGCAAGATGATAACCAATTACTAGATGCAGACATATGACTAGAGGCCCCTGAATCAAAGATCCAATCCGTACCTGAGTTTCCTTGTGCAACAAAGTTATTCATGGCCTGGAGAAAAGCAGCTTGATCCCAGCTCGGCGTCGCAGGTGAGGGTGGCCTCTGGAGCAGTGCCGGCGGATATGATGGTGAAGGCAGTAGGGCCGACTGGGCAGTGTAGTAGGCGCCGCCGTTAGCGGAGTAGTGACCATAAGGAGCATACGTCGGGACGACGTGAGAGGCATTGGCCGGTTGTGGTGAGGGTGGCGTTAGGAGAAGGTCCGGCTGAGGTGTGTAGTAGGCGCCGCTGTCGGTGGTGCAATGACCATAAGGAGCATACGTCGGGGTGGCGTGATAGGCATTGGCCGGCTGTCGGGGGTTGAGAACCCCGGTTGCACCAGTAGACGACCGAAGGCTGGGTCGCGAGGCACCTGAGTATGCCGGCGGAGCACCTAGGGCGGACGGAGCGGACCAGGGCATGGGCCATGCCTGAACGAGCCCCGTCCAAGGATCATGAGGAGGCCGCCATGCAACCGCAGATGGAGCACTGGTGGGTGGTGCATGACTCGGTGCTGGTGATGTCGTAGGCAGAACCGAACGAGTCGACAGCGGCCTGTAGATAGGGTTTTTGCCGCGGTAGTTCGGACTAGGGCGCCAGCCTGGGGGTGGTTGAGCAGATGACGATGCGGATGGCCTGATGGCAGGAGCCGGCATGGAAGGCGACGCTGGTGTAGATGACAGAGGAGGACAAGCCGCAGCATGAAAGACCTTGGGGCGAGAGTCCTTGCGAGCTTGTGTTTTCGCTGCGAGTTGTAGCAGGGAACGAACTTCAGCGAAGGTAGGAGGATGCCGTGTCATCGGTATGAACGAGGCTTGCTTGTCAAAGTCCTCGCTGAGGCCGACAACGACGATGTTGATTAGCTGTGATTCGCTGACTGTATCACCGAGTTCGCGGAGTTCATCACCAATGGTCTTAACGTGTTGGCAGAACAGGTTCACCGGGGTGTCTCCCTGCACCATATTGCGAAGCTCGGTGTGGAGAGCGTTTTTCCGAGCGTCGGTGTTGCTTTGGAAGAGCTGACGGAGGGAGTGCCAGATGTTGGCAACGGTGGCGCCGTCGTGATCGAGCGTGTTGAAGATTTCGGTGGTGATGCGGGTGTAGAACCATTGGACGATCGCGAGATCGTATTTTAACCATTGCGGATCATCGGGGCGGGGAAGACAGTTGGCGGCGACATGCGAGCGCAAGTTGCAGCGACCGAGGTGGAGATCGAAGAGACGTCTCCAATGGTAGTAGTTGTGGGCGGCGAGATCAAGAACTATGGGGATGTAGGGGCTGACATCGGAGATTGTGTCGGCAAGAGATATTGGTGCGGCGAGGATGGGTGTAGGGTAGTTTTGTGGAGCTATGGTGAGGGCCGAGAGAGAAGCACCCGCGGCGTTGGCAGCCTTGGCGATGAGCGTGGCCCGACGCTCGAAGTAGCCGGGCGGCGGCGTAGGCGGAGCCATACCCTAGACTCTGGGACTGATATCTGATACCATGAAAGCTGAATAAAACCGTTGCTTATTGATTGATTTGGTGCGGCATACACGAGTATATAAGAGGGTACAAACTGACTTGGGGTAGGGGTACAAAACTGACTTGGACTAGAAGTTGTATACCACATAAGGACTACTCTAGCAGTCTACATAGCTATCAGCCTATATATATCATCCTTTTCTCCTTCATCAAGCACACATGATTATGACTATGAAGAATAGTGTGTTGGATGTAAGCCGACGACCAGTACGTCTAAGCTACACCATGTCTTCGTCTGGTGTGTAGTGCGTACATCAAAATATGAAAAGGAAAGATTAACTTGATCATTGTGACGTCCCCAACTTAATCATGCACTAATCATACACGTAAATGCACACGATTAAGATTAGAGACTCACGGAAAGATATCACAATACAACTCTAAACACAAATTCAAACACAAAGATTTATATTACAAGCCAGGGCAACGAAGGCTCGAATACATAAATCAGCGAAAGCAACATTATCTAAATACATACATAATTATACAAGTTTGCCATAAGAAGGCTAGCAAAACAATGACAACTAGATCAAAAAGGTGTAGGCCTCCTGCCTAGGGCCTCATAACTACTCCTGGTCATCGGTGGTCTCCACGTAGTAGTAGGCTCCATCAGGGTAGTAGTAGTCATCAGTGGGATCAGCTGGCTCCCGTGCCTCGTCATCTGATTGCAACAATCGGGTAAAGGGATGGTAGCAAAGCAACCATGAGTACTCATTCAAAATACTCGCAAGACTTACATCAGATCTATGCTAAATATGCACCAGTATCAATGGGAAGGGGTTGTATCTGTGGACTATACTGCAGAATGCCAGAGTAGAGGGGTAAGGCCTAGCCTATCAAAGACTAGCATCTTGCAGCAAGAGAAGAGAGTAGAGTGACATATCATATAGTAACAAGTATATAATAGCAACTCCCAGAGATCCTTACTCGTCTACCCTGCGAGGAAGCGATCCCGGAGCCATCATATCAGTTTAGTATCAGAAGTATCCAGTTCTAGTTGTAGTAGATCGGGGTACAACTCCGAGCATCTGTTATCATGGACACGACTATTCGAATAGATAAACTTCCCTGCAGCGGGGGGGGGGGGGGTGGGGGGGGTGTGGGGGGTGTGCACCAACTTACTTAACACGCTTGATTAATTCCGGTCGGACACACTTTAATGGGTCATGCCCTGCCTCAGCCGATCGACACGCCATAGTCCTACTTAGGCTCAACATAAAGGTCAACACGCCGGTCTAAATCCTAAGTGTGAAGGGGTCATGGGCCAACCGTCCTAAGCACTCCCGCGTGTTGCGTACACGTCCTGAAGCAGACCCACCTCCTTATACAACCGCATGAGGTTACCGTCCAACCGGGCGCGTGATGCTCAACTGCTGATGTCCGAAGAGCTTTCGGGAGAATCGTATGACGCTGACTGCCCATACTTATTCCCGCGTGGTGGTTAGTGCAAAAAGGCCAGAGGCCTACTCATATCACATATCCAAACCGTTAGTGTATTGGGAGCTCGCAGAAACAATCAGTGATCCTGTCGCCCCATCTCGCGGACTTACGACAAGGGCTAGGCCCATCCTGAAGGAAATATGCCCTAGAGGCAATAATAAAGTTGTTATTTTATATTTCCTTATTCATGATAAAGGTTTATTATTCATGCTAGATTTGTATTGATCGGAAACTTAAATACATGTGTGAATACATAAACAAACACCGTGTCCCTAGTAAGCCTCTACTTGACTAGCTTGTTGATCAAAGATGGTTAAGGTTTCCTAACCATGGACATGAGTTGTCATTTGATAACATGATCACATCATTAATTAGGAGAATGATGTGATGGACAAGACCCATCCATTAGCTTACCATTATGATCGTTCAGTTTTATTACTATTGTTTTCTTCATGTCAAATACATATCCCTTTGACTATGAGATTATCCAACTCCCGGATACTAGAGGAATGTCATGTGTGCTATCAAACGTCACAACATAAATATGTGCACTACAAAAAAATACACTTTCATGATGATACATATTTATCACAGTAGGTCACGTTTTCTGTCATGCATGTACATCCATGACGATTTTATGACAGAATCAAGATAGTCATACCTGTGTTGTCGTAGAAGTGTTCCATGACATTACCAAAATTATCATCACAGAAGTGTCCACTTCCATGACGATAAATCACATGTCATAGAAGTGCTTTCATCAAGGGTGACCAACATGTGGCATCCACCGTAACGGGTCGCCGTTAAGCTACCGGGTTCCGGTTTGGATCTGATAACCCGTTAACAGCGCAGACCAATGGGGATTTTTCACGTGTAAAATTCTCATTGGCCGGCAGATCCACGTGTCGGCCTGGCGTTCGGACAGTTGTCATCCAGCGAATGGACGGAACGCGCCTATGATACGTCAACACGTGTCTCGGCCCAATAGTGGCCCATTCAGGTTAAAAGGCCGGGCCTGTCAAAATAAGTGGGCCGGTCCATTAGCGACCTACTTGAGTCAGGCCCATTTACAAGCACGGCCCATACAAGTTACACAGAATCGGCCCATCAAAGGCCCATTCCAGATTTGACAATTTCCAACCCATCGTCAGTTTAAGCCCGTTAACGGCCCGCTACGTCTTTGGGCCCAATTACGGCCCGAGCTTTTTTTGACCTGTTAGCAGCCCATCGTCAGTTCTAGCCCGTTAACGGTCTGGAACGTCTTTCGGCCTTTTCTTGGCCAATTCTGCAGTTGGGCCAATTCTAGGCCGCTGTGACTTTAGGCCTGTCCTCGGCCCATTCGGTAAATGGGCCAACTCCTAGCCCATTTTGTCTCTCGGCCTGTTAACGGCCCGCACAACAGGCAGGCCTTTGACTTTACACTACTAGGGAAAACCTTATTAGTAGCGCTTGAAATATGCATAGCAGTAGCGCTGGGTCCAGCGCTACTGCTAGCGTGCTACAGCTAAGTTGTAGCAGTAGTGCTTTTATGGACATCGCTACTGGTAAGTATTGTTAGCAGTAGCGCTTCCAGGACCAACACTACTAATAACTCTTTGTAGCACTTGTTCACATGAAGCGCTGCTGCTAAACCAACGCTACTGCTAGGTTCTTTCCAGCGCTACTGCTAATGTTCCTACTTTCACAGATTTGCCCCCTCTACGTATTTTTAATGTATTTATACAGTCTCTATACAATAGTTTCATCAGATCATACTAAACATACACTATTCTCATCATATCATAGACACACAGTAGTTTCATCATACCATCATCATCATTCAGCACAAATATCATCACATCTTGAAAATAGTGATACACAAGTGCGATCATGTCATGCCTCAAATAAGTGCAACTGCATGGTCATGGCGCACACACAAGTTTCATCATCTCTATCTAAACCATGATGTAGAAGAGAAGAGCGATCAGCATGAGCAAGAGCGCGACTATGTAGTACCGGCGGTCCCGCCCTGCTCATGCTGGAGTGTCCACCTCAAGTAACTACTTTCCACTTCGGCTCTGCTGTCAAACCCTCTGTGGCTAGCACCCGGGTACCTGTGCACCTGGGCCTGAGCGGCTGGCCAGTGGTCGTAGACTCCTGGAACCCTCCCAACGTACATGGCATAGTAGTCCTTCGCCATCTCTGATCTATGTACCTACATCGTGAGTTGACGAATTGAACGATAATATGCAACATAATGTACTTAAGAAAACAAGGAGGCATAATTAGCAAAATACAAGCAACCAATAGTAAACATAAATGACGAAGTTCCTCATACCCAAACTAATTAACTAGAGCGATCTACGCTAGTTCAGGACCACGGTTTAGTTACATCACATAGTTTTGCCGTGCATAAATTCAAAGTTTTGCCGTAGAAAGACAGTAGTGACACATTGTCATCAACAATCAGTCCTCCATGTCGGCGGTCCAATCTTCATAGTCAGGGAGGAAGCACCCGAGCTTCTTGAAAGGCTTTAGGTCCAGACGCTGAGCGAGTAGCAGTGCTCGGACATTTTCCTGCGTGATTGGCCCATGGTAGAACATTCCTGTTGGTTCGAGGACCCGCTTCATGATCACTTGGGCAAGTTCACACTGTACGTGAGAAAACTCAGCTCTGATTCAATGATCCGGTGTCCTTCCTATGCTTGTGGCCCAGCTGACAATCTCGGCATCATTTGTAGTAGGTGACATGCGAAGGCATTGATTATCCCTTCTGTACTCAAGCAGGTGATGCATGAGGTAGAATCCATCAGCCATACTGGTGTGCGGTTGCTGGATGCAGCAGAAGTCAGTCTTATGACCGAAAGCCAGCCCGCGATTCCTGTACCTTTTCACCTTGATATATCCACCAGACATACTGAAGGTTAACAAGGCACTATTGAGAACACTCTTTATGTGCTTGTAATCCTTTTTCCTGAGGTTCTTCAATGAGTCCAAGTACATCGCATGGGAGTATTCTGGGGGCAGAACGATGAGGACGGCGCCCCCTAAGGGAGTCCTGGACTCAGGGGTCCTCGGGCGTCCGACCTATTAGTCATGGGCCGGACTGATGGGCTATGAAGATACGAAGACCGAAGACAACACCCGTGTCCGGATGGCACTCTCCTTGACGTGGAAGGCAAGCTTGGCGACTAAATATGTAGATTCCTTTCTTTGTAACTGACCTTGTGTAACCCTAGATCCTCCCGGTGTCTATATAAACCGGAGGACTTAGTCCGGAGAGGGATACTCATTATCATAGCCATACAAGCTAGACCTCTAGGGTCTACTCATTACGATCTCGTGGTAGATCAACTCTTGTAATACTCATATTCATCCAGATCAATCAAGCAAGACGTAGGGTATTACCTCTATAGAGAGGGCCTGAACCTGGGTAAGCGTCCCCTGTCTCCTGTTACCATCGACCTTAGACGCACAGTTCGGGACCCCCTACCTGAGATCCGCCGGTTTTGACACAACAATTGTGCTTTCATTGAGAGTTCCACTATGCCGTCATCAAGAGGTGATACATCCATTTTGCATCATGATTTTATATCGATATTTATTGCATTATGGGCTGTTATTACACATTGTCACAATACTTATGCCTATTATCTCTTATTTTACAAGGTTTACATAAAGAGGGAGAATGCCAGCAGCTGGGATTCTGGGCTGGAAAAGGAGCAAATATTAGAGACCTATTCTGCACATCTCCAAAAGTCTGAAACTTCACGGAAGGCGTTTTCAGAATATATAAAAAATAGTGAGTGCAAGAAGTTCACCAGGGGGGCCACACCCTGCCCACGAGGGTGGGGGGCGCGCCCTACCCCCTGGGTGCGCCCCCTACCTCGTGGGCCCCCTGGTGCCCCTCCGATGGCCATCTTCTGCTATATGGAGTCTTTCAATGAGGAAAAAATCATAAGCCATCTCCTTGGACGAAACTCCGCCGCCACGAGGCGGAACCTTGGCGGATCCAATCTAGGGCTCCGACAGAGCTGTTCTGTCGGGGAAACTTCCCTCCGGGAGGGGGAAATCATCACCATCGTCATCACCAACGCTCCTCTCATCGGGAGAGGGCAATCTCCATCAACATCTTCACCAGCACCATCTCCTCTCAAAACCCTAGTTCATCTCTTGTGTCCAATTCTTGTCTCCAAGTCTAGGATTGGTACTAGTAGGTTGCTAGTAGTGTTAATTACTCCTTGTAGTTGATGCTACTTGGTTTATTTGGTGGAAGATCATATGTTCAGATCCTATATGCATATTAATACCCCTCTGATTATGAACATGAATATGCTTTCTGAGTAGTTACGTTTGTTCCTGAGGACATGGGAGAAGTCTTGCTATTAGTAGTCATGTGAATTTGGTATTCGTTCGATATTTTGATGAGATGTATGTTGTATCTCCTCTAGTGGTGTTATGTGAACGTCGACTACATAACACTTCACCATTATTTGGGCCTAGAGGAAGGCATTGGGAAGTAATAAGTAGATGATGGGTTGCTAGAGTGACAGAAGCTTAAACCCTAGTTTATGCGTTGCTTCGTAAGGGGCTGATTTGGATCCATATGTTTCATGCTATGGTTAGGTTTACCTTAATACTTTTGTTGTAGTTGCGGATGCTTGCAATAGAGGTTAATCATAAGTGGGATGCTTGTCCAAGTAAGGGCAGTACCCAAGCACCGGTCCACCCACATACCAAATTATCAAAGTACCGAACACGAATCATATGAACGTGATGAAAACTAGCTTGACGATATTCCCATGTGTCCTCGGGAGCGCTTTTCTCTATAGAAGAGTTTGTCTAGGCTTGTACTTTGCTACAAAAAGGATTGGGCCACCTTGCTGCACTTTATTTACTTTTGTTACTTGTTGCTCGTTACAAATTATCCTATCACAAAACTATCTGTTACCACTTATTTCAGTACTTGCAGAGAATACCTTGCTGGAAACCGCTTATCATTTCCTTCTGCTCCTCGTTGGGTTCGACACTCTTACTTATCGAAAGGACCACAATAGATCCCAATATACTTGTGGGTCATCAAGACTCTTTTCTGGCACCATTGCCGGGGAGTGAAGCGCCTTTGGTAGGTGGAATTTGGCAAGGAAATTTATAGTGTGCTGAAATTTACTATCACTTGTTACTATGGAAAGTAATCCTCTGAGGGGCTTGTTTGGGGTATCTTCACCCTGACCAGTAGAGCAAAGAGTTGCTCCTCAACCTACTGAACCTACTAAAAATGAAAATGTCTGCTTTGAAATTCCTTCGGGTATGATAGAAAAACTGCTAGCTAATCCTTTTGCAGGAGACAGAACAACACATCCTGACGAGCACCTAATATATGTGGATGAAGTTTGTGGATTATTTAAGCTTGCAGGTGTACCAGAGATGTTATTAAGAAGAAGGTCTTCCCTTTATCTTTGAAGGAAGATGCATTGACATGGTATAGGCTATGTGATGATACGAGGTCATGGAACTACAAACAATTGAAATTGGAATTTCATCAAAAGTTTTATCCTATGCATCTTGTTCATCATGATCGCAATTATATATATAATTTTTGGCCTCGCGAAGGAGAAAGCATCGCTCAAGCTTGGGGGAGGCTTAAATCAATGTTTTATTCATGCCCCAATCATGAGCTCTCAAGAGAAATGATTATTCAAAAATTTATATGCTCGGCTTTCTGATAACAATCGCACCATGCTCGATACTTCTTGTGTTGGCTCTTTTATGACGAAGACTATTGAATTCAAACGGGATTTATTGGAAATAATTAAACGCAACTTTGAAGATTGGGACCTCGATGAAGGTAAGGAGTCAGGTATGGCACCTAAGTTTGATTGTGTTAAATATTTTATGGATACCGATGTTTTCCATAAATTTAGCACTAAATATGGACTTGACTCTGAGATAGTAGCTTCTTTATGTGAATCTTTTGCTACTCATGTTGATCTCCCTAGGGAGAAGTGGTTTAAATATCATCCTCCCATAGAAGTAAAAGTAGCTGCACCTATTAAAGTTTAAGAAAATACTATCACTTATAATGATCCTATTGTTCCTACTTCTTATGTTGAGAAACCACCTTTCCCTGTTAGGATAAAAGATCATGCTAAAGCTTCAACTGTGGTTCGTAAAATCAATATTAGAACTTATACCCCTCCTGAACAAGTTAAAGTTGAACCTAATATTGCTATTGTTAAAGATCTCTTGTCTGATAATATTGATGGGCATGTTATTTATTTCTGTGATGAAACTGCTAGAATTGCTAAACCTTGTGCTAAAGATAAACCTAGACCTGTGGTAGGCATTCCTGTTATTTCTGTTAAAATGGGAGATCATTGTTATCATGGCTTATGTGATATGGGTGCTAGTGCTAGTGCAATACCTTTTGACTTATACAAAGAAATTATGCATGACATTGCACCCGCTGAGTTAGAAGAAATTGATGTCACAATTAAACTTGCCAATAGAGATACTATGTCACCAATGGGAATTGTTAGAGATGTTGAAGTCTTGTGTGGGAAAACTAAATATCCTGCTGATTTTCTTGTTCTTGGTTCCCCACAAGATAGCTTTTGTCCCATTATATTTGGTAGACCCTTCTTAAACACTGTTAATGCTAAGATAGATTACGAAAAGGATGTTGTTACTATTGGTTTAGATGATATGTCTCATGAATTTAATTTCTCTAAATTTAGTAGACAACACCGTGAAGAAGAATTACCTAGTAAGGATGAAATTATTGGTCTTTCTTCTATTGCCGTACCTCCTAGTGATCCTTTAGAACAATATTTGCTAGACCATGAAAATGATATGTTTATGAATGAAAGAAGGGAAATAGATGAAGTATTCTTTAAACAGGAACCTATTCTGAAACACAATTTGCCTATTGAAATCCTAGGGGATCCTCCTCCACCCAAGGGTGATCCCGTGTTTGAGCTTAAACCGTTGCCTGATACTCTTAAATATGATTATCTTGATGAGAAAAAGATATGTCCTGTTATTATTAGTGCTAACCTTTCAGAGCATGAGGAAGAGAGATTATTGAAAACTCTGAAGAAGCACCATGCTGCTATTGGGTATACTCTTGATGATCTTAAGGGCACTAGTCCCACTCTATATCAACATAAAATAAATTTGGAAGAAGATGCTAAACCAGTTCGTGATCATCAACGACGGCTGAATCCTAAAATGAAAGAAGTGGTAAGAAAGGAAATACTAAAGCTCCTTGAGGCAGGTATAATCTATCCCGTTGATGACAGTCAGTGGGTAAGTCCCGTCCATTGTGTCCCTAAGAAGGGAGGTATTACTGTCGTTCCTAATGATAAAGATGAATTGATTCCTCAAAGAATTATTACAGGTTATAGGATGGTAATTGATTTCCACAAATTAAATAAGGCCACTAAAAAGGATCATTACCCCTTACCTTTTATCGATCAAATTCTAGAAAGATTATCCAAACATACACATTTTTGCTTTTTAGATGGTTATTCTGGTTTCTCTCAAATACCCGTGTCAGCCAAGGATCAATCAAAGACTACTTTTACTTGCCCTTTTGGTACTTTTTCTTATAGACGTATGCCTTTTGGTTTATGTAATGCACCTGCTACCTTTCAAAGATGCATGATGGCTATATTCTCTGACTTTTGTGAAAAGATTTGTGAGGTTTTCATGGATGATTTCTCCGTCTATAGATCTTCTTTTGATGATTGCTTGAGCAACCTTGATCGAGTTTTGCAGAGATGTGAAGAAACTAATCTTGTCTTGAATTGGGAAAAGTGCCACTTTATGGTTAATGAAGGTATTGTCTTGGGGCATAAAGTTTCTGAAAGTGGTATTGAAGTTGATAAAGCCAAGGTTGATGCTATTGAAAAGATGCCATGCCCCAAGGACATCAAAGGTATAAGAAGTTTCCTTGGTCACGCCGAATTTTATAGGAGGTTCATTAAGGACTTCTCAAAAATTTCTCGGCCTCTAACTAATTTATTACAAAAAGATATACCATTTGTCTTTGATGATTATTGTGTAGAAGCATTTGAAATACTTAAGAAAGCATTGATCTCTGCACCTATTGTTCAGCCACCTGATTGGAATTTACCCATTGAAATTATGTGTGATGCTAGTGATTATGTTGTAGGTGCTGTTCTAGGGAAAAGAGTTGATAAGAAATTAAATGTTGTTCAATATGCTAGTAAAACCCTAGACAATTCTCAAAGAAATTATGCTACTACTAAAAAAGAATTCTTAGCAGTTGTATTTGCTTGTGATAAGTTCAGACCTTATATTGTTGATTCTAAAGTAACTATTCACGCTTATCATGCTGCTATTAAATATATTATGGAAAAGAAAGATGCTAAACCTAGACTTATTAGATGGGTTCTCTTGCTACAAGAATTTGACTTACATATTGTTGATAGAAAGGGAGCTGAGAACCCCGTTGCAGACAACTTGTGTATGTTAGAAAATGTGCTTGATGACCCACTACCTATATATGATAGCTTTCCTGATGAGCAATTAAATGTCATAAATGCTTCTCATACTACTCCATGGTATGCTGATTATGCTAATTACATTGTTGCCAAATTCATACCACCTAGTTTCACATACCAGCAAAAGAAAAAGTTCTTCTATGATTTGAGGCATTACTTTTGGGATGACCCACATCTTTATAAAGAAGGAGTAGATGGTGTTATTAGACGTTGTGTACCTGAGCATGAACAGGAACATATCCTATGCAAGTGTCACTCCGAAGCTTATGGAGGACACCATGCTGGAGATAGAACTGCACATAAGGTATTGCAATCTGGTTTTTATTGGCCTACTCTCTTCAAGGATGCCCGTAAGTTTGTCTTATCTTGTGATGAATGTCAAAGAATTCGTAATATTAGTAGACGTCAAGAAATGCATATGAACTATTCACTCGTTATTGAACCATTTGATGTTTGGGGCTTTGATTATATGGGACCTTTTCCTGCCTTTAATGGATATACACATATTTTAGTCGCTGTTGATTACGTTACTAAGTGGGTAGAAGCTATCCAACTAGTAGTGCCGATCATAACACCTCTATTAAAATGCTTAAAGAAGTTATTTTTCCAAGATTTGGAGTCCCTAGATATTTAATGACTGATGGTGGTTCACATTTTATTCATGGTACTTTCCGTAAAATGCTTGCTAAGTATGATGTTAATCATAGAATTGCATCCGCTTATCACCCTCAGTCTAGTGGTCAAGTAGAATTGAGTAATAGAGAACTCAAATTAATTTTGCAAAAGACTGTTAATAGATCTAGAAAGAATTGGTCCAAGAAACTTGATGATGCATTATGGGCCTATAGAACTGCATATAAAAATCCTATGGGTATGTCTCCGTATAAAATGGTGTATGCAAAAGCATGTCACTTACCTCTCGAACTAGAACACAAGGCATATTGGGCCATTATAGAGCTCAATTATGATTTTAAACTTGCCGGTGAGAAGAGGTTATTTGATATTAGCTCACTCGATGAATGGACAAACCAAGCCTACGAAAATGCCAAGTTGTTTAAAGAAAAAGTTAAAAGATGGCATGATAAAAGGATACAAAAGCGTGAGTTTGATGTAGGTGATTATGTATTGCTATACAACTCTCGTTTAAGATTTTTTGCAGGAAAACTTCTCTCTAAATGGGAAGGTCCTTACGTTATCGAGGAGGTCTATCGTTCCGGTGCCATAAAAATCAACAACTTCGAAGCCACAAATCCGAAGGTGGTGAACGGTCAAAGAATCAAACATTATATCTCAGGTAATCCCATAAATGTTGAAACCAATGTTATTGAAACCGTAACCCCGGAGGAATACATAAGGGACACTTTCTGGAATGTTTCAGACTCCGAAAAGGAATAGGTATGTGGTACGGTAAGTAAACCGACTCCAAAACAGTTTTTAAGGCAATATTTCTCCATTTTGGAATATTTAGAAAAATAGAAAAATAAGAAGCAGTCCGGGAAGGACACGAGGCCTCCACAAGGGTGGAGGGAGCGCCCTACCCTACTGGGCGCGCCCCTACCTCGTGGGCACCTCGTGCGCTTTCCGGACTCCGTTTTCTTACATGACACGTATTTTGGTCGGTAAAAATTCATTATATAACCTCCCGAAGGTTTTGACCACCGTATCACGCAAATATCTCTTGTCTTTGTTTCAAGATGTTTTCTGTCAGGGTTGTCAAGGCCAGGCATTATGTCGTCTCCCTCCTCCTCCAACCATGAGGGCAACGATGCTTGGCTAATGAAGACAGAGCTGAAGAGAGAAGAACCCATGGAGATCAACAAGGATGAAGGGATCAAGAAGGCCACGGAGGACCAAGTCCCGGCAACAGAAGACATCCTCCAACTTGATCACAATCTTCTTACCCCAACTAAGATCGAAGCTTTCAAGATGATTGAGTTCGCTCATATACAAAATAAGTATCTCACATGTGAAAATATTTTGTTGAAGGAGCATATGATCGCACTCAAAGGCATTATCCACAAGTTAGAAGACCTCCTACGCTCGATGTGCGACTATCCATCATCAACAACTCCACCTTCTTCACCAACAAAGAAGAACTGAGTATCTGGTATGGGCACTCCCCTTGGCAACTGCCAAGCTTGGGGAGTGCCCCGGTATCATATCACCATCACTTTTATCTTTACCGTTTTTCTTAGTTTGATCCTTTTGGCAATATCTTGATCTAGTAGAATAAAGTTTATGGCATGATCTAGTTTTGAGTTTTGCTTTATGACCCCTCTATGTAATTGAGTCCGTGAGCTATATATAATAAAGATTAGTGTTGATTCAAGGGCTTGATTATTTTGCCATGATCCAAAGTGAATAAAAGAAAAGAGAAATAAATAAAAAAGGAAACAAAGAGATCATATGGATCTTATGGAGAGTAATGAGCTCACATAGAAAAAGTATGATGAATAAAAGTTGTTGAGAGTTGACAAACATTATTTTTGCCATCGTTGCAACTAATAGGAAGTAATAAAGAAAGAGAGGTCTTCACATATAAATATACTATCTTGGACATCTTTTATGATTGTGAGCACTCATTAAAATATGACATGCTAAAGAGTTGACGTTGGACAAGGAAGACAACGTAATGGGTTATGTTTTCTTACATCTGAGATAAATTATATTGTCATGGATCATCCAACATGGTTGAGCTTGCCTTTCCTCCTCATGCTAGCCAAATTCATCGCACCAAGTAGAGATACTACTTGTGCTTCCAAATACCGTTAAAGCAGTTTTTCCATGAGAGTCCACCATACCTACCTATGGATTGAGTAAGATCCTCCAAGTAAGTTGTCATCGGTGCAAGCAATAAAAATTGCTCTCTAAATATGTATGACTTATTAGTGTGGGAAAAAATAAGCTTTATACGATCTTGTGATGTGGAAGAAATAAAAGCGACGGACTTCATAATAAAGGTCCATATCACAAGTGGCAATATAAAGTGACGTTCTTTCGCATTAAGATTTTGTGCATCCAACCATAAAAGCGCATGACAACCTCTCCTTCCCTCTACGAAGGGCCTATCTTTTACTTTTATCTCCTACCTTACATAAGAGTCATGGTGATCTTCACCTTTTGTTTTTACATTTTATCTTTTGGCAAGCACAATATGTTGGAAAGATCCTGGTATATATGGCTAATTGGATGTGAGTTTTCATGAACTATTATTGTTGACATTACCCTTGAGGTAAAACGTTGGGAGGCAAAACTATAAGCCCCTATCTTTCTCTGTGTCCGATCAAAACTCCATACCCATAAGTATTGCGTGAGTGTTAGCAATTGTGAAAGACTATATGATAGTTGAGTATGAGGACTTGCTGAAAAGATCTTATATTGACTCTCTCCTATGTTGTGATAAATTGCAATTGCTTCAATGACTGAGATTATAGTTTGTTAGTTTTCAATGAAGTTTATGATTCATACTTGAAATTGTGGTTTAATTGTTACTCTAGCATAAGAGATCATATGACAAGAATTATATAAGCCGCTGTTCTAAGAACGATCACGATGCCCTCATGTCCGTATTTTATTTTTATCGACACCTCTTTCTCTAAACATGTAGACATATTTTTTGATTTCGGCTTTCGCTTGAGGACAAGTGAGGTCTAAGCTTGGGGGAGTTGATGCGTCCATTTTGCATCATGCTTTTATATCGATACTTATTGCATTAGGGGTTGTTACTACACATTATGTCACAATACTTATGCCTATTCTCTCTTATTTTACAAGGTTTACATAAAGAGGGAGAATGCCGGCAACTGGGATTCTGGGATGGAAAAGGAGCAAATATTAGAGACCTATTCTGCACAGCTCCAAAAGTTCTGAAACTTCATGGAATCTATTTCCGGAATATATAAAAAATACTAAGTGCAAGAAGTTCCATAGGGGGGCCACACCCTGGCCACGAGGGTGGGGGGAGCACCCTACCCCCCTGGGCGCGCCCCCTGCCTCGTGGGCCCCTTGGTGGCCCTCTGATGCCCATCTATATGGAGTCTTTCGTTGAGGAAAAAATCATAAGAAAGCTTTCGGGACGAGACTCCGCCGCCACGGCGCAGAACCTTGGCGAAACCAATCTAGGGCTCCGGCCGAGCTGTTCTGCCGGGGGGACTTCCCTCCGGGAGGGGGAAATCATCGCCATCGTCATCACCAACGCTCCTCTCATCGGGAGGGGGCCAATCTCCATCAACATCTTCACCAGCACCATCTCCTCTCAAACCCTAGTTCATCTCTTGTATCCAATTCTTGTCTCTAAGTCTGGGATTGGTACCTGTAGGTTGCTAGTAGTGTTGATTACTCCTTGTAGTTGATGCTAGTCGGTTTATTTGGTGGAAGATCATATGTTCAGATCCTATATGCGATCGTGTGATATGGAAAAAATAAAAGCGACAGACTGCATAATAAAGGTCCATATCACAAGTGGCAATATAAAGTGACGGTCTTTCGCATTAAGATTTGTGCATCCAACCATAAAAGTGCATGACAACCTCTGCTTCCCTCTGTGAAGGGCCTATCTTTTACTTTTATCTCCTACCTTGCATAAGAGTCATGGTGATCTTCACCCTTCCTTTTTACATTTTATCCTTTGGCAAGCACCGTATGTTGGAAAGATCCTGGTATATATGACTAATTGGATGTGAGTTTTCATGAACTATTATTGTTGACATTACCCTTGAGGTAAAACGTCGGGAGGCAAAACTATAAGCCCCTATCTTTCTCCGTGTCCGATTAAAACTCCATACCCATAAGTATTGCGTGAGTGTCAGCAATTGTGAAAGACTATATGATAGTTGAGTATGTGGACTTGCTGAAAAGCTCTTATATATTGACTCTTTCCTATGTTATGATAAATTGCAATTGCTCCAATGACTGAGATTATAGTTTGTTAGTTTTCAATGAAGTTTACGATTCATACGTGAAATTGTGATTGAATTATTACTCTAGCATAAGAAATCATATGACAAGAATTATGTAAGTTTCTATTCTAAGAATGATCATGATGCCCTCATGTCCGCATTTTACTTTTATTGACACCTCTATCTCCAAACATGTGGACATATTTTTCGATTTCGGCTTTCGCTTGAGGACAAGCGAGGTCTAAGCTTGGGGGAGTTGATACGTCCATTTTGCATCATGCTTTTATATTGATATTTATTGCATTATGGGCTGTTGTTACATATTATGTCACAATACTTATGCCTATTCTCTCTTATTTTACAAGGTTTACATAAAGAGGGAGAATGCCGGCAGCTGGGATTCTGGGCTGGAAAAGGAGCAAATATTAGAGACCTATTATACACAACTCCAAAAGTCCTGAAACTTCACGGAAGACATTTTCAGAATATATAAAAAACACTGAGCGCAAGAAGTTCACCAGGGGGGCCACACCCTGCCCACGAGGGTGGGGGGCGCGCCCTACCCCCTGGGCGCGCCCCCTACCTCGTGGGCCCCCTGGTGGCCCTCCGATGGCCATCTTCTGCTATATGGAGTCTTTCGATGAGGAAAAAAATCATAAGCCATCTCCTCGGACGAAACTCCGCCGCCACGAGGCGGAACCTTGGCGGATCCAATCTAGGGCTCCGGCAGAGCTGTTCTGCCGGGGAAACTTCCCTCCAGGAGGGGGAAATCATCGCCATCGTCATCACCAACGCTCCTCTCATTGGGAGATGGCAATCTCCATCAACATCTTCACCAGCACCATCTCCTCTCAAAACCCTAGTTCATCTCTTGTATACAATTCTTGTCTCCAAGTCTGGGATTGGTACTAGTAGGTTGCTAGTAGTGTTAATTACTCCTTGTAGTTGATGCTAGTTGGTTTATTTGGTGGAAGATCATATGTTCAGATCCTATATGCATATTAATACCCCTCTGATTATGAACATGAATATGCTTTGTGAGTAGTTACGTTTGTTCCTGAGGACATGGGAGAAGTCTTGCTATTAGTAGTCATGTGAATTTGGTATTCGTTCGATATTTTGATGAGATGTATGTTGTCTCTCCTCTAGTGGTGTTATGTGAGCGTCGACTACATAACACTTCACCATTATTTGGGCCTAGAGGAAGGCATTGGGAAGTAATAAGTAGATGATGGGTTGCTAGAGTGACAGAAGCTTAAACTCTAGTTTATGCGTTGCTTCATAAGGGGCTGATTTGGATCCATATGTTTCATGCTATGGTTAGGTTTACCTTAATACTTTTGTTGTAGTTGCGGATGCTTGCAATAGAGGTTAATCATAAGTGGGATGCTTGTCCAAGTAAGGACAGTACCCAAGCACCGGTCCACCCACATACCAAATTATCAAAGTACCGAACGCGAATCATATGAACGTGATGAAAACTAGCTTGACGATATTCCCATGTGTCCTCGGGAGCGCTTTTCTCTATAAAAGAGATTGTCTAGGCTTGTCCTTTGCTACAAAAAGGATTGGGCCACTTTTCTGCACTTTATTTACTTTTGTTACTTGTTGCTCGTTACAAATTATCCTATCACAAAACTATCTGTTACCACTTATTTCAGTACTTGCAGAGAATTCCTTGCTAGAAACAGCTTATCATTTCCTTCTACTCCTCGTTGGGTTCGACACTCTTACTTATCGAAAGGACTATGATAGATACCCTATACTTGTGGGTCATCAAGAGGTTTGATGGCTCCTTCAACCATCTACAACGATGCTGCCCGAGGGGGAGTTTTCCTCCCCGGACAGATCTTCGTGTTCGGCAGTTTCGCTCTGCGGGCCAACTCGCTTGGCCATCTGTAGCAGATCGAAAGATACGCCCCTGGCCATCAGTCAGATTTGGGAGCTTGAACTACGTCGCGGACATCCGTGGGGACTTGATCCTCGCTGGATTCGAGAACGTGGCCACCACTCCTGGCCATCCTGAGGGACATGACCTAAATCTGTCATCGGACTGCATCCAGGAGACAGCTCCCGTAACCGCTCTGGCCTTAGATTTGGAGCAGGATGCGCCATCCAAGGACGGGAAGCTTAACCCCGCCACGGAGGCCACAGATTCCCCGGCGTTGGAGCCGCACATAGACTTGATCTCACACGATAGCTGTGCCACCGGAACTCCGGATTCGTTTCCGGCCATAAGTTCCGAATCACGTGAGCTCGCGGACGCCGAACTTGATACTTTATCGATCTTTGAATTCAGCGCCGCAGACATCTTCCAGCACTCGCCTTTGGGCGACATGCTAAACTCGTTAAAGAATCTGTCCTTGGCAGAGGACTCACAGTCGAACTATGTTCGGTTCGAACTAGGGGCTAATGACGGAGAATCTTGCTTCTCACCCGCCACCCACTCCATAGCCACTGTCGAGGACTTAACCGACATGCTCGATTATGGCTCCGAAGACTTCGATGGTATAAACGATGATGCCGAAGAAGAGCAGGGCCGAAACCTGCCACACGCCGGACGCGGGATGGTCACTTCTTCATACGACGTATACACAGTGGATACACCTAAAGAAACTAACGACGATGACAAAGAAGATCGAGTTTAGGATGAACCTCCTGAGACACAGCCCAGGCGCCGGCGTCAGCGGCGCCGCTCTAAGTCACATCGTGCAAAAGACAATAATATCGACACTGGAGAAAACAACACCCCGGATGATGCCGAAGACAATGAAGCCCCTGTTTGGGCAACATCCGAACAGGATGAACTGAAGGACGGGCACGATAGCTCGCATGAACAGGCCATACACGAAGACTCGGAGGACAGTAATTATCTTCCGCTCTCCGAGGATGAGGAGAGCCTTGGTGTCGGTGTCAAAACCGGCGGATCTTGGGTAGGGGGTCCCGAACTGTGCGTCTAGGACGGATGGTAACAGGAGACAGGGGACACGATGTTTTACCCAGGTTCGGGCCCTCTTGATGGAGGTAAAACCCTACGTCCTGCTTGATTAATATTGATGATATGGGTAGTACAAGAGTAGATCTACCACGAGATCAAAGAGGCTAAACCCTAGAAGCTAGCCTATGGTATGATTGTATGTTGTCGTTGTTGTGTCCTATGGACTAAAACCCTCCGGTTTATATAGACACCGGAGAGGGTTAGGGTTACACAAGGTCGGTTACAACGGAGGAAATATCCATATCCGTATTGCCTAGCTTGCCTTCCACGCCAAGTAGAGTCCCATCCGGACACGAGACGAAGTCTTCAATCTTGTATCTTCATAGTCTAACAGTCCGGCCAATGGAGATAGTCCGGCTATCCAGAGACCCCCTAATCCAGGACTCCCACAGTAGCCCTTGAACCAGGCTTTCAATGATGATGAGTTCGGCGCGCAGTATTGTCTTCGGCATTGCAAGGCGGGTTCCTTCTCTGAATACACCACGGAAGAATTTTGAATATAAGGGTAGTGTCCGACCCTGCAAAATAAGTTCCACATACCACCGTAGAGAGAATAATATTTCACAAATCCAATTTGCTGACGTATTTTGGCAACATGACATTACGTCATGGCCCGATGATTATTCGAACCGTTTCCTTTAACTAGCCCCGTACATAACGCGGGGCAGTTTTTTGACACGCCTTGTCAAAGCAGAGATCGTGTCCCCTGATTACGGGATTTTCATCAATACGGGTGTGGGTAACCAAACCGCGCCATCGATTACGGCGCTTGGGGGATAAGCGAGTTTTACCAGGCTAGTGGGGACGCTTAGTTTCGTCCGCCCATATAAAGGGATAAGGATTCACCTTTTCATCCACGCCTTCTTCCTCCTTTGCTCATCCGTTTTCGCACACTCAAGCTCCAGCGCCAAAGTCCGCATTCCCCACCTCAACCTTCTCCAGCCATTTCCGAAGCGGGAGGCAAGTGGATGGTCTCCTCCGTCACGGAGGGACACATCAAGAAGCTGAGGAAAGCCGGATACTTGTCTGACGACATCGCGCACCAGCTCCCCGACGAGGGGCAGCTCACCCCCACCCCCAGGCCCCATGAGAGGGTGGTACTCCTCACCCATTTCCTTCGCGGACTAGGCTTCCCTCTCCACCCATTTCTACGGGGACTCATGTTCTACTATGGCCTGGACTTCCACGATCTAGCCCCGAGCTTCATCCTCAACATCTCGGCGTTCATCGTCGTGTGTGAGGCCTTCCTCTGCATCCGGCCCCACTTCGGTTTATGGCTGAAGACCTTCAATGTCAAGCCGAAGGTAGTGGGCGGCCGCCAGGCAGAGTGCGGAGGCGCCATGGTGAGCAAGATGCCCAACGTGCTATGGCTCGAGGGCTCCTTCGTGGAGACCATAAAGGGGTGGCAATCAGGGTGGTTCTACATCACCGAGCCGTGCGACCTTGCATGGGTTGCAACCCCCGAGTTCCGATCCGGAATCCCTACACGGCTCACCTCCTGGAAAGAGAAGGGCCTGCCGTGGGGTAAAAAGGAGAGCTGACCAGACTCCAAACATGCGTCCAAAACCTGGTGAGCAAGAAGCTCAAACTCGTCAACGTAGTCCAGGTCATGCTCGTCCGCCGGATCCTCCCGTGCCAACAACGAGCTTTCAGCTTGTGGGAGTTCAATCCGGCCCAGCACCGAACTCTGAGCAGGCTTTTCGACACAACATACGAAGATGCCTGGAAGGTGCTGTTCAAGGGCGCCGAGGCTCCCGCATCCGCTACCGAGGATCGTGGATTCAGCGCGCAGCGTCAAGCCAACGCGGTAAGCTATTTTTACCTCTTACAGGATATTTGTCTTTCATAGTTTGACTCTACGCAGGATCTAAGCCCCCATGCCTTTGACAGGACTGGCAGAGGACGGCCGAACAGATCAACTGTCCGGCTCCTTTGCCCGAAGACCCAGTGGACGCCCGCTTGGCGGAACTGCTGATTCCGGCACCTTACGTGGTGCCGGAGAAGAAGGCCAAGAAGAAGGCCACGGTAACCCGAAAGAGTTCCCGGCGCCCGGTGGAGTCGGACTCATCGTCCGATGACTCCGAGGCGCAATCCTCCCACAAAGACGAGGAGGAGGAAAGAGAGGTTTCTTCCCCAGCGGGGGGAGAAAAGAAAAGTAAGGCCGCCCCAACTGGGGAGGCCGAAGGGTCCAAGAGAGGGCGGACCCTCCCTACGGACTACTCCACCACCGCCGCCGATGGCGAAGACGAGTGGCTACCCAGGGCCAAGACCCTGGGGAAATCGTAAGTATTCGAATACCAGATTAAGTCATAGTATTCATTTGCCGCACTGCTTTCCCTAACACCGAACATGATTATGCAGGCCGCCATGAGCCAGTATCGATGTATCATCGGACGGCTCCCTGGGCTCGTCGGATATGGATAGCGATCCAGTTCCGACCGCCACCTCCCCTCATCCTGCGGACGACACCGAGGTGCTGTCTCACGAAGCACCGGGTCGAGGGGAGACAGTCCCGGAGGCGCCTCAAGGCGGCCTCCCGGACTCTGGGAGCAGAGGGTACAAAGCCCCTGAGGGCTCCGAGTTCGGCCCTCAGCCGGACACCGCACCGGAACCTCCAGTGGTTCCGGACTCGGGCAGGCGGCCTCCTTCTAAGAGGGGCAAGATGCCTGCACCGGCGACCTCTGTCCATCCAGAGGCACCGGACAATCTGCTGGAAGCGCTTTGCAGTGCTTCCATCAACGAGGAGCACCGCACTATTATGAGTGCGGTGATCCAGAAGGTTCAGTCCGCTAAGAGCGGATTGACTGAAGCTTGTGCCAGCCTTCTAACATGCTTTGAGGTAAGTGTTTAAAGTATAGGAAAAATATTACCGCATAGACAGTAGCCCCTGATGCTCTGTTCGGTGTTCACAAACAAAAGCCGAATAGAGGATCAAACAACATCACAGGAGTCTAATAGAAGTATGTCAATATGCATATGCAGGCTTCGCTGCTGGCGTCCGCCGCACTGACTGCGGAGGTCGCCGTACTGAAGCAGGACCTTAAAGGGTCCCAGGACGAGCTCGGCCTTACCAAGAGGCAGCTCGAGGAGAATAAAGGTAAGTAGTACCTAGTCTATGTATATGTATAAAAATAATGCGATTGCAAAATGACAGGATTATCATGAATTTGCCAGGGGCCGCGGCCGAAGTGGCGACCCTAAAGCAAAGCGCTGTCCGAGGCCGAAGATAAAGCGGCCAAGGAGCGCACTGAGCGAGAGAAGCATGAGGCTCGGGTGGGCGAGGTGCAGCAAGAGCTCCAGGCTCTCGTGGCAAAGCACGAGGAGTTGGAGCTTGACTCAAAGACGCAAGAATCTGAGCTTGCCGTGGCCCTCGAGAGCGCAAAAAGTGCCAAGGCCGAAGCCCAAAAGGACCTCCAGGAGATCGACGCAATGAAGAAGATAGCGGCGGGTAAGGCTTTCTATATGCAAAGCAAGCATGTAAAAGTAAATTACCGATTACTTACCCGAATCCGGAGCTCTCCAGGAGCATTCGCAGATTTGCCACGCAGCGTGTCCGATGCCGCACAATTTTACCAGGCCGAGGATGGAAGCTCAACGGAGAAGCTGTTTTGGTCTCAGTATACTGAGGCCGAACACCCGATGCCCATGAGCGACCAGCTGAAGCAGATGGTCGAGCTACATAAGGCGGCCGAATAGGCCATGAAGGGCTTTATAGTCCGGCAGTGGCCTGGCGACGCCCTTCCGAACAGCTTCTTTGGCCTGGTGAGGCGGCTTGTGGATGCCTGCCCGCGGCTGGAGGTCGTCAAGCGATCCGTCTGCATTGAAGGTGCACGCCGGGCTTTCGCCCGTGTGAAATTGCAGTGGGTCAAGCTTGATGCCATGAAGCTGATCAAGGAAGGGCCGCCGGAGGACAAGGAGTACCGCCACCCCGAGATGTACTACGAGGGTGTTCTGCCGGGTTCCCGTCTTATAGCGGACGAGTGTTCAAAAGATGTAATATTTGAGTGAGACTTGCTCGTTTTATCCTGTATTTATGAAAACTTGTTTCATATGCGCTATGCAACACTTGCTTGAATTTAAAATATTGCCTTCTGTTTGGCTGCTTATCCAATCTGAGAGATGGCTAGTCCTCGGCTTCTGCCCCCATGCCACGAGTGCTGGGGTGTTCGGGATAAACCTTAGCACTCTTGTTCCCATGTTTGGGCCCTTCGAGGGAGGTGCTCAGCACAACGAACAAGGCAACCGGACTAATAATGCTTTATCACTCTCACTTAGCCATAGAATTCTATAATTTTAAATTTCGGCGAAGCCCCTGGTATTCGGAAGGCCGAATTCGGGGCGCGATACACGCCTTTAAGCCGGACAGGGCCGACCCCTCGCTCTAAGCGGCATAAGTCTTTAGGGACTCGAACACCTCACCGAACAGTGACCAGTCTCTCGCCTTATCATGTCAGTCAGTTTTAGCTTTCTCTACTGAGGTGCTCAGCCCAGCAGAACCGGGGCACAATCGCAATAGTTCTCCTAGCGCTACCTTAGCCGATAGAGCGGAACGTGAGGTACCAAAACATAGGAGCCGGGCAAACCCAACATTTGACCAAAGACATGATTCGGAGCTGATGCATATAATGCTATAAGTTCGGGGTGCCGCACTTTGTGAAAGTGTTCGGACTTCTCACACCATATTGTGGGTAGTTAAGCCCCTGGTTTATCGGCCGTACCAAAGTGTACGGTTGCAAGGCGTCATTAATGAACACATATATATATATATATAAAACAAGAATGCAATAATAGGCGCAGTGCTATGCATTGTTTATTCAAAAAGGTGCATTAAAGCAGAATGATACAGATAGTGCGATAAGCAAAAAGTAGGACTGTCTCCCTTCCGAGGGCAGGCTGAGGAATAGTACTAATTTAAATATTTCGCTCGTTACTGTAATCCACCTGGGAATTCCGTGGTGTGACGTAGCTTTCTGCCTCCTTGGTTGCTGCATCATGTGTTCGGCAATAGTGCTGCCGGACAGGGTTTCTAGAGATTAAAATCATGAAAAAGGAAAAAATAACAAAGCGGGAAGTCCCTAGTGCGGTTTAAGCCGCGTCTTGGAACGTGCCACAGTTGTGCCCCCTCCCCACCTGCGCCCATGGTATTTTTAATGCGTAATTATGTACCCGTGGCATGGATTTCGCCGTTTGGCTGGGACTGGGGTGGGGGCCGCATTGCTATGCGAGCTCAGATCACGTCAGGCGGTCTAATTGCCGATTACTCCGAGCGCGCTTGGAGGTGTCCGGGTTTTGAAATGCTGAACTGGTAGATTGGCCTGAGAGGCTGCTTTGCGCGTCTGCCGCGAGGGTCGCAGTGTGCTCCTCTGTTCGGAGAGAGCGCTCTGTGTTCCCATTGACAGTAATAACTCTGCGAGGTCCTGGCATCTTGAGCTTGAGGTATGCATAATGTGGTACCGCATTGAATCTAGCAAATGCGCTTTGCCCGAGCAGTGCATGATAACCACTGCGGAACGGGACTATATCGAAGATTAACTCTTGGCTTCAGAAATTATCCAGGGATCTGAAGACCACTTCCAGTGTAATTGAGCCTGTGCAATGGGCCTCTACACCTGGAATGACGCCTTTAAAGGTTGTTTTTGTGGGTTTGATCCTTGAGGGGTCTATACCCATTTTGCGCACTGTGTCCTGATAAAGCAGGTTCAGGCTGCTGCCACCATCCATAAGGACTCGAGTGAGGTGAAATCCATCAATGATTGGGTCTAGGACCAGTGCGGTGAATCCGCCATGACGGATACTAGTGGGGTGGTCCCTGCGATCGAAGGTGATCGGACAAGAGGACCATGGGTTGAACTTTGGGGCGACTGGCTCCAACGCATATACGTCCCTGAGCGCACCCTTCCGTTCTCGTTTGGGGATGTGTGTTGCATATATCATGTTCACCGTCCGCACTTGTGGGGGAAACCTCTTTTATCCTCCGGTGTGTGGCTGCCGGGGCTCCTCCTCGTCATCGCTATGGGGCCCCTTGTCCTTGTTTTCGGCAATTAACTTGCCGGCCTTCTTGAATACCCAACAGTCCCTGTTGGTGTGGTTGGCTGGCTTGTCGGGGGTGTCGTGTATCTGACACGAGCGATTGAGTATGCAGTCCAAACTGGACGGGCCCGGCGTACTTTGTTTGAATGGCTTCTTCCGCTGACCGAGTTTAGAGCCTTTGAATCCGGCATTGACTGCCATATCCTTAGTATTATCGCTATTAATGCGGCGCTTATGTTTGTTGCGACGTGACCTGCTATTGCCGTCCTTGGTATCCGAGGTACCATGGTTCTTTGATATGTTATTACTGCGAGCCAGCCAGCTGTCTTCTCCCACGCAAAAGTGGGTCATGAGCGTCGTGAGGGCTGCCATAGATTTCGGCTTTTCCTGACCAAGGTGCCAGGCTAGCCACTCGTCCCAGATGTTGTGTTTGAAAGCCTCTAAGGCCTCTGCATCCAGACAGTCGACGATTTGATTTTTCTTTGTAAGGAACCGAGTCCAGAATTGTCTGGCCGACTCTTCTGGCTGCTGAATTATGTGGCTCAAGTCATCGGCATCTGGCGGTCGCACATAAGTGCCTTGAAAGTTTTCGAGGAATGCGGCTTCCAGATCTTCCCAACAGCTAATGGAATCTGCTGGCAAGCTGTTAAGCCAATGCCGCGCTGCTCCTTTAAGCTTTAGTGGGAGGTATTTGATGGCGTGTAAGTCATCACCGCGGGCCATGTGGATGTGGAGGAGGAAATCCTCGATCCATACCGCAGGATCTGTAGTGTCGTCGTATGATTCAATATTTATAGGTTTGAAACCTTCTGGGATTTGATGATCCATTACTTCATCTGTGAAGCATAAAGGGTGTGCGGCGCCTCTGTATTGGGCTATATCATGACACAGCTCGAATGGGTCTTTCCCGCTGTGTTCGGCCCGACCAGATTTACTTTTACTGTATCCGGCGTGACGTTTATCGTCTTGCATGGTGGCGCGCCCTCGTGATCCGTAGATCGATCTTGCATGCTTTGCTCTGTCCTCCAATATGTCTCGCAGGTCTGGCGTATCTCCTCATGCCTTTTTATTTGAATGGCGTCGGGGTGCGGGCTGAGTTTTTGGCTGGAATGCCTCTCTATCACGGCCACGAGGTGGCCTATCAGCCGCATCATACGCTTCTTCCTACAGTCGGGGTAGCAACCTGCACTTTGGGTAACTCTTGGAGGGGCGCTCGAGTTTATATTCCTCGGCAGCGAGGACTTCAGTCCATCTGTCAGCTAGCAGATCTTGATCAGCTTGAAGCTGCTGCTGCTTTTTCTTCAGGCTATTTGCTGTGGCCATAAGCCGGCGCTTGAAGCGCTCTTGTTCGACGGTATCCTCTGGCATAGCGAATTCATCGTCGCCGAGGCTTGCCTCGTCTTTGGAGGGGGGCATGTAATTATCATCCTCCTCCTCTCCGTCTGCCGCTCTCTCAGGAGGGCTGGCTCCTCCATCCTCCTGCTCTAAATCTTGCTGGAGGGGATTGTTGTTGTCTTCGGCACTATCCGGAGTGTTATTATCTCCTGTGCCGGTATCACCACTTTTGCTTTGGCGGGACTTAGAGCGGCGCCGCTGACGTCGGTGCTTGGGTTGCTTCTTGGAGGGGTCATCCTCCGCTATCTCGTCGCCATTGCCTTCTTTGGGTGTATCCACCATGTATATATCGTATGATGAGGTGGCTTTCCAGTGCCCTATAGGCACTGGTTCATGTTCGTCTCCTACATCGTCGTCCATACCGTCGATGTCTTCGGAGTCGAAGTTGAGCATGTCGGTTAAATCATCGACAGTGGCTACGAAGTGGGTGATGGGTGGGCGTCGAATTCCTTCATCGTCCGCATCCCAATCCTGTTGGCCATAGTCCGGCCAGGGCTCTCTTGACAAAGAGAGAGACCTTAGTGAATTCAGAATGTCGCCGAAGGGCGAGTGCTGAAAGATATCCGTGGCGGTAAATTCCATGATCGGCGCCCAATCGGATTCGATTGGCAGGGGCGCGGAGGATTTGGAGTCCAGAAAAGAGTCCGGCACCTTGGAGTCATGGGCTTCGCAGAGGATAATGCTGGTGTTCGGCTCGATCGCTGTTGAGACTGCAGCCCCCGAGGCGGTGTCTAGCCACCCGTCCTCAGTCGGCACAGTTGGCTCCGAGCTAAGGGTCGGAGCTGATGCGGGCGCGGCCTCCAGGGCACTGTTCGGCGGCAGAGCTAGGTCATACCCATCGTGATAGTGCGGCGCGCTCGGCTGTGGCTCGAATTCGTCGAAGATCAAGTCTCCGCGGATGTCGGCCGTGTAGTTCAAACTTCCAAATCTGGCCTGATGGCCAGGGGCGTAGCTTTCAATCTGCTCCAGATGGCCAAGCGAATTAGCCCGCAGTGCAAAGCCGCCAAACATGAAGATCTGTCCGGGGAGAAAGGTCTCACCCTGGACCGCATCGTTGTTTATGATCGGAGGAGCCATCGGGCCTAAAAGTGACGACACAGAGGAACTCTCAATGAAAGCACCAATGTCGGTGTCAAAACCGGTGGTTCTCGGGTAGGGGGTCCCGAACTGTGCGTCTAGGCCGGATGGTAACAGGAGGCAGGGGGCACGATGTTTTACCCAGGTTTGGGCCCTCTTGATGGAGGTAAAACCCTACGTCCTGCTTGATTAATATTGATGATATGGGTAGTACAAGAGTAGATCTACCACGAGATCAGAGAGGCTAAACCCTAGAAGCTAGCCTATGGTATGATTGTATGTTGTCGTTGTTGTGTCGTATGGACTAAAACCCTCTGGTTTATATAGACACCGGAGAGGGTTAGGGTTACACAAGGTCGGTTACAAAGGACGAAATATCCATATCCGTATTGCCTAGCTTGCCTTCCACGCCAAGTAGAGTCCCATCCGGACACGAGACGAAGTCTTCAATCTTGTATCTTCATAGTCTAACAGTCCGGCCAATGGAGATAGTCCGGCTATCCGGAGACCCCCTAATCCAGGACTCCCACACTCGGCAACGAGGATTTCATCGTGCCTGAGGAACCTCTCGAGTAGGAGCGCTTTAAATGCCGGCTATTAGCCACGGAAAGGAGCCTGAAAAAGAAACAAAAGCAGCTTCAAGCTAACCAAGACCGACTCAACGATAGATGGACAGATATCCTAGTGGCCGAAGAACACGGCCCCAGGCGCACAACCAAGGGATACCTGCATCGTAGCTTGCTACCTCAGTTCGATAAGGAAGCGCCGAAGCCTGCACCACGCGGTCGGGACACCGCCGCTAACCGACCACCATGCAGTCGGGATAAAGCGGCAGCTCAAGCCGAACTGCAGCCCGCCTCACCCCAAAGAAAAAAAGAGATAAAACAGCTCGGGGTCATACATACGACTCTTGGCAAGACCTGGACAGTAGAGCAGGACATACCAGATCGATCTACGGATCGCGAGGACATGCCTCGACATGCAACATCGGCAACCTATTCAGACGGGACAAGTCTAGTCACGCCCGGGCCGAGAACCGCAGACAGAATCCATCTAAGCTACGTCGCGACATGGCCCAATATAGAGGCGCCACACACCCACTCTGCTTCACCGATGAAGTAATGGAGCATGAATTCCCAACAGGGTTTAAACCCGTGAATATCGAATCATATGATGGAACAACTGATCCCGCGGTATGGATCGCGGATTTTCTTCTCCATATTCATATGGCTCGAGGAGACGACCTTCATGCCATCAAATACCTCCCACTAAAACTCAAAGGTCCAGCAAGGTACTGGTTAAACAGTCTGCCTGAAAATCTATCGGCAGCTGGGAAGATCTGGAAGACGCCTTCCGCGACAACTTCCAAGGTACATATGTCCGGCCACCAGACACCGATGACTTAAGTCACATTGTCCAATAGCCCGGAGAGTCAGCCAGAAAGCTCTGGACTAGGTTCTTAGTTAAAAAGAACCAAACCGTAGACTGTGCGGACGCGGAAGCCCTAGAGGCCTTTAAACACAGTGTACGGGACGAGTGGCTCGCCTGCCACCTCGGTCAGGAAAAACCAAAATCTATGTCAGCCCTTACCACTCTGATGACCCGCTTTTGCGCGGGAGAAGACAGCTGGCTCGCTCGTAGAAGCAATAGTACTAGCGACCAGGGCACTTCCGAAGTTTGAGATGGCAACGGGAAACCACCACGCAACAAGCACAAACGTGGCAATAGTAATGAGGGAGCGCACGACACAACGGTCAACGCCAGATTCAGCGGCCCCAAACCCGGTCAGCGGAAGAAGCCATTCAAGGCAAACAGAGACGAACCATCCAACTTGGATAAGATATTGGATAGGCCCTGCCAGATTCATGACCACCCCAATGAACCAGCTAACCACACCAACAGAAACTGTTGGGTCTTCACACAGGTCGGCAAGTTAAACGCCGAACACAAGGGGAAGAAGCCGCCCGGCGATGGCGACAAAACTCGCCTACCAAACTCCAAGGATAGAAGCAGTCCCACTCGAAGTAAAGATAGTGAACATGGTACACATGGCACAGTCCCCTACAGGGGAACGCATGGAGCGCTCTCTCCGTGCAGAGGATCACACTACGGCTATATCAGCCGAACTACACAGCGGGGGCGTTACACCGCATACTGATGTCTACTACACAACCTTCTTCTTGTAGACGTTGTTGGGCCTCCAAGTGCAGAGGTTTGTAGGACAGTAGCAAATTTCCCTCAAGTAGATGACCTAAGGTTTATCAATCCGTAGGAGGCGTAGGATGAAGATGGTCTCTCTCAAGCAACCCTGCAACCAAATAACAAAGAGTCTCTTGTGTCCCCAACACACCCAATACAATGGTAAATTGTATAGGTGACTAGTTCGGTGAAGAGATGGTGATACAAGTGCAATATGGATGGTAGATATAAGTTTTTGTAATCTGAAAATATAAAAACAGCAAGGTAACTAATGATAAAAGTGAGCGTAAACGGTATTGCAATGCGTTGAAACAAGCCTAGGGTTCATACTTTCACTAGTGCAAGTCCTCTCAACAATAATAACATAATTGGATCACATAACTATCCCTCAACATGCAACAAAGAGTCACTCCAAAGTCACTAATAACGGAGAACAAACGAAGAGATTATGGTAGGGTACGAAACCACCTCAAAGTTATTCTTTCCAATCAATCCGTTGGGCTATTCCTATAAGTGTCACAAATAGCCCTAGAGTTCATACTAGACTAACACCTTAAGACAGAAATCAACCAAAACCCTAATGTCACCTAGATACTCCAATGTCACCTCAAGTATCCGTGGGTATGATTATACGATATGCATCACACAATCTCAGATTCATCTATTCAACCAACACATAGAACCTCAAAGAGTTCCCCAAAGTTTCTACCGGAGAGTCAAGACGAGACCGTGTGCCAACCCCTATGCATAGGTTCATGGGCGGAACCCGCAAGTTGATCACCAAAACATACATCAAGTGGATCAATAGAATACCCCATTGTCACCACGGGTATCCCACGCAAGACATACATCAAGTGTTCTCAAATCCTTAAAGACTCAATCCGATAAGATAACTTCAAAGGGAAAACTCAATCCATTACACGAGAGTAGAAGGGGAGAAACATCATAAGATCCAACTATAATAGCAAAGCTCGCGATACATCAAGATTGTATCACCTCAAGAACACGAGAGAGATATCAAACACATAGCTACTGGTACATACCCTCAGCCCCGAGGGAGAACTACTCCCTCCTCGTCATGGAGAGCATCGGGATGATGAAGATGGCCACCGGAGATGGATTGCCCCCTCCGGTAGGGTGCCGAAACGGGTCTAGATTGGTTTTCGGTGGCTACGGAGGCTTCTGGCGGCGGAACTCCCGATCTATTGTGCTCCTCGATAGTTTTAGGGTATATGGGTATATATGGGAGGAAGAAGTACGTCGGTGGACCTTCGGGCTGTCCACGAGATAGGGGGCCCGCCCAGGGGGGTGGGCGCGCCCCCACCCTCGTGGGCAGCCCGGGTCTCTCCTGGTTCAATTCCGATACCCCGTGGGCTTCTTCTGGTCCAAAAATAAGTTCCGTGAAGTTTCATGTCAATTGGACTCCATTTGATTTTCCTTTTCTGCGATACTCTAAAACAAGGAAAAAACAGAAACTGGCACTAGGCTCTAGGTTAATAGGTTAGTCCCAAAAATCATATAAAATAGCATATAAATGCATATAAAACATCCAAGGTTGATAATATAATAGCATGGAACAATAAAAAAGTATAGATACGTTGGAGACGTATCAGCATCCCCAAGCTTAATTCCTGCTCGTCCTCAAGTAGGAAAATGCTAAAAACAGAATTTTTGATGTGGAATGCTACCTAACATATTTATCCATGTAGTTCTCTTTATTGTAGCAAGAATATTCAGATCCATAAGATTCAAGACAAAAGTTTAATATTGACATAAAAATAATAATACTTCAAGCATACTAACTAAGTAATCATGTCTTCTCAAAATAACATGGCCAAAGAAAGCTATCCCTACAAAATCATATAGTCTGGCTATGCTCCATCTTCACCACACAACATATTTAAATCATGCACAACCCCAATGACAAGCCAAGCAATTGTTTCATACTTTTGATGTTCTCAAACTTTTTCAATCTTCACGCAATATATGAGCATGAGCCATGGATATAGCACTATAGGTGGAATAGAATGGTGGTTGTGGAGAAGACAAAAAGGAGAAAATAGTATCACATCAACTAGGCGTATCAATGGGTTATGGAGATGCCCATTAATAGATATCAATGTGAGTGAGTAGGGATTGCCATGCAATGGATGCACTAGAGCTATAAATGTATGAAAGCTTAACAAAAGAAACTAAGTGGGTGTGCATCCAACTTGCTTGCTCACGAAGACCTAGGGCACTTGAGGAGGCCTATTGTTGGAATATACAAGCCAAGTTCTATAATGAAAATTTCCCACTAGTATATGAAAGTGACAAAACAAGAGACTCTCCATCATGAAGATCATGGTGCTAGTTTGAAGCACAAGTGCGGAAAAAAGGATAGTAGCATTGTCCCTTTTATTTTATTTATTTTTGGCCTTTTTGGCCTTTTTTTGGCCTTTTTTGGGACAATTCTCTATTAATGATGATCATCACACTTCTATTTATTTACAACTCAGTGATTACAACTCGATACTAGAACAAAGTATGACTCTATATGAATGCCTCCGTCGGTGTACCGGGATGTGCAATGATGTATGAGTGACATGTATGAAAGAATTATGAATGATGGCTTTGCCACAAATACAATGTCAACTGCATGATCATGCAAAGCAATATGACAATGATGGAGCGTGTCATAGTAAACGGAACGGTGGAAAGTTGCATGGCAATATATCTCGGAATGCCTATGGAAATGCCATGATAGGTAGGTACGGTGGCTGTTTTGAGGAAGGTATATGGTGGGTTTATGATAATGGCGAAAGGTGCGCGGTATTAGAGAGGCTAGCAATGGTGGAAGGGTGAGAGTGCGTATAATCCATGGACTCAACATTAGTCATAAAGAACTCACATACTTATTGCAAAAATCTATTAGTTATTGAAACAAAGTACTACGCGCATGCTCCTAGGGGGATAGATTGGTAGGAAAAGACCATCGCTCGTCCCCGACCGCCACTCATAAGGAGGACAATCAATAAACAAATCATGCTCCGACTTCGTCACATAATGGTTTACCATACGTGCATGCTACGGGAATCACAAACTTCAACACAAGTATTCTCAAATTCACAACTACTCAACTAGCATGACTCTAATATCACCATCTCCATATCTCAAAACAATTGTCAAGTATCAAACTTCTCATAGTATTCAATGCACTTTATATGAAAGTTTTTATTATATCCCTCTTGGATGCCCATCATATTAGGACTAGTTTCATAACCAAAGCAAACTACCATGCTATTATAAAGACTCTCAAAATAATATAAGTGAAGCACGAGAGTTCATCTAATTCTTCAAAATAAAACCACCACCGTGCTCTAAAAAGATATAAGTGAAGCACTAGAGCAACAACAAACTACTCCGAAAGATATGAGTGAAGACCAATGAGTAGTCGAATAATTATGCAACTATGTGAAGACTCTCCCAATTAATAATTTCAGATCTTGATATTTTATTCAAACAGCAAGCAAATCCTAACAAAATAAATTGACACTCCAAGCAAAGCACATATCATGTGGTGAATAAAAATATAGCTCCAAGTAAAGTTACCGATGAACAAAGACGAAGGAGGGGATGCATTCCAGGGCATCCCCAAGCTTAGGCTCTTTCCACTCCTTATTCCATAGTCCATCGAATCTTTACCCAAAACTTGAAAACTTCACAACACAAAACTTAACAGAAAACTCGTAAGCTCCGTTAGCGAAAGAAAACAAAACACCACATCAAGGTACTGTAATGAACTCATTATTTATTTATATTGGTGTTAAACCTACTGTATTCAAACTTCTCTATGGTTTATAAACTCTTTTACTAGCCATAGATTCATTAAAATAAGCAAACAACACACGAAAAATAGAATCTGTCAAAAACAGAACACTCTGTAGCAATCTGTAACTAATGCAAACTTCTGGAAACCCAAAAATTCTAAAATAAATTGCTGTACGTGAATAATTTATATATTAATAATTTGCAAAAATAATTAACTAAATAGCACTCTCCAATAAAACATGGCAGAAATTCTTGTGAGCGCTAAAGTTTCTGTTTTTTACAGAAATATCAACAAGACTTTCCCCAAGTCTTCCCAAATGTTCTACTTGGCACAAACACTAATTAAAAGCATAAAACCACATCTAAACAGAGGCTAGATGAATTATTTATTACTAAACAGGAACAAAAATCAAGGAATAAAAATAAAGTTGGGTTGCCTCCCAACAAGCGCTATCGTTTAACTCCCCTAGCTAGACATGATGATTTCAATGATGCTCACATAAAAGATAAGAATTGAAACATAAAGAGAGCATAATAAAGAATATGACTAGCACATTTAAGCCTAACCCACTTTCTATGCATAGGGATTTTGTGAGCAAACAACTTGTGGGAACAAGAATCAACTTGCATAGGAAGGTAAAACAAGCATAACTTCAAAACTTTAAGCACATAGAGAGGAAACTTGATATTATTGCAATTCCTACAAGCATATATTCCTCCCTCATAATAATTTTCAGTAGAATCATGAATGAATTCAAAAATATAACCAGCACCTAAAGCATTCTTTTCATGATCTACAAGCATAGAAATTTTATTACTCTCCACACAAGCAAAATTCTTCTCAATAGTGGGACCAAACTCAACAAAATAATTATCATGTGAGGCAAATCCAATTGAAAACTAAAATCATGATGACAAGTTTCATGTATATCATTATTCTTTATAGCATACAAGTCATCACAATAATCATCATAGATAGCAACTTTGTTCTCATAATCAATTGGAACCTCTTCCGGAATAGTGGATTCATGACAAAATAAAGTCATGACCTCTCCAAATCCACTTTCATCAATATAATCATCATAAATAGGAGGCATGCTTTCATCATAATAAATTTGCTCATCAAAACTTGGGGGACAAAAAATATCATCTTCATCAAACATAGCTTCCCCAATGTAACATCCCAAAATTCTAAATTTTGGAATGTTATAATAAATAGATAGATTGATAGATTGTTTGATTGTTGTGTGATTGATTGAGTGAAATTCGAAACTTTTTGAAAGTTAAATGAGAGGGAATAAAAGGACTTTCCCAAACTTTCATTTTTGCATTTATGATCTCCGTGAATTCAAATTCTTTTCACCACAAAACCCTGGAGAGAAGATGACATGACTCCTTCCATTTATTTAAATGAAAAGGGGTGTTGAAAATATTCGAATTTCATTTGAAAATATTTCCAGTTCTGAAACTTTAAGCAACTCAATGATTTTCATGAGAGAAGATAAAATGACTTCTTCAAAACATATGAAATATGAGTTGGGAGTTTCAAAGGATTAAATTCAAAGTCCTTTTGGAATTATTTTTCAATTTGGAGTTATTTGGATTTTATTCAAATTATTTTTCTCCAAAAATAAAAGAAAAAAGTCCATTTTACTACCCTGAACAAAGTGGGTGGTTCACATTACCCCCTGATCTATTTTTCGGTTCCTTTACCCCCCTAAACAATCTCATACCGGACAAAAAAACACCCTAAGTGGTTTACCCAGACCGGATTGTGATGTGGACACGATCAAAGGTGGTATTTGACCTGCAGGTGGGTCCCACTCGTCAGTTTTTTTAAAAATCATAGAAATAGAAGAAAAAAAGGGGCGCCCCCTACTGCAGTAGCAGCCGGCCATAGCGGCGGCGGCCGGTGCGCGCGGAGCTGGCAGGCGGCCTGGCCGGCGCCGGGGCGGGCAAAGACAGCGCGCCGAGCGGGGGAGGCCGGGCGAGGCCAGGCGCAGCGACGTGGGCGTGGCCAGTGCAGAGCGGCAAGGAGCGGAGCAGGGCGCGGACGGGGACGGCGGCGCAAGCTCGGCGAGGAGGCGGGGCGGCGCAGGCGCGCGGCCGGAGCGGCGACGGGGTGGATGGCGGTGGAGCCAACGCCGCGGAGGAGTGAGGCGAGGCGAGGCCGAGCGGGGTGCGGCGACCAGGGCGTGCTACGCGCGGGGGCGGCCGGGGACGACGACGCAATCTCGGGGAGGAGGCGGGGCGGCGCAGGCGCGCGGCTGGAGCGGCGACGGGGCGGATGGCGGTGGAGTCGATGCCGTGGAGGAGCGAGGCGAGGTCGAACGGGGTGCGGCGACCGGAGAGTGAGAGAGAGAGAGACCTGACAAGGGGGCCCCACCAGGTCAAAACCGTCGTTGACTAGTGCCACATCAGCAACAGGTGGAGACAAACCAGCCAGGGGGGTGTTTTGTCCGGTTTTGGTTTGTTTAGGGGGTAGAAGAAGCCGAAAAATAGATCAGGGGGTAAAGTGAACCACCCACTTTATTCAGGGTAGTAAAATGGACTTTTTTCAAAATAAAATATATGGAAAATAGGGTAACATGATTCCCTACATCAGAAAATTGGAGATAAATAATTTTGAAATCATTTTGGTATTTTTAAAATGATTTTTATTGGATTTTAGTAGGGCAGTAGCACTCTTTGAATTATTTGAATTTGTGAGTATTTTATTTGATCTTACAAAAATGTTCAGATTGTAGGAAGTCTTTTTCTGAAATTTTGATATATTACATGCCTATATAATATTTTTAGTTATTTTGTTTTTATTATTTTAGATCACTAGAAAAAAATGTTAAAAAAAGAGAAATCTCTTCTGGACCGACCGGACCGGGTCGGCCCAGCTCGCCAGGCCATGGCCCAGCCGGCCCACGTCGCTCTCCCGCTCGTCCCCGAGCTTCGCTCAGAGACCGCCGCCGCCACGACAGCGCCGCCCCGCCGCCGTGTCCAGATCGCACACCACCACCGTCGCCGTTGCCGCCCCCTCCCGCAAGTCACACTGCCCTCTCCGCCCCTCCATAAATACCGGAGCCCAGCGCCGGGCACCTCTCTCTCTACTCTCCACGCAACCGCCGCCTCCCGCTACTGCTTGCTGCCCGCGCCGCCGCCGCTAGCTGCTGCTACCGTCGCCGCCTCGCCCCACGCTGCCCACGCCCCGCGTAGTCGCCCCGCCGCCCGCGCTGCCGCAGCCTCGCCGGAGCATGCCGCCCTCGCTGGAGCCGCCGCCGCCCGAAGCCCGCAGCTGCTGCTGCCGGACTCGCCGCCAACCGCGAGCCCTGCCGGTTTTTCTCGTAAAACCGACGAACCGGTAAAAAAACCCGCAATAAGAACCCGATCTGGTTTTTCCTTTTAGATTGGGTTTTCTGTTTAGTTAGCCCTATTTAATGAGCGTTCGCTCACTAGCTTTTCACAGCGAATGATTCGTTCATTAGCGTCCGGTAACGAACGTTCGTTATTTAGTCTTTTTCTTTTTCTGTTTTAATTCCGGCTAGGGACCTATCTGTGATGATTTTCTTTACAAATTAGTCCCTTATTTTCAAATGATCACTACTTTTGACTCCCTAGTCCAAATTCAATGAAACCAACGCCCACCTCTTCGTTACGATCTCCTCTATCCAGTAATCCAACTTAAACATGTTTTTGAAAGTTTAAAATTTGAATTAGACCAGTTTTGACTTCAAACTTCGTTTGTTCATAACTTGAGTTTCGTAAGTCCGTTTGAGTTGATTCTTTTTGCAAATTAAAGCTCTTGACCTAAACTTTCTGAAAAGGCCAAATTCACATAATTTTGGTACTGTTAGAAATTGTTTTATGTTGCAATAGGTATTTGCTTGGTTTTGAAGCTTTCCGAATTGTTTTCTTTGATCTTTCTGATCTTTTGAGTGAGTGCTTATGTGTGCTTACTATTGTTTGCTTGCGATAGATTGACCGGAGTGTGACGAGTAGAACTATCAAGAGTTTTGAGTGCGAATCATCTTCACCAACATTGCAGGCAAGTTCACACTTTGATCATATTCCTTTCATACCTAGTTTTATGCATTAGTTTCAACCTCAAACATTGCATGAGTAGGATTGATAACATGTGGGTATTGGGAAGTAGTTGATGAGGTAGGAACCTATGGCCCTGCATTCAAACATTGGGAGTTACTATTACGTTGCTTATATTGCTATGCTATGCTCGTAGACATGGATTGGGTTTGAGAGTATTCATGACAGATGTGAGATTGTTAATTAATGGTTTTCTTAAGGTGGCAACTTTAACACACATCTGGGTGGATTGAGGCACCTGGGTATTCCAGCAATTGCCTATTTTTCTTTATGGACCACCACCCAGGCTGAAAAGGATCATGAGATTATTCATACTAGAAACTTCCGTGTGCAGCCACAAGCTACTATGGGCTCTAGCATAGTTGATTAAGTCGTGCGAACTCTTACAGTGGTAGACTAGCAGATGTAGGGGAAAGTAGGTGTAACGTTCTACCCGATCGTAAGGTGCTGGCGCTTCTGAAATACTATGTCTCGGTCATCCGTTTCTCAAACACCATGTAGTGCGAGAATGCCAACGGAGGAGATCGAGTCTTGTGGTGAAAAGTGCGCAAACCTCTGGAGAGTGTATAAACTAATCATGGTTAGCCGTGTCCCCGGTTATGGACAACTTGAGTATCTAGTACTTGGATTATCATGTGAATCTCATCATGTGACTTTAATTAATCTTTTTGGGTTTTAATGATGATGCTTAATTGGGATTGAGAGGGTGTCTACACTCTCAATGTTGAACAACCAACATGATAGTTAAGTAAAATTTATTCCTTTGCAGTAGGGAAAAATTGGCTTTTCGTAAAAACCTTATAACCATAGAGCTTTTCCACCAGCCATATATGCATGTAGTGATAGCCATTGTTCATAATTTCTCTATGGTGTGAATTTGCCAGTACATTCAATGTACTGACCCTTTGTGGCTGCAACGTCTCATGTTGCAGGATTTTCTTACGATGAGTAAGTGATACATTAGGGTTACGATTTCTACACTCAACTTTGCCGTTGGTGTTGATGGGAATCCACAACCTTGTTACTTCCGCTATTTAGATTGAGGTAATAGTATTTACGTTACTTTATACATGTGATTTACCTCTGTTATAAATCCTCGAGTACTGTGTGTGTCAGCATACCGATCCAGGGATGGCACTTAAGCTTAGAGACCTGATCCATTCGGGTCGGGTAGCTACAAGATGGTATCAGAGCACATGTTGACTGTAGGACGTGACCCTAGAGATTGGCATGCCCATAGGAAAGATTTTCTCTACAAACTTCATTTTCAAAAGATCTTTTACTTCTCTTCTCTTCTGAGCTTATTCAAATATTCCCTTTAGTGAGACCATACCCCTTTCCCCTTTTGACCACATGAAGATTCGGCTGATGAGACCACTTCAAGAAGTACAAGATATCGAACAACTAAGACCAGTTCGAAATGAAGAGGATTTTACTGTGTATTATAATAATGGAAACTACAACGGTTGAAGACTCCGTAGACTAGGAGAATTTGAAGGCCCTGTAGAATTTTCCAGATTTGTATGACCTAGGAAGGCTACCCTATTGGAATTTTTTAGACTATGGAAGCCGTCAATACCCAAGATCAAGGTGTATCGGAGAAAGACCGGAACATGGAGCATGAGAACTCAAAGTTTTGTTAAGAAAACCCTAAGGCGGGAGATACCAACTATGGAAGATAGCTCATGGCAATGACAAGGGCAGAAACACGGTTATCCATGATGTCATCACCGCTGATACTATGGTCACCGAGCTGAGCTAAGCATGCATTTCTTCAGAAGGATTGGATGGTAGAAGGCTGATGGAGCATCTGTCAGCAAAAGATAAAGTTTTAACCTTAGCCGGTGTATCACCAGGATCTGGAGTAGTACATCAAGAATTTTAAGATGGAGCTCCAGGAAGCTGTATTAGACAAGGAAGCATTTCGTGAAGAACTCAGGAACCAGAAGCTGAAAGTAGCCAAGCTGGAGGAGCTACAACCTCGAGATACTGGAGATTTGTCAGGAACTAAAGGACAGTAGGACCATGGTTCATGCCAAGGATGTTGAAACCCAGAAGTTTGGAATGCAACCCTAGAATATTGAAGGACGTCATGAGAGACTTCACGTCGACAGAGATGATCTGGCAAAAGAACTTGAGAAGGACAAGCACGATCGGAAGTAGCCATTGGAGGCATGAACAAGGCTTGAAAGTTTGGCGACTTTGAAGATTTATTGACCTTTAGAAGACCAAACCACTGTTATATGCCTATGTTAGATGCGACGGTTGTGAGCTGTCATTTGTTTGATGTTTTTTCGCCAGCCACAATAAAATCTGTCTTTTCAAAACTGTTGTTTTTATTGTGTGTATCCCTCTCTATCTCTCTTATCTCACCCAAACCCTTGGACCCAATAGAGGATGAATGGAGATGAGCTTGTATTTTCTGTACCGATGAGTCAGTTGGAGACACACCGATGGATTCAGACATGGAGGATCACATGAAGAATAACCATATAGTCGGAAAGGATATGACCCAGCATGCTCTTCAGTGCTTTGAAAGAGGTGCTGCTACTTGGTGGAGGATGTACCAAACCATCAATGGATGGCAAGGAGTAACCACTTGGAAATAATTTAAGTTGACTTTGCCAAAGTCTCGGTTTGTGTCCCAGGCTCAAAAGGATCATGAGATTATTCATACTAGAAACTTCCGTGTGCAGCCACAAGCTACTATGGGCCCTAGCATAGTTGATTAAGTCGCGTGAACTCTTACAGTGGTAGACTAGCAGATGTAGGGGAAAGTAGGTGTAACGGTCTACCCGATCGTAAGGTGCTAACGCTTCTGAAAGACTATGTCTCGGTCATCCATTTCTCAAACACCATGTAGTGCGAGAATCCCAACGGAGGAGATCGAGTCTTGTGGGGAAAAGTGCGCAAACCTCTGGAGAGTGTATAAACTAACCATGGTTAGCCGTGTCCCCGGTTATGGACAACTTGAGTATCTAGTACTTGGATTATCATGTGAATCTCATCATGTGACTTTAATTAATCTTGTTGGGTTTTAATGATGATGCTTAATTGGGATTGAGAGGGTGTCTACACTCTCAATGTTAACAACCACCATGATAGTTAAATAAAATTTATTCCTTTGCAGTAGGGAAAAATTGGCTTTTCGCAAAAACCTTATAACCATAGAGCTTTTCCACCAGCCATATATGCATGTAGTGATAGCCATTGTTCATCATTTCTCTATGGTGTGAATTTGCCAGTACATTCAATGTACTGACCCTTTGTGGCTGCAACGTCTCATGTTGCAGGATTTTCTTACGACGAGTAAGTGATACGTTAGGGTTACGATTTCTACACTCCACTTTGCCGTTGGTGTTGATGGGAATCCACAACCTTGTTACTTACGCTATTTGGATTGAGGTAATAGTATTTACGTTACTTTATACATGTGATTTACCTCTATTATAAATCCTCGAGTACTGTGTGTGTCAGCATACCGATCCAGGGATGACACTTAAGCATAGAGACTTGATCCATTCAGGTCGGGTCGCTACACCCAAGCTTGTGGCTTTGCATATCATTAGCATCATGGATATGCAAGGAATTCATAGTAACAACATTGAAATCATGCTCATCATTCAAATATTTAGTGCCAAACATTTTAATGCATTCTTCTTCTAACACTTTGGCACAATTTTCATTTCCATCATACTCACGAAAGATATTAAAAAGATCAAGCATATGAGGCCAACTCAATTCCATTTTTTTGTAGTTTTCTTTTATAAACTAAACTAGTGATAAAATAAGAAACTAAAATACTTGATTGCAAGATCTAAAGATATACCTTCAAGAACTCACCTCCCCGGCAACGGCGCCAGAAAAGAGCTTGATGTCTACTACACAACCTTCTTCTTGTAGACGTTGTTGGGCCTCCAAGTGCGGAGGTTTGTAGGACAGTAGCAAATTTCCCTCAAGTGGATGACCTAAGGTTTATCAATCCGTAGGAGGCGTAGGATGAAGATGGTCTCTCTCTAGCAACCCTGCAACCAAATAACAAAGAGTCTCTTGTGTCCCCAACACACCCAATACAATGGTAAATTGTATAGGTGCACTAGTTAGGCGAAGAGATGGTGATACAAGTGCAATATGGATGGTAGATATAAGTTTTTGTAATTTGAAAATATAAAAACAGCAAGGTAACTAATGATAAAAGTGAGCGTAAATGGTATTGCAATGCGTTGAAACAAGGACTAGGGTTCATACTTTCACTAGTCCAAGTCCTCTCAACAATAATAACATAATTGGATCACATAACTATCCCTCAACATGCAACAAAGAGTCACTCCAAAGTCACTAATAGCGGAGAACAAACGAAGAGATTATGGTAGGGTACGAAACCACCTCAAAGTTATTCTTTCCAATCAATCCGTTGGGCTATTCCTATAAGTGTCACAAACAGCCCTAGAGTTCATACTAGAATAACACCTTAAGACACAAATCAACCAAAACCCTAATGTCACCTAGAAACTCCAATGTCACCTCAAGTATCCGTGGGTATGATTATACGATATGCATCACACAATCTCAGATTCATCTATTGAACCAACACATAGAACCTCAAAGAGTTCCCCAAAGTTTCTGCCAGAGAGTCAAGAAGAAAACGTGTGCCAACCCCTATGCATAGGTTCATGGGCAGAACCCGCAAGTTGATCACCAAAACATACATCAAGTGGATCAATAGAATACCCCATTGTCACCACGGGTATCCCACGCAAGACAAACATCAAGTGTTCTCAAATCCTTAAAGACTCAATCTGATAAGATAACTTCAAAGGGAAAACTCAATCCATTACAAGAGAGTAGAGGGCGAGAAACATCATAAGATCCAATTATAATAGCAAAGCTCGCGATAAATCAAGATCGTATCACCTCAAGAACACGAGAGAGAGAGAGAGAGAGATCAAACACATAGCTACTGGTACATACCCTCAGCCCCGAGGGAGAACTACTCCCTCCTCGTCATGGAGAGCACCGGGATGATGAAGATATGGCCACCGGAGAAGGATTGCCTCCTCCGGCAGGGTGTCGAAATGGGTCTAGATTGGTTTTCGGTGGCTACGGAGGCTTCTGGCGGTGGAACTCCCAGTATATTGTGCTCCTCGATAGTTTTAGTGTATGTGGGTATATATGGGAGGAAGAAGTATGTCGGTGGACCTCCGGGCTGTCCACGAGGCAGGGGGCGCGCCCAGGGGGGTGGGCGCGCCCCCACCCTCGTGGGTAGCCCGGGACTCTCTTGGTCCAACTCCGATACTCCGTGGGCTTCTTTTGGTCCAAAAGTAAGTTCCATGAAGTTTTAGGTCAATTAGACTCCGTTTGATTTTCCTTTTCTGCGATACTCTAAAACAAGGAAAAAACAGAAACTGGCACTGGGCTCTAGGTTAATAGGTTAGTCCCAAAAATCATATAAAATAGCATATAAATGCATATATAACATCCAAGGTTGATAACATAATAGCATGGAACAATCAAAAATTATAGATACGTTGGAGACGTATCACATACCTCGTCGACCATTAAGCCACCGGTCTCCATTCAAGATGAGCGTTCAAATCCCATACAGGACTAGCAGTTCGGCTTCCGTCGTCCGCTGTATATACCTGGAAAATCTGTACCGTGCATACATAACTACGCACTTAAAATACCCTGGGCACCGACGGAAACACAACACGGACGAACCTGAAAGTACTCCCATAACTTTCCTTCTTTTTATTTTTTTTTCTTTTTTCTTTCTTTCTTGTTTCCCTCCACAGGTGGCTCAATGGCTGCCCTCGGACTCTATCGGAGTTCGGGCTCGTACACTCACTTAAGGTCTATTTCCGTCAAGGAGTCCCTTCACTGAGGACAAGCGGCGCATATATGCGACATGAGGTCCAAAACAACTTTTTGTAGACTGCACTCTCTATTTCGAGCCTGCAAAGTGCCTTTTTCCTACGCCTTCGACCCCTGGCATATCAAATGGTCAGGGTTGCGGATGTATTATCTATATAAACAATTGGCACATCACTTAGATCCCAGTAAAAAATAATCCATTATTTTCTAAAAGGACCGAGTTTTGCCCCTACGGTTGTCTCAAACGTACACCTCGACATAATTTGCCAGGGGCTCGGTATGGGAACAAAGGAGTTGCCGACAAGTCTGAACAGCTCTATAGCGTACTTCGGCATCGCGAGTTTGGCCTTATATGCATCAGCTCCGAATCATGTCTTGGGTCAATAGTTGGGTTGCCCGGCTCCTGTGCTTGCTATCCTACGTTCCGCTCTATCGGCTAGGGTAGTAAAGGGAGAACTACTGCAATTGTGCTTCCGGTTTACCCGGTTAAGCACCTCAGTAGAGAAAGCCGAAAACTGACTGTCATGATGTGGCGAGAGCTGGTCAACCACTCGATGACTTATCGAAATCTTTCATGATTCCCTCCATGTCACACGAAGGACCTCTTTCCGGTCAAATATGTAAACGCATCACATGAGTAAGCCGCATACATACTAGGGGCTATGTCGTAGACCCACCATAAAACTCCTATGGCTTAGTGAAAGTGTTAACTCCCTATAGTCTGGTTGCCTGGTTCGCCGCATTGACACCTCCTACATGGACCAAGGCGTTGGGTCAAGAGTGATCAGATGCTTTTTCGAACACCCCCGTACTTCCTACGAGGGGACTGAAGCCGACGACTGGAAAACTTTCAGATCGTATACAAGCAGCCGCACAGGAGGAACAAAAGCCTTTAGGCAAAATAAAAACATAGAATGATCATAACAATTGTCTTTTACAATTCGTAAAGAGTTCACTCGAATATTATACCTTTCGAACATTGTCCCTCTATCAAGCGGGTAGCCTCTAAGACATCTTCAAAGTAATGCTTTGGTGCGTGATGGTCCTTGCCCTTGGGTGGACCCTGCACTGCAACATCGGCAGCCTTCATCTTCCCCCAGTATGTCTTGACTCGGGTAAAGGCCATCTGTGCACCTTCAATGCACGCCGACCGCTTCACGACATTGATACGTGGCACCGCATCAGCAAGCTGCCACACCAAGCCGAAATAGCTATTCAAAATCGGCTCTGTCGGCCACAGCTGAAGTATGACGTTCTTCATGGCAGCGCCGGACATCCTATGAAGCTCGGCCCATTGTGACATCTGTTCATTCAGCAGTAGAGGACGTTTTGATGCGCCGAATTGTGACCAGAAAAGCTTCTCCGTTGCATATCCCTCTTGCACTTGGTAAAATTGCACCGCATCGGACGAACTCTTCGGCAGGTCCAAAAACACGTATGGAGAACTCCACACTTGGTTAAGCTGAGCATAATTCGGATCGCCAAACTTTGTCTGTAATAAAAATGGCTTACCAGCCGCAATCTCCCCAGCTTGCCAGATCTCCTCACGGGCGGCTCTGGATTCGGACCGCGCTTCTTTCGCCTCTCGCAAGGCCTTGTCAAGCTCAGCCGCTGTGGCTTTATTCTCCTCCTCCAGGAATTCACAGCGGCTCGTAGCATATTTCAGTTCGAGCGCCATTGAGGATATTTTCTCCTCATCTTGATGCCGAGCAGCTTGTTCAACCTTTAACTCGGCCGATGCCTTTTCGACATCCGCATTACTAAACCGTGCCTGCTCCTTGGCCTAGGCTAGCTCCTCCCGAAGATTCTCAATGACGGCGACACCATCTGCAGCCATACACATTCCAGTATGCAACTTTTAGCGTCACGCTTATATTACAAATACGTATATGTAAGGATTGCTCCGAATACATACCTTGCGACTCGTCAAGACGCTTGTTGATAAGCGCGATATCAGCATCGGCCTCATCAATGTTGTGTTGCAAATTCGCAATCTCTACAGTTTGGACAGTTTCCGGGGAGGTTACAGCCTATGTTCCAATTAATCACATTACTTGTTGGGCATATCTTTTGATCCTCTGATCGCCTCCCTCGGGAAGCTAATCAGAGTCTTAGGGGCTACTATCTATACACAGACGTATTCTTGAATATAACACAATCGAACAGATTACGGTACAAACCTCGAAGCCTCTTAGCAGGCCCACGAAGGCCTCATTCAATCCGCTTTTCGCGGCCAGGACCTTTTCGACCACCGTGCCCATCAAGGTACGATGTTCCTTTGAGACGGACGCCAGTCGCAGCATGTTCGTCAATATATCCAGCGCCTCTGGGTCTCCGGAGGCTGCCGTAGGAGTACGGCCTCCTGTTGAAGGAATACCTTTATTCGTATCCGGCTGTAGACCGAAATGTTCGGGGCCTTTATTGTTGGTCCCTGGACCCTGGGCCACTGAAGTATCACCTTCGGGTTGTGTCTTCATCACCCCTCGCACCGCTTGATCGGGAGAGACCCTCCGTGACGACACCTTGAAGTCGTCCACCCTGTTGGGCGAGGAGATTGGTGGAGACGTCTCGCTTTCCATCATCTCCGGGAGAAGATCCCCCGAGGAAGAGGATTGTTGAAGAAGACTGCGTACTGAACTGCAGAAAACATATATTCTAGACGTTATAAGAAAGGGACGGGACGTGTTTAAAATACCCTTGTTCACTTACGATTGGGCCCGAGGCTTGTCCTTGTCATGGTATTGCGCGATGACATTGTCCTCCAAGCCCTAACCACCCGACGAAGGCATCTTGCCTCGCTTAGGAGCCTTTTCCTCCCAATCTTCGGAGGCGGCCCTTTTCTTCCCATGGGGGAAGAGACGTTGACTGCCCCTTCATTTTTGTCTTCAGACGATGGAATCTTGATTCCTCTGGACGCGATGTCTGGTGCACCTTTGGGATGGGGGCCATCTTTGGTCCTCTCCACCTTGCCCTCCTTCACATGCATCTGGTACGGTGCCGGGGCTAGCATCCTTGTTAATACAGGATCCACTGAACCCTCGGGAAGAGGGGTCGAACACCTAATCAGCTCCACTTTCTTTATCCAGCCCTGGAAAGAGATAGTTTGCTCAGTAAAGTATTACGGCATACTTAAAAAAGAGGGGGGGGTGTTTGGAATTCAAATGCTTACCGGAGTATCCGGACGGTTACAGTCGAGGCATGTGTCCTCAGTACTGTCCGACCAACATTTTCGTTTTCCGAAAAACAACTGCCACATCCCTTTGTGCGTAATGCCGAAGAAGTGTTGGAGGGTTCGTGGTCCTGCTGGATTGAACTCCCACATACGGAGAGGCCTACGCTGGCATGGAAGGATTCGGCGAATCAGCATTACTTGAATCACGCTGACCAGATCGATGTCCCTCTCGAGGAGGGTTCAGATGCGGCTTTGTAGAGTTCGCACTTCATCAACTGAACCCCAATCCAACCCTTTGTTGATCCACGATGCAAGCTATGATGGTGGGCCAGGGCGAAACGTCAGTGCAGCTACCCACTTGGTGCTGCAGGGCTCCATAACGTAAAACCACTCTCGTTGCCATTGATTGGAAGTTTCGGTAAAAGAGCCATTTGGCCAAGGAGTGTTGGTGAGCGGGCTGACTAAAGCACCGCCGCACTCCGCCTGTTCCCCGTCGACTACCTTTGGTTTCACACTGAAGGTCTTGAGCCATAGGCCGAAGTGTGCGGGGATTCAGAGGAAGGCCTCGCACGTAATGATGAACGCCAAGACATGGAGGAAAGACTCCGGGGCTAGATCGTGAAAGTCTAGTCCATAATAGGACATTAGCCCCAGGACGAAGGGCTGAAGCGCGAGCCCTAGCCCTCGAAGGAAGTGTGAAATGAAAATGACCCTCTCGCCAGATCTGGGGGTCGGGATAACCTGCCCTTGAGCAGGAAGCCTGTGGTGGATTTCCGCGGTCAGGTATGTGGCCGCTCGAAGCTTCGCAATATCCTCCTCTGTAACGGAGGAAGCCACCCATCGACCTTGAGGGCTGGGTCCGGACATAATGGTAAAGCTCGGAGCAATGAAGTCGAAACCTTGGGTGCTAGAACTCGAGGCTGGAGAGGTTGAGGAGAAGTTTGGCGTCAAGAAGGATGGCCCTTGGTTCCTTTATAAAGGCAGCAGGGATTAAACGTCTCCTCCTGAGCCTGAAAGCCTGCTATTCGTAAGGAATCTTTCCAATGGAACGGTTGGGTTACCCGCGCTCGTATTAATGAGAATCCCGCAATAAGGGGACACGATCTCTGCTTTGACATAACGTGCCAATAGCAAACCATGCCTCGAAACATGGAACGGTGGGACAGGAAACGATTCGAAAAACCGGGCGAGCGTGATGTTACTTGTAAAAAGTTGTCGGCAGATTGGACTCCTGGAATATTATATCCTCTCCGCGGTTGTGTGTGTGCTACAGGTCCAGACACGTCGATACATCCGAAGACTATTTTGGAGTTTGGAAGAAGGAACCTGCCTTGCAATGCTGAAGATAGGCCTACGCGCCGGATACCTTGTCATTGAAGCCGTGTTCAGGGGCTACTGAGGGAGTCCTGGACTCAGGGGTCCTCGGGCGTCCGGCTTGTTAGTCATGGGCCGGACTGATGGGCTGTGAAGATATGAAGACCGAAGACTACACCCGTGTCCGGATGGGACTCTCCTTGACGTGGAAGGCAAGCTTGGTGACTAAATATGTAGATTCCTTTCTTTGTAAGCGACCTTGTGTAACCCTAGATCCTCCCGGTGTCTATATATACCGGAGGACTTAGTCCAGAGAGGGATACTCATTGTCATAGCCATACAAGCTAGACCTCTAGGGTTTAGTCATTACGATCTCGTGTTAGATCAACTCTTGGAATACTCATATTCATCAAGATCAATCAAGTAGGACGTAGGGTATTACCTCCATAGAGAGGGCCTGAACCTGCGTAAGACATTGTGCCCCCTGCCTCATGTTACCATCGACCTTAGACGCACAGTTCGGGAACCCCTACCCGAGATCCGCCGGTTTTGACACCGACACCCACCCACTGTGAAAATTAAGCACACCTCAAATTATCCTCCATGCTTACAAAGGAATGATTAACACTTACGAAAGGATATGTGCGGATGACTTACGTGGGATGATAAGGCAAGAGAATCACTTCCTTGTCCTTATTAGCGAGCATGAATTCGCCGAGGTACTTGCTCGCATAGTCACGGTGCTCTTTGCAAACTGCCCAGATGCTCTCGTGCATATAGAACAGGTCCGTGACGCAGATATATTTGATGTTCTCGTCCCTGATGAAGTTGTTCAGATACAACGCATACATGTGGATGTACTAGAAATCCAGCTTGGTCATGTGGAACATGTCGTAGATGTAGTCAAATCGCAGGATGAACTTATTCGCGGGCCATCAGTCGACGTACAACTTCCCACCCGACACCTTAGCCGCGTAAAGTGGGTATCCTGGTTTTTCCGCGGCCACAAGGCTTTTCTCTCTGGCCAACACATCTTCATGCAGTCTCCTTAGATCATTGTTCAGTAGGTGCTGTAGCACTTCGGCACATAGGATCGGCTCGCCGGCGACATGGAAGCACTTCGCACCTTGGATAGGTATTCTATCTACCACTCGGGGCTTCAGAGGCGGCTGGCTGCTTGAAGTAGCTCTGGCGCCTTTAGGGCCTTTCTTGTCCGGTCTCCTCCTTTGCTTCTTGGTGGGTGGCGGTAGTGATCCCACCATACCTTCCCTAACCATCACCCCCAGTGTTGTCGGGCTAATTAGTGGACGGACCTTGGGGGGTTGCTGGGTACAGGTGGCATCCGGAGGCGTCTCCTGCAAGGATCGCTTGAAGAGAGACTTTTTGCATTCCGCCTTAGGACGTTCCAGCTCCGGCAAATTAGGAAGCATCAAGTCATCATCTCCACGCTCATAGCCTGAGTCTTCACCGTCCTGAGACATCAATCCTCCATCATCATAGGCGGTATTGAAATACTTGTCTGGGTCATCATCATCATCCATGTCATCATCAACATTTGCTTCTTTAACAGCGGGGGCTACATCATCTGGCACTAATGGAGGCTCTCCCTCGCGTCGTCCTCTATCACTCGCCATGACAGGTGCAGGTAATGTTGTAGGTGGGGTGGTGTTCATACCTTCTTAAGAAGGTGGTGTTGGCGTGATACTGGGCGCCTCGAGACTAAGAAGAGATTTCGGCCAAGGCAAGAACCAGCTCTTTCATGCGCCAATCATCTTAGGGGTCTCGTCGTCATCGACTGGTACCGGAGGAGGCAAATCCTGGAAGCCTGCTAAGACACTGGCCACGTTAACCTTGAAGATGCCATCGGGCATCTCTCGGTTGTGGAACATGCGGTCCTTTTGGCTTCATGATCGTTGCCTTTCCCGCGGCCACCTTCTGGCCCTTGATGTCGTAGAGTATGGTGCACGGGGTGTCGTCGCCCTACGAAGGAGACATGTCTGCGACGTCAAACATTCGAAAGGCAACTGAAACGGAAGACTATAGACATGTTGGTGAAAAGGGTCTGATGCGTAATTACCGTGAGGGCGTCGAGCTCAGCCAGCGATGAAGGCCCACCGAGCATGCAAGAGACGGAGGTCGGGCCGCTATGAACAGGAGCGGGACCTTTTGCGGTTGCTTGAGAAGGTGCTGGTGCTGTGGTGTTCGCCGAATTGCCCCCGACAAAACTGGGAATGGGAAAGTCCTCCGGCTGTGCATTTGGATTGTTCTTTGTGAAATCGAAAAGTGCCGAAATCAAGCTGACCACTGCGTCAGTGACCGCTGCACCGACGGCCCCGAGCAACTCTTCTTTGGTCTCAGCTTTGGTCTTATTGACCGCAATCGTGACCTTCTCGTCGATGCTTTGTTGAGTGATGACCGGCCATCTCTTCCTTATTTCCTCTGTCTCCTCGGGGTAGCACGTCTTCCACGAGGTGCCATCTCCGACGCCGTGCACACGCCCATAGGACGACAACTTGTCCACCGGGACCTTTTTTAGTATGTTCAAGGCCCGGTTGAATGCGGTGTCCCACTTGGGCCTCACCGACGACTGTGATGACTCATCGCTTTCGGCTGCCTTTTGGTGCTGCTCTTTCTGTAAAAGGAACGTGGATCGTTTACTAACGTGACAAAACTTGCAGTCGAATTGATTGGAAGCTAATATGATAATGTGGTAATATAACAATTACCAGAAGTCTCATGAACTCCATCGTGTTCGGGTCCGTGTAAAAGATCTTTTTTTCTTTGTCCCACTTGTACCGGGTCCTGATCTAGTCATGCTCCAACCGGTCGGTGAACTCCGCCAAGGGGTCTGGGATTCCGTGACTTTCACTTTCGGCGTCCTCCTTGGCTCATATGTGCCTCTTCCCCTTGTAACCACGGCTTCCGAGGCGGTGGGGAGGCGTGTTCCTGGCCTGGAGCGCCTTCATTTTCTTCGACTTTTCCTTGACACTTTCTTTACCGCAATTATCCTTGAATTTTGCAAAGTCCTCTTCCATTATTGATGGATTATCAGCATGAATCTTGGACCACGGTTCATTCTTCGCAATCGCTTTTTTCACCCGAACTTTCTAGGCGGACAAGTCGTTGGTGAACGTCACCATCGCCTTGTCGTTTATCTTTGTCATGGCGATGTCTTCCCACGGATATTTATATTCTTCTTCATTCTGGCCGGGGAACAAGAACCTATTGTGCAACTTCTTTAGGAGCAATGTTCTCCATATGTGGTATGAGCCTCAACCTCTCGTCGTTGATGTTGGTGGTTTCCCTGAGGATGCATCCAAGTTGATTGCCCCAGCACTTGCGCGCTTTCTCCGGCGCCGTTGGCTCTAACTTCTTGGGGTGCATCTCCATGACCACAATTTGTCCGATGCCAAGCTCATTCCGTCTTCATGTCCTCTTCTTCTTCGTTGCTTTACCGGCTACGACAGCATCGTTGCCAGTCTCGGGGGTGGTGTCGGTGCCGGTGCTGGTGCCGGTGTCGGGGGTGGTGTCGGTGCCACTGCCGCCACCATGCAACCACATCTGGTGTTCGTCCAGGTAATCGAAATAGTTATTTGCTGCCTCGATGGGGTCTTCGAGGCGAGCAGAACCACCCGCGACTTCGGCGTCGGTAGACATGTTTCCTATTCAACAATTGTAAATAAAAGATATAATGAAGAGAAAAAAGGGACCTATATTTGGTTGGAATGTTGATTCATTCCCCTTCCGGCAAATCCCGGGTACTCCATATGTCCTAGTTTCTAGCACAAGACATGCCGAAAATCACCGAAATTTTTGGCATGACCTTTGGTAAAAAGTGGACATATGGAGCGCCTAAAATTTGCCGGAACGGAAATGAATCATCATTCCGGCAAAACATAGGCCACTCCGATATTCTTCGACATTCAACCAACATTGCAAAATCATATAACATCAATCACATATATCATATAACATCAATGACATATGAGCATCACAGGAGCACATAGTGAAATAACCTCACTAAACATTGCAAAATAGTGGTCTTTTCAAACACCAAAAACCTTTGCAAAATGATCTCACTAAACATTTGCTACTGTTCTTTATTTATAGGAAGGGAGCTACTGTTTTTTGCTACAGTTTTATATTTATAGCTATTTTATATACCTAAAAAATTGCCTAGCTAATTTTAATTTATAGCTATTTTATATACCTACAAAATTTGCTACTGTTTTTATAGCTATAATGCTACTGGTTTTTATTAATAGCTATTTTTTGCTAATTTACCTAAATTAGCTACTGCCCTAAACATATTTGCTACTGCCCTAATTAAACTAATTTGCTACTGCCCTAAACTAACTAGGGTTCATCTCCTAGGTTTCATCTAACTAGGGTTCTAATTTCAGCAAAACATAGAGAGAGCAGAGAGTAGAGAGAGGGGGAGGTGGGGGGGGGGTACCTGAAGGGCAGAGAGCAGAGAGTGGGGGGAGAGGTGGCCGGAGCGGCGGCGGTGCGAACGAGGAGGCTGGAGCGGCGACGATGCGAACGAGGAGTCTGGAGCAGTGGCGGCACGGACGAGGAGGAGGTCGGAGCGGTGGGCACGAGCTACAACAGCGGGTAGGGGCCGAGGTGCGACGACGACGGGTAGGGGCCAAGGTGCAACGACGGTGGGTAGGGGCCGAGGTGTGACGACGGCGGGCAAGAGCGGCGGCGGAGAGAGGGAGAGGGGGGGGGATGGGACTGAGGTGAAATTTTGAGCCCACGTGGCGGGGGGTTAACTCAAAATAGCGGTAGCGCTGATTTAGAAACAACCGCTATAGCTAACTTAGCTATAGCGCTTGTCCTAAACAAGCGCTACTGCTAACTGTTCCAATTTCTATTTTTTAATTCTAAAATAATTAGCTATAGCGCTGGGTAGTAAAGCAGCGCTACTGCTAATGGCATATAGGAGTAGCGCTGGTTCATGATCCAATGCTATAGCTAACTTAGCTATAGCGCTGGTTCACGATCCAGCGCTACCGCTAACTGTTCCAATTATTTTTTTTATTTTCCTTTTCTAGTTTTTCGTGTTCTTTTCTTGTATTGTTTCCCTTTTCTTTTCTGTTTCCCTTTCTTTTTTCTTTTGTACTGCTTTCTACCTTTTCATTTTAGTTTTCTTTTCTTTTATTATTTTCCTTTTCTTTTTCTTTTCCCACTACGCGAATATCACCGGAACCATGCATGTGGTGGTAACATATCAGTTGACCGATAACGGTTACTTAAGTGCGTACAGAAAATAGATACATATATATAAATGTAGGTTTCTGATCAGCTGCCTCGATGATGTTTCACATTGAGTTTCTTCCCTTTCTTGTTCGTTGTCGAGTAATTGATTCCGTCCTTGTGACTTTTCCGGAGCCATGGAGTATGATCTTTCTCAGGTAATGTAGTATTGATTCTTCTTTTCACGTATGCTTCATCGTCATCGTCATCTTCCCTCATCGGGTTGCCATATTGGTCGTAGTCTTCCTCATTGGCGACTCCATCCATTCCGACGATGCTCCTTTTGGATCTCCTCCCGACAACATGGCTGGGATTGGCCTGGTCGGTTATGAAGAAACATTGTGTCACGTGCTTAGCGTGTACACATGGCTCATTTTTGGCGATGACGTTAACGTTCATGGGAGTGCTCTTCGCGTCAAGTATAGACATGGTGGTGAAATACTTGCTTTCTCTTACGACGTCCTTGGCCCATCTGACACGGAACATCATCGCATCGTGCATTCCAGCATAGTCAAGCTCCCAGATCTCTTCGACCCTTCCGTAGAATCTTTCAGTTGTGCCGTTGGTGTCGGTCACGCATTGAATTGTCACCCTAAATTTCTAGTAATCACTGTCCATGTCTTTGGCCTCCGTGTAGAACGTGTACCCATTGATATCATAGGACTGATAGGCCGTGAGCTTGGGCGCGGGGCCATGTGCTAAGGTGTGTATGAGCAATCCGTCCGAACTGCCCTCTTCCAGGGGATTTTCAAGAACTTGCTGTTTAAACTAACAGAAGAAAGTTGCATTGTGCTCTACAATAACTTCGTCGTCTGTATTGAGCATCCCCTTATCATGGCACTTCTTTGCGATGGCTTCTTTGTGCTGTGCCACATAATTATCTACCACATCTAGGTGTTGAAGCACTACTAAGTTAGCCCTGTTAAAGTCGTTCCGTCGATCCAAGTAGTCCACGTGTAATTCCCTCTGACCGTTGTTGTGACCATCTCCTTCGAGCTTCCCATCGTGTTTCTTGACGGGCAAACCAACAACAGGGTCTCCGACGCTTATATAATTCTCGCAAAAGGAGATGCACTCATGCACCAAATACCCCTAGACGATGCTCCCTTCAGGACGGGACATGTTACGAACGAATCCTTTGATGACCCCATTCATCCTCTCGAATGACATCATGCTGTGAAGGAATGTCGGCCCGAGGTCGATAATGTCGTCCACGATGTGGACACACAGATGCACCATGACATCAAAGAACGCAAGCGGGAAGTACATCTCAAGCTCACATAGTATGACAACGATCTCTTCCTGTAGCCTTCGGAGCTGCTTCACACTTATGGACTTTCGAGATATAATGCCGAAGAAGTTGCAGAGACCAGTAAGCGTGTCACGCACGTGCTTCTACATTATCCCTCTAATGGCAACTGGGAGTATCTGCGTCATCATCACGTGATAGTCATGAGACTTCATCCCGCTGAACCTTTTCTTCTTGCGGTCTACAAATCTGCTTATCTTCCCACAGTAACCGGAACTGACTTTCATTCCCATAAGGCACTTGATGAATTGATCGATCTCCTTCGCACTTAAGGTGAAGCAAGAAGGGGGGCAATAATTCTCCTCCTTCTTGTTGACTTTTCTGCCCCTTTTCCCCTCCTCCGTTTTTGTCTCCTCCATCAACTTTTTACGGTGGAGATCTCTCTTGATCTTCAAATCTTCCAAGTCTTTCCTTGCCTTCGGCCCATCCTTGATCTTCTCCGGCGTGTTCATCAGTATGCCAAGTAAGCTCTCGAGGACATTCTTCATGATATGCATTGGATCAAGGCAATGAGGTGTGTCATGATTGGTCTAGTACTCCAAGTCCCAAAAAATAGACCTCGTTTTTCATTCCTTCAGCAGCAGCTCCGGCGCCTTTTTGATCTTTCCCGGCACGGGGCATTGTTCCCAGTTTCTCAACAGCTCGTCGATTTCGGTGCCGCTCCTCTTACGTGGAGGTCATTGAAGCTCAGCCAATCCATTGAATAGATCTCCATGCTTTCTCCACGGGTCATCCTTCTCGAGCCATCTACGATGCCCCATGTACACGATTTTTTCAGACCCGCCATCTTTCGTTGACGTCAGCTGCTGAGATGTTGTATCATCCATGCACCTCGTGCATCCGAAGTATCTGTGGCACACGTGGCCTGAGGTGTACCTGTAACCGAGATAGTCGTGCACCGTCATCATCAGCGCGGCTCTCATATGTAAATATTCTCCTTTGCTGGCGTCCCATATCCATGCTGGTGTTTTCCATAACGTGTCTAGCTCCTCTTGCAGAAGCCCCATATACAGGTTAATACTATTTCCCGGTTGTTTCAGCCCTTGAATCAGGATGCTCATGTGTATGTACTTTGTCTTCATGCACTGCCATGGGGGGAGGTTGTACATCCATACAAACACGGGCCATGTGCTGTGGTTGGTGTTCTCATTTCCAAACGGATTCATGCCATCGGTACTCGCACCAAGCACGATGTTCCTTTGATCTTCTGTAGCAAATCCATATACGGCGTTGAATGCTCTCCACCGGCTACCATCTACGAAGTGTCTCAGCCTCGGATCATCTCCATCGTCGGGATTCTTCCTCTCCATGTGCCGGCGCATGAGCTTTGCTTCCTTAGGATCTACGAAATACCGCTGCAGGCGAGGAGTGATCGGAAAGTACCATACAACTTTTTGAGGAGCTTTCTTTCCTGCCTTCTTGTATCGAGAAGCATTGCACAGTAGACAGCTGGTTTTTTCCGCGTGCTCCCCCTGATAAATGATGCAATCGTTGATGCATGCGTGGTACCTAATGTGCGGCAAATCAAAAGGGCGAACGATTTTCTTGGCCTCCTCGACACTAGTAGGACACAGGTTCCCCTCGGGAAGAACTTTATTATGTAGAAACTACAAATGTTCGTCGAGGCTTTTGTCTGTCCATTTGTTTTTGGCCTTCGTCTTTAGAAGTTCGAGTGTGAAACTCAAGCGGGTCACCTCAGGATCATGCATTTCGACGGCTCCATGATGTTGGCCGGACTGGGGGCTGGCGTCGTTTTGACGTCCCCCACAGGAGACACAGTTCAATACATATTCCAGATTATGTGCACGGACTCCAACAACGCAACCGAATATGAGGCCCTTTTACATGGTCTCCGGATGGCAGTATCCATGGGCATTCAATGCCTAGAGGTGCGCGGGGACTCGAACCTCGCTATATCCCAAATAAATGGAGACTTCGATGCCAAGGATCCAAAAATGGCAGCTTACCGCAACGCTGTCCTAAAAATGTCAGCTCGGTTCGAGGGGCTTGAATTTCACCATATAGCCCGGGAAAATAATCAGGCGGCGGATGTCCTGGCACGCATCGGCGCAAAACGCGATGTAGCCCCCCCCAATATCTTCCTGGAAAGGCTGTTCAAGCCATCCGTAGTATGGGAAGGGGAGCCGAACAATAACACCCCGGACCCAACCGCACTGCCCGACACCGAACATTCTGACACAATCGGAGGCTCTGCCAATGAAATAACACCTTTAGCCCACGTAATAATGGCCTTCATCGCCCCATGGACAGAACCATTCCTCGCCTACCTCACTAGGCAGGAACTCCCCGAGGACCAAAATGAGGCACGCTGCATAGTGCGGCGATCCAAAGCCTACAGAGTGCACGAGGGAGAGCTTTATAAGAAAAGCACTACCTGAGTACTTCAAAGGTGTATCTTTGAAGAGGAGGGGCGGAACCTCCTGGCTGAAATTCATGCCGGATTGGGCGGTCATCACGCTGCAGCTCGGTCCCTCGTAAGTAAGGCCTTCCGTACAGGCTTTTATTGGCTGACGGCCCGGGCAGACGCTCAGGACTTAGTCCAATGATGCACCGGTTGCCAGCTCTTTGCAAACCAAAGCCATATGCCACCCACCACCCTCCGAACCATCCCCATTACTTGGCCCTTCGCGGTCTGGGGGCTTGACATGGTTGGACCCCTTAAAGGCGGAACCCACAAGCAAAAATACTTACTGGACATGGTGGATAAATTCACCAAATGGATAGAAGCCAAGCCTATTAAGACGGCCGAATCCAGACCGGTGATAGACTTTATATCCGGGGTCGTACACCATTACGGCGTTCCCCACAGCATCATCACTGATAATGGCACGAACTTCACGGCCGACGAGGTAAAACTCTGGTGCAAAAACATGGGCATCAAGCTCGACTATGCTTCCGTCTATCACCCACAAACTAACGGCCAGGTCGAACGTGCAAATGGTCTTATCATGAGCGGCATTAAACCCAGATTAGTGCGGTCCCTCAAGGAATCTAACACGCACTGGGTAGAGGAGCTCGACTCCGTATTCTGGGGGCTGCGGACCACACCGAATCGCACCACCGGATACACACCATTCTTTATGGTGTACGGCGCAGAGGCAGTTTTGCCCTGCGATATAATTCATGACTCACCTCGAGTGCGCATGTACGAAGAAAGAGAAGCCGAGCTCGATCGGCAGGACAGCTTAGACGCATTGGAGGAGGAGCGTGACGTGGCAAAAGCCCGTTCCGCATTCTATCAACAGCAGGCTCGAAGATACCAAAGCAGAGAAGTACGGGCCAAAAATTACAACGTTGGCGAATTAGTTCTACGACTACCGGACAAGAAAAAGGACAAACTCAAGCCCAAGTGGGAAGGTCCCTTCATAATCGACCAAGTCCTGACTGGTGGAGCGTACCGCCTGCGAGATGCATCGGATAACCGACTCGAGCCGAACCCATGGAACGCAGCCCGTCTCCGAAGATTCTATGCCTAGCGCCGGACTCTATGTTCGTCTCCTTCCTCTGTCCATTTTTTATATATTTTCTGTCTTGCATTTATCTTCTTCTTTTCTCTCTCTCTTATAGCCCTGAAAGGCTCATACAGTGACGCGCCATCCGCGCTCATTAAACCTGGGGGCTTCTTTAAACAGAAGCTTATTCATACGGGCTTCATGCCCAACACATGCGTCACACTTCCGCATGTACCTTTTATTCACCATTATATGCATCAATATGACTTAAGTTTTGGCCAAGCTGGGTTGCCTGGCTCCTGTGCTTACCCCTACGTTCCCGATTGTTCGGCTAGGTGGTAAAGGGAGCACCTCTGCGATTGTTACTGCCGGGTCAGCTGGACGTGTACCTCAGACTGGGTGAAGCCGAAAGCTAGCGTTCTTAAGGGAATATTCGGTCGGTGAACTAAAGATGATCTTTTTATTTTTTTACGCCCCCATATGTTTTCTTGCGTTTCTTTTCGCAGCATGGACATGCACCTTAGGGCATGCCTCCCAGGGAAAGGAACCCCTAACAGAACTATTCTCCCTGGAAGATGTTTCTTACTAACCATGTAATATAACATAACTAGTCGGGCACTTGTCTGTTCACGCAATAATGACCCCTACGCCTGGTCTCCATGCATTCCCCGGTTCCTATATAACCGCATGGGAATTCGGACACACTCCGGACCGTCAGGTCCCGAGGCTGAAGCGAAAAGGTCGTCCATGACAAATGATCTACAATCCGGCTAGAAGGCATTATAAATGTCAACTAAATTACATAGTCATTTTGACTGATCGTATTCCTCTTCAATACCATCTAACAGGCTGTCTAATTTATAGTCCTGCTGGGAATACTTTGCGGCCAACTCTACTTGGCCGTATACTAAGCTTACAGGGATCTCCTTCCCATCGGGCCCTATAGGACCGACCTCGGCCATGTGGTTGGGGTCAGCCTTTGCGTACCGCGTCTTCACCATGGCCCAGGCCTCCCTAGCGCCTTGACGGCAGGCTGATATCTTCCACAATCGGAAGCGCCACCATGCTCCTTTTAGCTTCTCCGCAAGATCTCCAAGACCTTCGGGCATGGAGACGGATGGCCACAGGGCCTGGGCGATGCCTCGCATCGCCTGCCGAACTCGATCGAGCAGTTGCGAGAGCTCGGGAAGAAGGTCACCCGTAGAACCGGGCATCTCCTCTGCAGGACGGCCTGTCAGCACACCTACAGACATTGCTCTGTTAATCAACTTCCCTGCTGAACTTTCTTTTAGAAGGTTCGTTCAAGCACTTACTAAATATGCCGTGCCGAAGCCGCTGATTCTCCTTCACGGAGTCTGACAGCTGGGCACGAACATCTTTCAGCTCGATGCCCAGCTTGGTGTTGGCATCTCGGAGATCGTTCTTCTCCCCCATCACCTTCAGCAGCACCCTCTCACCAGCCTTTAGCTGGCGTAGGAGATGTTGCCTTTCCGGATCCAATCCGACGCCATCTGCAATTTCATTTCTCAGATTCGCACCAAAGCCGTGCTTCGCAAAATACTTATCTCTCGAAGTGTATATTACCAGCGGGGGCCTCCTTAGGCTCCCCTGCCATGGCTAGTGCGGCCTCAAGTTGGGCTTTGCACTCTTCCAGCTCCTTGGACAGTAGGGAATTCTTTTCTGTAAGAACCTGCATAACAAATGATCCTTAAATCAGTTATTTTAACTGTTTCAAGTCTCGGGGGCTACTGGTATATATATAATTACCAAAATTTTCTTACCCGTATGTCTTTTACATATTGCTCTGTGGCTCTGGTTAGACCATTTTGAGCGGCACGGAGATACACATCTCCCGACTTAAAGGCATGTAACGCCTCTTGGGAGAAACAAGCGTCGCAAAGAATTGTCCGGTGACGCCTGTGGTTCATGGCACTCTCCACCTCAGAGTTGGTGGCAAACAACCTGTCCACATCCTCCGTCGGAGGAGCGTCCGGTGCGCGCCTTGTGTTTGGCCCCGCTTCCGGGCCAGGCTTTGGAGCCTGGCTGGTGGAGGCGCGATTGGCGGTCTCTCCGAATATAGTTCGGCGAGGTCTCTTTGTCCTGAAGAGGGCACAAGTGTTAATATGCCCTGAAGGTATGACACCTGGGATAAGGGGGTGCGCCATACCTTTGCGCTGACGCCCTGGTCCGGACTGCACATCTTTTCTGCCCACGGGGCCCTGCAGCCCCTCGTTGGCTTGTCGCTGCAGGTTCGGCCTCCCGTTTCTGGGAGGCCGGGATTAGCCCTGGATAATCGGCCGTAATGGCCACCAGGGCGTTGTCCTTGCTCAATTGATGGAACACTCCATCAATCAGATCCACTGAAAGCTCCGGATCCTCTTGCGAGTCCGGGTCGAGGGACCGTCCTGGGTCCTCGGGTTGTGGAGGAGGGCTGCTTATTTCTTTAACAGCCTGGCGCAGTTCCTACGTCGAAATCGCTAAGATTAAATATTTAACAATGGGGATATAAAACGGATGGGCAAGATGTGATCACTCACCCAGCTTGGAGGATTGTACATGGAAAATCCACCCTTTGGGTTAACGCGGAGAAAATCCTCCTCTTCTCCCTTGTACAAAGCGGACAAGGTCTTTATAAGAGCCGCAGCCGAATCCGGCCCCTTACGGCCGTAGCCGGTGGTGTCGTCCTCCCCGTTGAAATCCAACATGGGGTGGCTTCTATACTGTAGCAGCTGCACCCCTCGCATGATGCATGCGGCCATGACCCCGATCATGGTTAGTCCGGAATGAGCTAACAATCTTATCCGGCCCATTAGGTAAACAACGTCCCTGTCACTTTCCCTCTGAGGGCTCCGTGGGCGCCAGCTTAGGCGCTTCTTTAAGGGAGCATTGTTGAATTCAGGGAGGCCGATCCGGACAGGATCCGGCAGCGGGACGTCTTCTATGTAAAACCATTCCGAGGGCCAGTCTTCGGACGCCTTCTTTGGGGTTCCGGATAGATAGCCGGTCCCGGCGATGCGCCATACTTCGGCTCCGCCCACTTGATACATAGACCCCTTCTTGGAATGGGGCACGAGGCAAAATAGCTCCCTCCATAGTCCGAAATGAGCTTCAACACCCAAGAACAGCTCGCAGAGGGCTACAAAGCCCGCGATGTGCAATACTGAGGCAGGCGTGAGATGATGTAGCTGGAGGCCGTAGAACTCCAGCAGCCCCCGGAGAAATGGATGGATGGGAAATCCGAGCCCCCTTATTAAATAAGGGACGAGGCACACCCGCTCTCCTTTGGAGGGATTAGGGGCGCTCTCCGCTTGCCCTCCGCCGTTATAGATGGCAAGACCAGCTCGAACCGGGATCATATAGGCCGGGGGGAGAAATCCCTTGGTCTGGAGCGTCACTAATTCGCTATGCGGGATGGAGCATCTTTCCCAATGTCCAGGCTTAGGGCTAGAAGGGCGGGAGGAGGAGTCGCGACGGCTGGCCATGGTGGAATGGATCTTTGTCGAATGCGCTCTGATGAACACTCGCGAAAGGGGGAAGGTGTGGTTTGGATCTAAATCCTCGTCTCTTTAAATAGGTCAACTTGTTTACACGGCTAGGGGTGTGAATGTAAAAACACTCAGACCTTTCTTATTCGTTTGACACGTGGGGAGCGGCCATTATTGGGCGCAGAAGCCCAGGACCGCAACATCTACAAGAAACCGGACTTTATTCAACAGGTACATGGAATTTGGAGGAGAACCCGCCTTGCAATGCCGAAGACAATCTGCGCGCCGGACTCATCATCATTGAAGCCTAGTTCGGGGGCTACTGAGGGAGTCCTGGATTAGGGGGTGTTCGGATAGCCGAACTATACCTTCAGCCGGACTCCTGGACTATGAAGATACGAGATTGAAGACTTCGTCCCGTGTCCGGAAGGGACTTTCCTTGGCGTGGAAGGCAAGCTTGGCGATACGGATATTCAGATCTCCTACCATTGTAACCGACTCTATGTAACCCTAACCCTATCAGGTGTCTATATAAACCGGAGGGTTTTACTCCGTAGGACAACACACATCAACAATCATACCATAGGCTAGCTTATAGGGTTTAGCCTCTCTGATCTCGTGGTAGATCTACTCTTGTACTACCCATATCATCAATATTAATCAAGCAGGACATAGGGTTTTACCTCCATCGAGAGGGCCCGAACCTGGGTAAAACTTCACGTCCCTTGCCTCCTGTTACCATCTGGCCTAGACGCACAGTTCGGGATCCCCTACCCGAGATCCGCCGGTTTTGACACCGACAGGAGTCCTGGATTAGGGGGTATCCGGACAGCCGGATTATATCCTTTGGCCGGACTGTTGGACTATGAAGATACAAGATTGAATACTTCGTCCCGTGTCCGGATGGGACTCTACTTGGCGTGGAAGGCAAGCTAGGCAATACGGATATGTATATCTCCTCCTTTGTAACCGACCTTGTGTAACCCTAGCCCCCTCCGGTGTCTATATAAACCGGAGGGTTTTAGTCCGTAGGACAACATACAATCATACCATAGGCTAGATTCTAGGGTTTAGCCTCTCCGATCTCGTGGTAGATCAACTCTGATAATACTCATATCATCAAGAATAAATCAAGCAGGACGTAGGGTTTTACCTCCATCAAGAGGGCCCGAACCTGGGTAAAACATCGTGTCCCCTGCCTCCTGTTACCATCCGCCTTAGACGCACAGTTCGGGACCCCCTACCCGAGATCCGCCGGTTTTGACACCGACAGTATTCAACCCAAATTTATTGATTCGACACAAGGGAAGCCAAAGAATATTCTCAATATTAGCAGCTGAGTTGTCAATTCAACCACACCTGGAAACTTAATATCTGCAGCAAGGTATTTAGTAGCAAAGTAATATGATAGTAGTGGTAACGGTGGCAAAAGGTAATGGTAGAAAAGTAATATTTTTGGGTATTGTAGTGACTGTAACAATAGAAGCGGAAAAGAAAATAAGCGAAGAACAATATATGGAAAGCTCGTAGGCAATGGATCGGTGATGGAGAATTATGCCGGATGCGATCGATCATGTAACAGTCATAACCTAGAGTGACACAGAACTAGCTCTAGTTCATCAATGTAATGTAGGCATGTATTCTGAATATAGTCATACGTGCTTATGGAAAGAACTTGCATTACATCTTTTGTCCTACCCTCCCGTGGCAGCAGGGTCCTAATGGAAACTAAGGGATATTAAGGCCTCCTTTTAATAGAGTACCGGACCAAAGCATTAACGCATAGTGAATACATAAACTCTGTGACGCCGGAAAAATTAAGCTAAAGTAATTCCATGCTAATGATGCCACGTCACCTCGGTTATTATTATTAATCCCGCATTAGTTCAAAATCGATTCAAATTCAAATTTTAATTAAAGTCAAATGATAAAAGTTTTCAAACATTAAAACTAAAATGTTCATCATGTGGAAAATATTCATTTGTTAATTATGGTTGTGAACCAACATCTTTGCAAAGTGGTTTAAGGCCATTAACTAATTAAAACAGGGGCTAAACATATTTATTACATGCGTTTAAATAGCAAACAAATATAAACCTAATTTATTAAAGTGTGCAACTTTTTGTGGAAGAAGGGTAAATTTAAAACACTAATTTAAGTGTTGGTTTCATATTTTTATAAAACTAAAATCTACTAGTAATAAAATAAAACAGAAAAGAAAAATAAATAAAAATAGAAAAAACAAAACTAACTAAAAAGACAAAAAGAAAGCACCCCTTGGGCTCCGGCCCAGCAGGCCACTCCCTCTCCCATGGGCCTCGGCCCACCAGGGCACCGCCTAGACCGGCCCACCTGCCTACACTACCCCCTCCACTCCATCGAACCCTAACCAGTACCCCCCTACTTCCCCCGCACGATCCCCACCCCACTCTCTACTCTCTCTCGCCCCCGCTCGATCTTCCCCCGCACTACCCGCCTACACTACCCCCAGGGGCCGGACCTCGCTGCCCCCAACCCCGGCGCGTCGACGCCGCTCGTCGTCTCCAGCGCCGCCCGCCACCTCGCCCGAAGTTGCCCCGTGTCCCTGGACCTCGCTGCCCCATCGCCGGACCTTGTCGCCCCGCCGCATGTCGCCTCCGGCCTTCCCCTCGAGCTTGAGCCCACTGCCAATCCCCTGCAGCCGTCGGTGAGGCCCCCGGCCTCCACTCCTCTACTCCTTGTCCTGTGTACCGCACCACGATGGTCGCCGTCGCTGCGGACGCCACGCCCCTCGTCCACTCCCGTACGCTCGCCCACATCACCCCGCGCTGGCCGCTCCCGGCCCTGCCTTCACCCGGCCGCGCAGCTCCACTGCCTGCCGCCCGCGTCCGGGCCACGCTCGTCGCACGCCGGACCGCGCCCACGGACACCCGCGCCTACGTCGCTCGTCGTCGACGGCTCCTCGGCTTCCTCCGCTTGCTGCTGCCGCAGACCACCCCGCTCGCCTCCCCTGTTGCGTCCGCTTCTGCTCGAGTGCTGCTCGCCGCTCCGCACCACAACCGTCTCTCGCGTTCGCCCGCACGCGCCACTGCCTGCCGGCACGGCCACCGCGCGCCGTGGCCGCCGTCCCCACCCGGGGCCGCGCCCTCCCTCCCGGCGGAGTTCACTCCCCTGGTGGCCATGGGCGCACGCCCGCGCCCGTAACCCGACTCCTGATAGGCCCCCTGTGCCTATGACAGATGGGGCCCACGCCCAAAAATAAAACAAAAAAAGAGTTAATTAAATAATAATTGTTCATTAATTAATTAATTAATTAGTAAGTTAATTAGTTAACTTAAATAACCCGCTTAATAACCTAATCAACCAGATTAGTTAATCAAGTGTTATTTAGTAAAATATGTATCAATGACATGTGGGTCCCACTAGCCCTTTGACCAGTCAAAGTCTCCAGTTGACTGCTGACAGGGCAGTCAACTGGGACCCATCGTCAGCCTCTGTGCACTTTGCTGGGTACACTTCTGTGTACCCGTAGCAATTTAACCTTTTAATTTCAAGTAAATAATAATTCCAGAAAATGTTTAAAACATTGAAAAATCATATAAAATAATCCGTAACTCGGATGAAAAAACTTTGTACATGAAAGTTGCTCAGAACAACGAGACGAATTCGGATACGAACCCGTTCGTCCACCACGCATCCCTAGCATAGCAAACACGCAACTTTCCCCTCCGATTCATCTGTCCGAAAACGCGGAACACCGGGGATATTTTCCCGGATGTTTTCCTCCTTCATCGGTACCGCCTCATACCGCGTTAGGGCATACCTAGCACCGCTACTTGTCATGTCATGCATCGCTATGCATCTGTTTGCTTAATATTTATTGTTTCTTCCCCCTCTTCTTTCGCTAGACACCGAGACCGACGCCACTGCTACCCAGTACGACTACGGTGTTGACGACCCCTCTCTCTTGCCAAAGCCAGGCAAGCCCCCCCTTGATCACCAGATATCGCCTACTCTTCTCTCTACTGCTTGCATTAGAGTAGTGTAGCATGTTACTGCTTTCCTTAATCATATTCTGATGCATAGCGTGACATTGTTGCTACAACTGTTCATACCTTACCTGCAATCCTAAATGCTTAGTATAGGATGCTAGATTATCATCAGTGGCTCTACATTCTTGTCAGTCTGCCATGCTATACTATCGGGCCGTGATCACGTCGGGTGTTGATCACGGGTTTATACTATACATACATACTATACATGTTGTGATTAAAGTCGGGTCGGCTCGTTGAGTACCCGCAAGTGATTCCGATGTTGGGGGCTGGAGAGGCAGGTGGTTCCACCCAGGTAGTGGTGGGCCTAGGTTCCCGACGGCCCCCGACTGTTACTTTGAGGCGGAGTGACAGGGCAGGCGGAGACCACCTTGGTGAGAGGTGGGCCTGGCCCTGGTCAGTGTTCGCGGTTACTTTAAAATAACACGCTTAACGAGATATAGTTATTTGATCCGAGTCTGGCTACTGGCCTATACGCACTAACCAACTACGCGGGAACATTTATGGGCACTCGACGTCGTGGTATCAGCCGAAGCCTTTGTGACGTCAGCGACTGAGCGGCGCGCGCCGGGTTGGACCGCGTAAGGCAACTTCCTTTGTAATGGAGGTTGCTAGGTCTGCTCTCCGGCCGCCCTCGCAACATGCAGGTGTGCAATGGGCAATGAGCCCAGACACCTGCGCCATAGGATTTAGACCGGCGTGCTGACCTCTCTATTGTGCCTAGATAGGGCTGCGACGTGTTGATCTTCTGAGGCCGGGCATGACCTAGGAAAGTGTGTCCGAACAAAGGGGATCGAGCGTGTTGGGAAATGTGGTGCACCCCTGCAGGGAAGTTAATTTATTCGAATAGCCATGATCTTCGGTAACAGGACGACTTGGAGTTGTACCTTGACCTTATGACAACTAGAACCGGTTACTTAATAAAACACACCCTTCCAAGTGCCAGATACAACCCGATGATCGCTCTCTAATAGGGCGACGAGGGGAGGATCGCCTGGTAGGATTATGCTATGTGTCGTGGAATTGTCACGGCAGATGTCCTTAGTGTCAGGACTTAGTCACGAGGCCAACGCATCTATGTGGTAGCTTGAGAGGGGTTGAGCGGGACGAGAGACGCGAGGTTTTACCCAGGTTCAACTCCTCACGGTGGAGGTAAAAGCCTACGTCCTGCTTCATTGATATTGATGATGATGATGACCATGGTTACAAGAGTGCTCATCTTGAGAGCTATTGTCTAAACCTAACTTGTCCAACTTGTGGAACTTGTGAATCTTCTCCCCCTTGTGGGGAGCCCTGCCCCTCCTTATATATGTTGGAGGGGCGGGTTACATGTAGAGTCCTATTAGGATTAGGATTAGTCTATCTCTAATACAAACTGGATACAAGTCCAAGTCTTAGCTCCTTGTAAGATAATGTTCCTCATGCCTTTCCTCTTAAACCGGCCCACCGTTAAACATGAACCGGCCTTCTGGGCTTTGGGCCTTGTCATCTGTTGATCCCGCACGCCGGATCACCAGTGAGTCATAATGACCAGGTGGGTTGCTTGTGAACCGCCAGGTCAGGGCGGGTTGCCAGTAACTCGCGAAGTGTCAGCGGGGTCTTCGGATAAACCGCCAAATCCGGCCGGGTTAACTTCCGGCCGGTTTACACCGCGGGGTATATCCCCGACATTAGCCCCCAAGTTTAGCTTGGATTTATTCATGGTAAACTTATGCTGCAAAATAAACACAAGAACAAATTTGACAGGTTATGCTCCGGGTTAAGAATTTTTGTAAACCGGTACCTGATCATCCTTAAGTCCTTGTTATTTCCTCCTTCTGGGAAATCCGGGTCAACAGACCAGCTTCATAATCAATTTGCCGACATTGGCTTGTTACCGAGAAATATTGTGAAGAATAACTCCTTTGACTCAGCTTCGCCAGTTTAAGAAATATGGGTCTGAAAATACTTATCTGATATTCAGCCGGTTTGAAGATGTAAAACTTGCCGGTTTAATATTACCAAAATGGCCGGTTTATAAATATTGATGGCCCCGGGTCATAATTGTTGTCGACACCGGATCATGTAATTGATCTTCCTGATTTGCTCAAAACTAATAAAATGAAGATGTTCCCCCTTTATATGCATAATACCAGTAGCCCCCAAGTCTTAAGAGGAGAACATAGTGATAACTTAAGACTTGCTCCAATAAGTGTTTCAACCTTGAAGAAATCCGGTTTGTTCATCTCAATCATATAAACTGAATACTCCATATATCTAGCCCCCAAGTGCCGGGTTGTCATGCTTGCAGCAACCTGGGACTTGCAATTGCTTGATGCTCATAAAAACTTCAACCAGTGTAGCCCCCAAGGGCCGGGTCATTATGCAATAATGAGCAGGGACTTTGTAAATATAATCTTGTAAACTTTGAACAGCAACGTGTAGCCCCCAAGGGCCGGCTTAGTAAGATAATATTGAGCTGGGACTTTATATATACTTCATTGAAAATAATATCCTATGATGTAACTCCCATCATGGGGCTTGAACCCACGTCCACAAGGTTAAGAGCTTTGTGCTTTACCAACTGAGGAGTGGACCCTTCAATATAATGGATAAAAACTTGTGTACCTTGAATTGTTGACAGGAGCAATTGGTAGCCCCCAAGGGCCGGCTCATTATAATATGATGAGTCGGGTCTTCAATAAGACTAAAAATGACTTGGCATTAGCCCCCAAGTGTCATGATGCATGCTTGCAGCGACATGAGACTTGCATGTAATCTTGATTTGAATAATGTAGCCCCCAAGTGCCGGGTTGTAAGCCTGCAGCGACTCGGGACTATTCCTTCCATTGTAGAATAAATCATATCCTTTGATAAAATAATAGACATTGCGCTATAGCGACTTTGAAAACTCAATAATACCGGTTATTAATAACCATAAAAATCCAGCCATGTTGGCTATTCAAGATAATATAGTCCGGTATGAAAACTTTATTCTTTCAGTATCATAATGAAAATCCAGCCAAGTTTGGCTATTTGAATAATATAACCCAATGATTTATAAGCGCATGATTCCAATGACGCAATCCAAATATATATACTGGCGACTTATAGTCCAAAGCCAGGCTAGTTTAACAAACCTGTTTCTGTGACATTGAATCACATTGTTGGTTTTACCAACTTTTGTAGTAAGGGTGATAACCCAAATCTTGAGTACTGATAACTCCTTCCATATTGTGCCGGTTTATGATAAAACCATGCCGGGCTGTGATAAACACCGGTTTACTCCATAAGAGGATGTTAACCACAAGGATCAAACCGGGCAAATAGTCTCGGATTGAAGTGAATTGTGTTCCGTCAATTGATTGGTTGAAAACTTTGTCGGTTTAAAAAAACGCAAAAAAAAGAAAAAAGTATCTTGCAAAGAAAAGTGCGAAGCAAAAGCAATGACAAAACCGTTTGCAAAAAAGGTTTATTTGAGCTGATCAAATGGCGTTACCATGGACGAACACGACCAAGCTCCCGTTAGGTGTAACTATGGTTCTAGTCAGCCAGGTGCCCAAATGAAACCGTGGCATTTATGCCAACCAAGTGGCATGGCGATGGTTTGGGTTCGACCAAGCCCCCAAGTGATTCTATGGCCTTAGGCCGATCAAGAGGCATGAGTGGTTCAGACGTGACCAAGTCCCCAAGTGATCTGGTGGCTCTCGCCTATCAAGAGGTATGGTATTGGTTCGGACACGACCAATTCTCCAAGTGATATAACACAATGCTTTAAAAAGCAAACTCAAGGGGTAAACCGAAGGCCGCTTTAGAACAACTCCGTGTAACCACACATGATGTAAAAGAACAGATACCCCGCTTTATGAAGCAGAAGCCCCCATGTGATCAATAATATGTCAGGCCAGTAAGGCGGGATACCCATGTTTGAACCGCGCATCATGGCAGCAGGTCCTCTTTGGCAATTTTTAACTTTTTGCAAGAGATAAATTCTTATTGAACCGGATGTTAAACCGGATATTGAGAGCTTCAAAGCTTTGTGATTTAATTTGTCCTACATTGAAGAACTTGCAAGACAAAGTAATGGCTCCTCTTTTTTTAAAAGAAAGCAATATATAATATAAAAATATACCGGATGGATTTCACCTGATGCGTCAGGTCAGAGATTATCACCGCGGAGTTGATGATCACCGGGTGAAGCTGAAATTACCCGCAGGTGAGTCGGCCGCGGGAGCTAAGCAGATGAGCCGGCCCGGTGTTGTAAACCGGGGCGGACGAGCAAATTGTCCTCCACGTTGTAGACCGGCGCGGACGCGTGAACCGGCCGCGAGGGTGGACGGGCGAGTTGTCCATGTCGTCGTGAACCGGTGCGGCCGCGAGATACGGCCACGGCGTTGTAAACCGGCGCGGGAGTTCGCCGAGTAACGACGACCACCCGTGCCAAAAGATGTTGGCGTGCTTCCATCTCTGAGGTATAATATCATTTTTTGTCATAAATAATTGCCCTGCATAAACAATATTGCACACCAAGGCAAAGATAAACTTGTTCTTTGACCAAAACAACATGTGCTAATAAATCAAATTTGGATGGATATCACCTGATTTGTTTGGGCGATGGATGATCCGTTTATCGCGACAGAGGTGGCTCAGGCAGACTAGCGGCTCAATATAGCTCCGGCGGCTCAGGCATACCGACGACTTAATATAACCCCGGCGGCTCAAAACGGCAAGGGCGGCTCAACACGGCTCCGGCGGGTTGATGTAGATTAAGCTGCACAGGTGACGACTTGCGCACACTTATTCCATCAGTAAGCGGGTGTAGACGCAGGTGCATGATGGTGCTGACGTACACTTCATAGGCACAACACGGCACCACCTTTGCTGCACATTAAAATAAACATACCAAAGTAATTGTTTTTTGATGAAAACAATATGTTTAATAAAATAGACTTAGATGGATATCACCTGATGATTTGTTAGATGACCGTGGATGCTGATTTTGGATAATGCTAGACACAGCCACGACGCAAAAACAACATATGTACACGTCAATCTGATGGGACGTGAGAAGCACATTTGCTTGACGTCACATGGCTAGCTTGGCCGCTTCTTCTCAGTATTTCTTCTGATCAGAGGGTTTCGGCCAGGTTTACTTTTGCCATTCGTAACGATTGTCACCAGCTTGTAGTACTCTGGTTTCATGGAGTTCTCGTATCACTTCTAGTAGTACTAGTGTTTGTCAAATTTTGAGACTTGTGCCAATAAACAATGTAATGGAGATCTTTTGCATTCTTTGTTTTCCATGCATGCGGCTGACCGGAACGTCCCCAATAACGGAGACACCTGCTGCTATACCATATTCATGTCTCCGACTCACTCTCTTCCCTTTCTTCTTTCTTTTCTGCTCTGGTAAACAGCTGCAGCTGGAGTGCTCAAAACAGCTTGTGCGGACAACTTAGACGCGGGCACGGCGGCTCAGTAGAAGCAAGCAGGGGCGGAGTCAGGCCGGCTCTGCGCAGAGGAGGCCGGCTTATAGAGAGAGCCACGGGTCGTGACCCGGTGGTGCAGAGCCGCGCGAGGCGGCGCAGGAAAGGCAGCGCTACCAAATCGCGGGGCGCAACCAGGGCGGCTTGGAGATGAAGACAACGACGACGACTAGCAGCACTGTGTGGAAGCAAAGTGACCCGGAACCGAGGTGGCTTGAAGGAATAGCAGCCGTAGAGGCGCTTCGAAGCTGCAGCGATGACCCAGAAACAGAGACCAAGCGGGGGTCAAACCGGCCGTCGATCCACGGCAGCAGCCCGGAGGCAGGGCCAGGGCAGCTCGGCGAAGAAGCCAAGACGGCAAGGCGCCGTTTGACGAAGGCCCCCCAGTAGCGGCTCAAGCCAACAGGGGCCGCGGCGACTCAGGACCGCGGGCGCGAGCTCGCGTGGGGGCGACTCAAGGCGGGACGGCGGCGGACAGGCCTTCGGACAGCGGCCGACGGGGTGGCTCAATGGCGCCGCAACCCGGTGGCGAATCAAAGCCAGGGGTCGGAACCGGCCGGAGCGGCGGTGGCAACTTTGGCGACTTGGTGATGCATGGGCGGCCCGGTCCGGACGGAGAACAACAGCTTAGTGATGCAGGGGCGGCAAGTCGGCAATGGCTCAGACACGACCAGGGAGGAACGAAACAGAGGCGACGGTGGCCGGGGCGGTTCATAGACGGAAACGGCGTCTCAGTAGAGATGCATTGGAGGCCGACGCGGAGTCCGGATCAGCCACGGGTCGTGGTCAACTTTGGAAAATTTTGCCTTTTCTCCTTGGCGTTACCTTGCTCATCTTCTCTTCCACTTCTCTTATTTAGTTTTGTTGCTGTGGGGTTACCGCGTGATTGTGTTGGGACACGGGCACAGAACATGCTTGATGGAAATCCAGTCCAACACGTGACTGTTTCAAGAATTTTAATCTCACTTTGGATCGGATCACCTGTCCGTTTTGGTCGACTCAGCGACTTCATCGGTGGCATATCTGATGTGCAACTGTTTTTTTTTGACTCATCCAATTGGCTTTGACCTCTGATGATTTTCCAACACAACTGATGTCAGCTGGCAAAAAAGTTCTAAGATTGATCTAGCGAACTCATAGTTGATGTAGATCCTTCCAAAACTGGATTTCGTTCATTCGAACAACTGCGAACTTCTCAAACCCTGGAAAATCCCTCCAAGAACTCAACACCACTATGCGCAGGCCCCACGGTGGGCGCCAACTGTCGTGGAATTGTCACGGCAGATGTCCTTAGTGTCAGGACTTAGTCATGAGGCCAACGCATCTATGTGGTAGCTTGAGAGGGGTTGAGCGGGACGAGAGACGCGGGGTTTTACCCAGGTTCGGCTCCTCATGGTGGAGGTAAAAGCCTACGTCCTGCTTCATTGATATTGATGATGATGATGATCATGGTTACAAGAGTGCTCATCTTGAGAGCTATTGTCTAAACCTAACTTGTCCAACTTGTGGAACTTGTGAATCTTCTCCCCCTTGTGGGGAGCCTTGCCCCTCCTTATATATGTTGGAGGGGCGGGTTACATGTAGAGTCCTATTAGGATTAGGATTAGTCTATCTCTAATACAAACTGGATACAAGTCCAAGTCTTAGCTCCTTGTAAGATAATGTTCCTCATGCCTTTCCTCTTAAACCGGCCCACCGTTAAACATGAACCGGCCTTCTGGGCTTTGGGCCTTGTCATCTGTTGATCCCGCACGCCGGATCACCAGTGAGTCATAATGACCAGGTGGGTTGCTTGTGAACCGCCAGGTCAGGGCGGGTCGCCAGTAACTCGCCAAGTGTCAGCGGGGTCTTCGGATAAACCGCGAAATCCGGCCGGGTTAACTTCCGGCCGGTTTACACCGCGGGGTATATCCCCGACACTATGCGATGATACTTGGTGAACTTACCATCTACTCTCTTCTTCTGCTGCAAGATGGAGGTTACTAGAAGCGTAGTCTTCGTTAGGACTAGCTATCCCCCCTCTTATTCCGGCATTCTGCAGTTCAGTCCACATATGTTACCCCTTTTTCATTTGATACCAATGCATACATATGAAGTGTGGTTCCTTGCTTGCGAGTACTTTGGATGAGTACTCACGGTTGCTTTGCTCCCCCTTTTCCCCCTTCCTATACCCGATTGCTGCGACAAGACGTTGGAGTCCAGGAGCGAGACGCCACTGTCGATGACGACTGCTACTACTCGGGAGGTGCCTACTACTACGTGCAAGCCGCTGACGATGACCAGGAGTAGTTTAGGAGGATCCCAAGCTGGAGGCCTGCGCCTCTTTCAATTTGTTTCCCAATTTGTGCTAGCCTTCTTAAGGCAATCTTGTTTAACTTATGTCTGTACTCATATATTGTTGCTTCCGCTGACTCGTCTATGATCGAGCTCTTGTATTCGAGCCCTCGAGGCCCGTGGCTTGTAATATGATGCTTGTATGACTTATTTTATTTGTAGAGTTGTGTTGTGATATCTTCCCGTGAGTCCCTGATCTTGATTGTACATGTTTGCGTGTATGATTAGTGTACGATTGAATCAGGGGCGTCATAAGTTGGTATCAGAGCCGACTGCCTGTAGGAATCCCCCTTCCACACTCCTTGGCCGAAGTCAAGTCTAGACATTACAAAACTTTTTACTAATATGGCTGTGTGCCTTACGGGCCCACGTCGCCATTTGGGTGGTATTAGGATCTTTTACTCCTCGATCCTTACTCTAGGATTCTGATCTCTCCACTATTCGGGTTAAAAGATTTTGCTAACTCTAACTCTAGGTTCTCGTAATTACTTCCTTCCGGAGAGCCCCTAATTACAGATGATCGTCTGCTGCATCAGAAGATTCCGAAGTTTTCTCTATGGTTTCAAGAATACTTTGTTCCTACTGCCTTGTAGTTCCTTGTCACCTGAATACACCTACAAATTAATCCTCACACACACACACACCGAGGATTTGTTTCTCCCGAGTTGTTCATGTGTTTTACCAAAGTCTTCGAAATACTATAGTAATCTTATTGGCATCCTTTGCCACTATCATTTTTAGCCCATTGATTCAATAAGTATGAATGCTCGCAATACTCAGTCGAGAATTCATCCTTCTGGCTCAGACGTCATCGTGAACAGGAGCTGGTTCTCGACCAATCAAATTGCCGTCGATTTTACCCCTAAGGCTATTCAACTTATCCATCCCTAATTAGAGTGTTGCTTCCGATCCCTTGATTTGGAAATCATAATTCCTTTGCATTTGAGCTTTGAGTTAGTCAGTCATTTCTATAATATGACCTCCTTGCATTCTTTCTTCCTCTGGTTGAGTACCGATGCTCACATCAGATCCCTTGTGGACCACCAGATCCTTTGTTGGATTTTATCCGACAGCATCCTTCATATTCTATAAGCTTGTGAGCCTTTCCTCGGATACATAATGCCTTTGGTAAATTGTATCCTCTGCTTTGTGAACCATGCTCTACTTTCGCACTTGTATTATTTACTCCGAAGTTTGTGGTATATGTTCCTAAGATGCCCTGATGGGTTGAACCCACGCCTTCCCTAATCTGTGCAAACCCGGAAGATTTCACGGGTCATACTTATCTGGTATTGCACCAGGTAAAACTTTCAGCAACTAATGTCATTTTCAAAATACAAGAGGTGAATGAAAGGTTATGCGTTGAACAAGTGGGAGTCGACCTTGAACCCTGTGTTCATGCCCATGGAAACGATGTATACCTTATCATGGAAGCTTCTCTTAAAATAATTATCCCCTTGTTATAAGTTCATATTGTATCTGTGGACGTGGTTCCGACCATGTTTCTCCTTGATTCCATTTCTCGTGCAAGTTTGAGCACTTGTCTTCTGCAGAGCATTACCCTAGTCCAACCTCTACTTTGATCTGTCGTCGAGTATTACCCCCCTGGTATCTCGAGATTATCATGGAACTGCATACTTATTATGAGTTCTTCATCAAGTGCTACATTCTCACTGATTCCAATTTTTCACGGGCTCTGAGTTACTAAACACTCAAAGACACCGATAACTGACTCAAGTCCGCACCGCGATTAAACAAATCTTGGTAACCTTCATTACTTACGAGTTTGTACCCGATCACGTCCTTCCTACCCTATTTGGCTATATCATTATTGTGATGATTTTAACTGTGCTACCTGGTCCTTATTCCCGGAGCACAACTTTCGACGATGAGCTAAGATTACGTCGATCTTCCTCATCATACCATTTCGCCTTAAACAACGAGCTTGGTTTCGAGTTTGTGTCATACCCTTGGTTTCGGTAACCTTTTGCTTCATCATTCCTTTGGCTTGATGTCATCGCCGACCGATTACATCTTCATGAAATCTCTCAACAATTGTGTCATGATCATCATCGGCATTCTGAGCTCTTCCAGGATGTCAATTGAGTTCATGATGAGAAATACCATCCTTGCCCTCGATGATCTGTATTATCATCAACCACTTTATTGACTTCCCTCCAACACAAACTTGTTCGTGTTTTGTGTTGTACCTTGAGTTCCTTTCTATCCAACTTATGTTATGTTCTACCATGGAGTATTACCATATTTGACGTCAAGAATGTTGTGAGAATTGCTCCACCTCTTGAGAATTCTTGATATAAGTGATACTTCACCATCACCATTCTTTTCTTGGTACCCGTGTTTTTTTTCTAACCGGAATACCGACAATTGAGCTATGATGCGGGAATTCAAAACTTCTAGCAACCCTATTGCTTTCAAGTTAATGGTCGATATTTCATTCTTAGACCATTGGTTATCGAATCACCATTCTAGCATTGAGCATGCTACCTAAGCCCCTATTTCAGGTGCACTTTCCAATCAATGTTTAATTGTGTATGTTTTCCTCAAGCATACATCATTATATCATTTGGTCTGACAAGTGTTACCTCCTTGTTTAGATAATTGTGGAAATCCATCTTTTGTTAATCTCGATGAAATGACACTGAGTCCATCAGCCACCTCCTCATCTTCTCCTTGGTTTAATGATGAACTCTTGTTTTGGAGCTCGTTTTTGTAGTTCATTTCCCGAGAATCTTACATTGTCATCTCGTCAATTTGTGTTGCACCTTTCCTTCTCAGGCATCATGAGTCTGAGGTATCCTGACACCAATGAGAACTGAACCTCGGTCAGATATGATGGTTGGGACTTATTTCCAAGAGTTATAACATTGGTCATTATATATCGATAAGGTGATGTCATGCCTATCACCCCTGGTCGGAGGACCTATTGTTATAGTTCCCTTTTTAGCAAGCTTAGCAATTCTTCCATGAGGAAATCGTAAGACTTATTCTATAAGTTGTTCCTGATGAATCCTTTGTGCATCCAAATTCTGACCCTTACTTGATGACCATGTCAATGCTATCTCCAAGCATGTCTGTGGTACTCTAATCATCGATAAGAACATTTGAAGCACCATGCTAAATTTCCTTATCAATTATTCAAACATCGTTGTTTGGGTAATGTGATGAACTTCCTCTCCCCTAACCTAAATGGTTTCTATGTTATATCCTGTCATGGATATCATGCTCTGCTTGCCCTTGGGAAGGATATACCCCTGAAATATGTGTTTAAACACATTTTCCTTTCCATTGTTCTGTTTAATTTCATAATCATATTATCCTTTCCATTGTTTGGTTCGACCTTTCTTGAGGTCTATATGATCTAAGCAGTAATAATTCACTGCTTATGTAAACACCTCGGTGTACAATTCTGTCAAGACCGTGTTCCTTTTGTTGATGACCTTCCGGTAACCACCGATGGACGAGAACTTTGCCTATTGGTCCGCCTCATTCAACGAGCAGGAAAATGGTTCTCTTCATCCCTCGCCCTTGGTACTGATGTTGTTGCCGACATAACTGACAGGCTATCCTCTGACATGCCATGCTTACATGACTGTGCAAGACGCCACCGCCCTTCCTACTTTTAACCCACATGGTGGGCCCCTAACCCACAGTTTCACAGGATCGAAACCTGACTCTCATGTACGCCCTTGTTTCTAAAACTTATTCCTCACGTTGGCTTCGTATGTAATTCACGAGCCCCCTTCCAAGAGATCATCAATTTTGGTATCAGGCATAATAATTATTCCCGTTGCTCAAAAACCCTTTCACACTTTGTTTGAGGCAACAAACGATTGCCTATCCGCTTGAAGTTTCTAATTGCGCCTTTTTACCTTGCTCTCGATGACTTCCTTGAATTTCAACTCGAGAGATGTTCACTAACATAGCCCCCAAGTACCGAACGTGTGTGGAGCTCTGTCCTTCCCGAGTCTTTCCCCCCTTATCTTTTTCGTAAGTACGATGGAGATCCCGAAGAAAGGACGACAACTTCATCATGAGGCAATGATGCAGAGAAATGAAGATGTCAATGTAATGGATCAAATTTTTCGAGAAGAGCAACCAAGACCGAGAAGACACGATAGAATTTCGTAACCAGGACTTTCCCCCTTACTCCACCTCTTAAATCTCGGGATGAGATTTCTTGTAGTAGAGGAGAATTGTGACGCCCGTAAAATTAAGCTACAGTAATTCCATGCTAATGATGCCACGTCACCTCGGTTACTATTGTTAATCCCGCATTAGTTCGAAACCGATTCAAATTCAAAATTTAATTAAAGTCAAGCGATAAAAGTTTTCAAACATTAAAACTAAAATGTTCATCATGTGGAAAATATTCATTTGTTAATTATGGTTGTGAACCAACATCTTTGCAAAGTGGTTTAATGCCATTAACTAATTAAAACAAGGGCTAAAAATATTTATTACATGCGTTTAAATAGCAAACAAATATAAACCTAATTTATTAAAGTGTGAAACTTTTTATGGCACAGGGGTAATTCTAAAACACTAATTTAAGTGTTGGTCTCCTATTTTTATAAAACTAAAATCTACTAGTAATAAAATAAAACAGAAAAGAAAAATAAATAAAAAAAGAAAAAAAACCAAAACTAACTAAAAAGACAAAAAGAAAGCACCCCTTGGGCTCTGGCCCAGCAGGCCACCCCCTCTCCCATGGGCCTCGACCCACCAGGGCACCGCCTAGGCCGGCCCAGCCGCCTATACTACCCCCTCCACTCCATCGAACCCTAATCAGTACCCCCCACTTCCCCCGCACGTTCCCCACCCACTCTACTCTCTCTCGCCTCCCCCGCTCGATCTGGATGCTTTCCCGTGCCCAGGGGCCGGACCTCGCTGCCCCCGACCCCGGCGCGCCAACGCCGCTTGTCGTCTCCGGCGCCGCCCGCCACCTCGCCCGGGACCTCGCTGCCCCATCGCCGGACCTTGTCGCCCCGCCGCACGTCGCCTCTGGCCTCCCCCTCGAGCTTGAGCCCACTGCCAATCCCCTGCAGCCGCCGGTGAGGCCCCCGGCCTCCACTCCCCCCCTCCCTGTCCCGTGTACCGCACCACGTTGGTCGCAGTCGACGCGGATGCCGCGCCCCTCGTCCACTCCCGTATGCTCGCCCGCATCACCCTGCGCTGGTCGATCCCGGCCCTGCCTTCGCCCGGCCTTGCAGCTCCACCGCCTGCAGCTCGCTTCTGCGCCACGCTCGTCGCACGCCGGACCACGTGCACGGACACCCATGCCTGCGTCGCTCGTCGTCGACGGCCCCTCGGCTCCCTCCGCTTGCTGCTGCCGCAGACTACCCCGCTCGCCTCCCCTGTTGCGCCCGCTTCTACTCGAGCGCCGGTCGCCGCTCCGCGCCGCGCACCACAGCCGCCCCTCGCGTTCGCCCGCATGCGCCACAGCCTGCCGGCACGGCCACCGCGCGCCGTGGCCGCCATCCCCACCCGGGGCCGCGCCCTCCCTCCCGATAGGCCCCCTGTACCTATGACAGATGGGGCCCATGCCCAAAAATAAAACAAAAAAAGAGTTAAATAAATAATAATTGTTAACTAATTAATTAATTAGTTAACTTAAATAACATGCTTAATAACCTAATCAACCAGATTAGTTAATCAAGTGTTATTTAGTAAAATATGTATCAATGACATGTGGGTCACACTAGCCCTTTGACCATTTAAAGTCTCCAGTTGACTGCTGACTGGGCAGTCAATTGGGACCCACCGTCAGCCTCTGTGCACTTTGCTGGGTACACTTCTGTGTACCCGTAGCAATTTAACCTTTTAATTTCAAGTAAATAATAATTCCAGAAAATGTTTAAAACTTTGAAAAATCATATAAAATAATTCGTAACTCGGATGAAAAAACTTTGTACATGAAAGTTGCTCAGAATGACGAGACAAATCTGGATATGCAGCCTGTTCATCCACCACGCATCCCTAGCATAGCGAACATGCAACTTTCCCCTCCGATTCATCTGTCCGAAAACGCGAAACACCAGGGATATTTTCCCGGATGTTTTCCCCCTTCACCGATACCACCTCATACCACGTTAGGGCACCCCTAGCACCGCTACTTGTCATGCCATGCATCGCTATGCATCTGTTTGCTTAATATTTATTGTTTCTTCCCCCTCTTCTTTCGCTAGACACCGAGACCGACGCCACTGCTACCCAGTACGACTACGGTGTTGACGACCCCTCTCTCTTGCCAAAGCCAGGCAAGCCCCCCCTTGATCACCAGATATCGCCTACTCTTCTCTCTACTGCTTGCATTAGAGTAGTGTAGCATGTTACTGCTTTCTATTAATCCTATTCTGATGCATAACCTGACATTGTTGCTACAACTGTTGATACCTTACGTGCAATCCTAAATGTTTAGTATAGGATGTTAGATTATCATCAGTGGCCCTACATTCTTGTCAGTCTTCCATGCTATACTATTGGGCCGTGATTATGTCGGGTGTTGATCACGGGTTTATACTATACATACATACTATACATGTTGTGACTAAAGTCGGGTCGGCTCGTTGAGTACCCGCAAGTGATCCTGATGTTGGGTACTGGAGGGGCAGGTGGTTCCACCCAGGTAGTGGTGGTCCTAGGTTCCTGACGGCCCCGACTGTTACTTTGAGGCGGAGCGACAAGGCAGGCGAGACCACCTAGGTGAGAGGTGGGCCTGGCCCTGGTCGGCGTTCGCGGTTACCTCAAAATAACACGCTTAACGAGATTTGGGTATTTGATCTGAGTCTGGCTACTGGCCTATACGCACTAATCAACTACGCGGGAATAGTTATGGGCACTCGACGTCGTGGTATCAGCCGAAGCCTTCGTGACGTCAGCGACTGAGCGCGCGCCGGGTTGGACCGCGTAACGCAACTTCCTTTGTAATGGAGGTAGCTAGGTCTGTTCTCCGGCCGCCCTCGCAACGTGCAGGTGTGCAATGGGCGATGGGATTTAGACCGGCATGCTGACCTCTCTGTTGTGCCTAGGTAGGGCTGTGACGTGTTGATCTTCCGAGGTCGGGCATGACCTAGGAAAGTGTGCGCGGACAAAGGGGATCGAGCGTGTTGGGAAATATGGTGCACCCCTGCAGGGAAGTTAATTTATTCGAATAGCCGTGATCTTCGGTAACAGGACGACTTGGAGTTGTACCTTGACCTTATGACAACTAGAAACGGTTACTTAATAAAACACACCCTTCCAAGTGACAGATACAACTCGGTGATCGCTCTCTAACAGGGCGACGAGGGGAGGATCGCCAGGTAGGATTATGCTATGTGATGATACTTGGTGAACTTACCATCTACTCTCTTCTTCTGCTGCAAGATGGAGGTTACCAGAAGCGTAGTCTTCAATAGGACTAGCTATCCCCCCTCTTATTCCGGCATTCTGCGGTTCAGTCCACATATGTTACCCCTTTTTCATTTGATACCAATGCATACATATGTAGTGTAGTTCCTTGCTTGCGAGTACTTTGGATGAGTACTCACGGTTGCTTTGCTCCCGCTTTTCCCCCTTCCTATACCCGATTGCTGAGACCAGACATTGGAGTCCAGGAGCCAGACGCCACTGTCGATGAAGACTGCTACTACTCGGGAGGTGCCTACTACTACGTGCAGGCCGCTGACGACGACCAAGTGTAGTTTAGGAGGATCCCAGGCAGGAGGCCTGTGCCTCTTTCGATTTGTATCCAAGTTTGCGCTAGCCTTCTTAAGGAAAACTTGTTTAACTTATGTCTATACTCAGATATTGTTGCTTCCGCTGACTCGTCTATGATCGAGCTCTTGTATTCGAGCCCTCGAGGCCCCTGGCTTCTAATATGATGCTTGTATGACTTATTTTATTTGTAGAGTTGTGTTGTGATATCTTCCTGTGAGTCCCTGATCTTGATCGTACATGTTTGCGTGTATGATTAGTGTACGATTGAATCGGGGGCGTCACAAACTCCTCAAACTACGGGCATCACTGGGAGTGGTCCCTATTATTGTCACTTCGGGGTTGCCGGATCATAACACATAGTAGGTGACTATAGACTTGCAAGATAGGATCAAGAACTCTCATATATTGATGAAAACATAATAGGTTCAGATCTGAAATCATGGCACTCGGGCCCTAGTGACAAGCATTAAGCATAGCAAAGTCATAGCAACATCAATCTCAGAACATAGTGGACAGTAGGGATCAAACCCTAACAAAACTAACTCGATTACATGATAAATCTCATCCAACCCATCACCGTCCAGAAAGCCTACGATGGAATTACTCACGCACGGCGGTGAGCATCATGAAATTGGTGATGGAGTTAGGTTGATGATGATGATGGCGACGGATTCCCCTCTCCGGAGCCCCGAACGGACTCCAGATCAGCCCTCCCGAGAGAGTTTAGGGCTTGGCGGTGGCTCCGTATCGTAAAACATGAATAATCCTTCTCTCTGAATTTTTCTCCCCGAAAGTGAATATATGGAGTCAAGGTTGAGGTCGGTGGAGTGTCAGGGGGGGCACGAGGTAGGGGGCGCGCCCAGGGGGTAGGGCGCGCCCCCCACCCTCGTGGACAGGTGGAGGCCCCTCTGACGTGGATTCTTCTTCCAGTATTTTTTATATATTCCAAAATAATTCTCCGTTGATTTTCAGGTCATTCCGAGAATTTTTATTTTTGCACAAAAATAACACCATGGCAATTCTGCTGAAAACAGCGTCAGTCCGGGTTAGTTCCATTCAAATCATGCAAGTTAGAGTCCAAAACAAGGGTGAAAGTGTTTGGAAAAGTAGATACGACGGAGACGTATCAACTCCCCCAAGCTTAAACCTTTGATTGTCCTCACACAATTCAGTTGATAAACTGAAAGTGATAAAGAAAAACTTTTACAAACTCTGTTTACTCTCGTTGTTGTAAATATGTAAAGCCAACATTCAAGTTTTCAGCAAAGATTATGAACTAACCATATTCACAATAACATTTAGGTCTCATGTTTACTCATATCAATGGCATAATCAACTAGCGAGCAATAATAATAAATCTCGGATGACAACACTTTCTCAAAACAATCATGATATGATATAACAGGATGGTATCTCGCTAGCCCTTTCTGAGACCGCAAAACATAAATGCAGAGCACCATTAAAGATCAAGGACTGACTAGTGATACGTCCACTTTGCATCATGCTTTTATATCAATATTTATTGCATTATGGGCTGTTATTTCACATTATGTCACAATACTTATGGCTATTCTCTCTTATTTTACAAGGTTTACATAAGGAGGGAGAATGCCGGCAGCTGGAATTCTGGGCTGGAAAAGGAGCAAATATTAGAGACCTATTCTGCACAACTCCAAAAGTCCTGAAACTCCACGGAATACCTTATAATAAATAATGAAAAATCCTCACCAAACATGAAGACCAGGGGCCCACACCCTGTCCACGAGGGTGGGGGGCGCCCCCCTAGGGCACGCCCCCTACCTCATGGGCCCCCTGGTGGCTCTCCGATGACCATCTTCTGTTATATGAAGTCTTTCCGTCGAGAAAAAAAATCAGAAGCAACCTTTCGGGACAAAACTCCTCCGCCACAAGGCGGAACCTTGGCGGATCCAATCTAGAGCTCCGGCAGAGCTGTTCTGCCGGGGAAACTTCCCTCCCGGAGGGGGAAATCATCGCCATCGTTATCACCAACGCTCCTCTCATCGGGAGAGGGCAATCTCCATCAACATCTTCATCAGCACCATCTCATCTCAAAACCCTAGTTCATCTCTTGTATCCAATTCTTGTCTCCAAGTCCGGGATTGGTGCTAGTAGGTTGCTAGTAGTGTTAATTACTCCTTGTAGTTGATGCTAGTTGGTTTAATTGGTGGAAGATCATATGTTCAGATCCTATATACATATTAATACCCCTCTGATTATGAACAAGTTTACGATTTGTGAGTAGTTACGTTTGTTCCTGAGGACAAGGGAGAAGTCTTGCTATTAGTAGTCATGTGAATTTGGTATTCGTTCGATATTTTGATGAGATGTATGTTGTCTAGCATCTAGTGGTGTTCTGTGAACGTAGACTACATAACACTTCACCATTATTTGGGCCTAGAGGAAGGCATTGGGAAGTAATAAGTAGATGATGGGTTGCTAGAGTGACAGAAGCTTAAACCCTAGTTTATGCGTTGCTTCGTAAGGGGCTGATTTGGATCCATATGTTTCATGCTATGGTTAGGTTTACCTTAATACTTTTGTTGTAGTTGCGGATGCTCGCAATACAGGTTAATCATAAGTGGGATGTTTTTTCAAGTAAGAACAACACCCAAGCACCGGTCCACCCACATATCAAATTATCAAAGTACCGAACGCGAATCATATGAACGTGATGAAAACTAGCTTGACGATATTCCCATGTGTCCTCGGGAGCGCTTTTCCTTATATAAGAGTTTGTCCAGGCTTGTCCTTTGCTACAAAAAGGATTGGGCCACCTTGCTGCACTTTATTTACTTTTGTTACTTGTTGCTGATTACAAATTATCTTATCACAAAACTATCTGTTACCACTTATTTCAGTACTTGCAGAGAATACCTTGCTGAAAACCGCTTATCATTTCCTTCTGCTCCTCGTTGGGTTCGACACTCTTACTTATCGAAAGGACTATGATAGATCCCCTATACTTGTGGGTCATCAAGAATCTTTTCTGGCGCCATTGCCGGGGAGTGAAGCACCTTTGGTAGGTGGAATCTGGTAAGGAAAATTTATATAGTGTGCTGAAATTTACTGTCACTTGTTACTATGGAAAGTAATCCTCTGAGGGGCTTGTTCGGGGTATCTTCACCCCGACCAGTAGAGCAAAGAGTTTCTCCTCAACCTACTGAACCTATTGAAAATGAAATTCCTTATGAGTATCCTTCAGGTTTGATAGAAAAACTGCTAGCTAATCCTTTTACACAAGATGGAACAAAGCATCCTGATGAACATCTAATATATGTGGATGAAGTTTGTGGATTATTTAAGCTTGCAGGTGTACCCGATGATGTTGCTAAGAAGAAGGTCTTCCCTTTATCTTTGAAGGGAGACGCATTGACATGGTATAGGCTATGTGATGATACGAGATCATGGAACTATAGAAGATTGAAATTGGAATTTCATCAAAAGTATTACCCTATGCATCTTGTTCATCATGATCGCAATTATATATATAATTTTTGGCCTCGCAAAGGAGAAAGCATCGCTCAAGCTTGGGGAGGCTTAAATCAATGTTCTATTCATGCCCCAATCATGATCTCCCAAGAGAAACAATTCTTCAAAAAATTTATGCTCGGCTTTATGAAAATAATCGCACCATGCTCGATACTTCTTGTGCTGGCTCTTTTATGATGAAGACTATTGGATTTAGATGGGATTTATTGGATAGAATTAAACGCAACTCTGAAGATTGGGATCTCGATGAAGGTAAGGAGTCAGGTATGACACCTAAGTTTGATTGTGTTAAATCTTTTATGGATACCGATATTTTTCGTAAGTTTAGCACTAAATATGAACTTGATTCTGAGATAGTAGCTTCTTTCTGTGAATCTTTTGCTACTTTTGTTGATCTCCCTAAGGAGAAGTGGTTTAAATATCATCCTCCCATAGAAGTAAAAGTAGCTGCACCTATTAAAGTTGAAGAAAAGACTGTCACTTATAATGATCCTATTGTTCCTACTTGTTATGTTGAGAAACCACCTTTCCCTGTTAGGATAAAGGATCATGCTAAAGCTTCAACTATGGTTCGTAAAAGCAATATTAAAACATATACACCTCCTGAGCAAGTTAAAGTTGAACCTAATATTGCTATTGTTAAAGATCTCTTGTCTGATAATATAGATGGGCATGTTATTTATTTCTGTAATGAAACTGCTAGAATTGCTAAACCCCGTGATATAGATAAACCTAGACATGTGGTAGGCATGCTTGTTATTTCTGTTAAAATAGGAGATCATTGTTATCATGGCTTATGTGATATGGGTGCTAGTGCAATACCTATTGACTTATACAAAGAAATTATGCATGACATTGCACCTGCTGAGTTAGAAGAAATTGATGTTACTATTCAACTTGCTAATAGAGATACTATTTCACCAATGGGAATTGTTAGATATGTTGAAGTCTTGTGTGGGAAAACTAAATATCCTGCTAATTTTCTTGTTCTTGGTTCCCCACAAGATAGCTTTTGTCCCATTATATTTGGTAGACCCTTCTTAAATACTATTAATGCTACCATAGATTGCACAAGGGATGTTGTTACTGTCGGTTTAGATGATATGACTCATGAATTTAATTTCTCTAAATTTAGTAAACGACACCATGAAGAAGAATTGCCTAGTAAGGATGGAATTATTGGTCTTGCTTCTATTGCCGTACCTCCTAGTGATCCTTTAGAACAATATTTGCTAGACCATGAGAATGATATGTTTATGAATGAAATAAGGGAAATAGATGAAGTATTATTTAAACAGGAACCTATTCTAAAACACAATTTGCCTGTTGAAATCCTATGGGATCCCCCTCCACCTAAGGGTGATCCCGTGTTTGAGCTTAAACCGTTGCCTGATAATCTTAAATATGCTTATCTTGATGAAAAGAAGATATATCCTGTTATTATTAGTGCTAACCTTTCAGAGCATGAAGAAGAAAGATTATTGAAAACTCTGAAGAAGCACCGTGCTGCTATAGGATATACTCTTGATGATCTTAAGGGCATTAGTCCCACTCTATGTCAACATAAAATAAATTTAGAAGCAGATGCCAAACTAGTTTGTGATCCTCAACGACGTCTGAATCCTAAAATGAAGAAGTGGTAAGAAAAGAAATACTAAAGCTTCTGGAGGAAGGTATAATTTATCCCGTTGCTGATAGTCAGTGGGTAAGTCATGTTCATTGTGTCTCTAAGAAGGGAGGTATTACTATTGTTCCTAATGATAAAGATGAATTGATTCCACAAAGAATTATTACAGGTTATAGGATGGTAATTGATTTTCGCAAATTAAATAAGGCTACTAAGAAAGATCATTACCCCTTACCTTTTATCGATCAAATGCTAGAAAGATTATCCAAGCATACACATTACTGCTTTCTAGACGGTTATTCTGGTTTCTCTCAAATACCTGTGTCGGCTAAAGATCAATCAAAGACTACTTTTACATGCCCTTTTGGTACTTTTGCTTGTAGATGTATGCCTTTTGGTTTATGTAATGCACCTGCTACTCCCTCTGTTCCGAATTACTTGTCTTAGATTTGTCTAGATATGGAGGTATCTAGCACTAAAATGAGTCTAGATACATCCGTATCTAGACAAATCCAAGACAAGTAATTCAGAATGGAGGGAGTACCTTTCAAAGATGCATGATGGCTATATTCTCTGACTTTTGTGAAAAGATATGTGAGGTTTTCATGGACGACTTTTCCGTCTATGGATCTTCTTTCGATGATTGCTTGAGCAATCTTGATCGAGTTTTACAGTGATGTCAAGAAACTAATCTTGTCTTGAATTGGGAAAAGTGCCACTTTATGGTTAATGAAGGTATTGTCTTGGGGCATAAAGTTTCTAAAAGAGGTATTGAAGTTGATAAAGCCAAGGTTGATGCTATTGAAAAGATGCCATGTCCCAAGGACATCAAAGGTATAAGAAGTTTCCTTGGTCATGCCGGATTTTATAGGAGGTTCATTAAGGACTTCTCAAAAATTTCTCGGCCTCTGACTAATTTATTACAAAAAGATATACCATTTGTCTTTGATGAGGATTGTGTAGAAGCACCTGAAATACTTAAGAAAGCATTAGTCTCTGCACCTATTGTTCAACCACCTAATTGGAATTTACCCTTCGAAATTATGTGTGATGCTAGCGATTATGTTGTAGGTGCTGTTCTAGGGCAAAGAGTTGATAAGAAATTAAATGTTATCCATTATGCTAGTACGACTCTAGACAATGCTCAAAGAAATTATGCTACTACTGAAAAAGAACTTTTAGCAGTTGTATTTGCTTGTGATAAGTTCAGACCTTATATTGTTGATTCTAAAGTAACTATCCACACCGATCATGCTGCTATTAAATATCTTATGGAGAAGAAAGATGCTAAACCTAGACTTATTAGATGGGTTCTCTTGCTACAAGAATTTGATTTGCATATTGTTGATAGAAAAGGAGCTGAGAACCCCGTTGCAGACAACTTATCTAGGTTAGAGAATGTTCTTGATGACCCACTACCTATTGATGATAGCTTTCCTGATGAACAATTAAATGTCATAAGTACCTCTCGTAGTACCCCTTGGTATGCTGACTATGCTAATTACATAGTTGCTAAATTTATACCACCTACCTTCACATACCAACAAAAGAAAAAGATCTTCTATGATTTGAGACATTACTTTTGGGATGACCCACATCTTTATAAAGAAGGAATAGATGGTGTTATTAGACGTTGTGTACCTGAGCATGAACAGGAACAGATCCTACGCAAGTGCCACTCCGAAACTTATGGAGGACACCACGTGGGAGATAGAACTGCACATAAGGTATTGCAATCCGGTTTTTATTGGCCTACTCTCTTCAAGGATGCCCGTAAGTTTGTCCTATCTTGTGATGAATGTCAAATAATTGGTAATATTAGTAGACGTCAAGAAATGGCTATGAATTATTCACTTGTTATTGAACCGTTTGATGTTTGGGGTTTTGATTATATGGGACCTTTTCCTACCTCTAATGGATATACACATATTTTAGTTGCTGTTGATTACGTTACTAAGTGGGTAGAAGCTATTCCAACTAGTAGTGCTGATCATAACACTTCTATTAAAATGCTTAAAGAAGTTATTTTTATGAGGTTTGGAGTCCCTAGATATTTAATGACTGATGGTGGTTCACATTTTATTCATGGTGCTTTCCGTAAAATGCTTGCTAAATATGATGTCAATCATAGAATTGCATCTCCGTATCTCCCATAGTCTAGTGGTCAAGTAGAATTGAGTAATAGAGAACTCAAATTAATTTTGCAAAAGACTGTCAATAGGTCTAGAAAGAATTGGTCCAAGAAACTTGATGATGCATTATGGGCCTATAGAACTGCATATAAAAATCCTATGGGTATGTCTCCGTATAAAATGGTATATGGAAAAGCATGTCACTTACCTCTTGAACTAGAACATAAGGCATATTGGGCTATTAAAGAGCTCAACTATGATTTCAAACTTGCCGGTGAAAAGAGGTTATTTGATATTAGCTCACTTGATGAATGGAGAACCCAAGCTTATGAAAATGCCAAGTTGTTTAAAGAAAAGGTTAAAAGATGGCATGACAAAAGGATACAAAAGCGTGAGTTTAATGTAGGTGATTATGTATTGCTATACAACTCTCGTTTAAGATTTTTTTGCAGGAAAACTTCTCTCTAAATGGGAAGGCCCCTATGTTATCGAGGAGGTCTATCGTTCCGGTGCCATAAAAATCAACAACTTCGAAGGCACAAATCCGAAGGTGGTAAACGGTCAAAGAATCAAACATTATATCTCAGGTAATCCCATAAATGTTGAAACCAATATTATTGAAACCGTAACCCCGGAGGAATACATAAGGGACACTTTCCAGAACGTTTTAGACTCCAAAAAGGAATAGGTATGTGGTACGGTAAGTAAACTGATTCCAAAACAGTTTTTAAGGCAATATTTCTCCATTTTGGAATATTTAGAAAAATAGAAAATTAAGTAGCAGTCTGGGAAGGACACGAGGGCCCCACGAGGGTGGAGGGCGCGCCCTACCCCCCTGGGCGCGCCCCCCTACCTCGTGAGCTCCTCGTGTGCCTTCCGGACTCTGTTTTCTTGCATGATACGTATTTTGGTCGGTAAAAATTCACTATATATTCTCCCGAAGGTTTTGACTCCCGTATCACGCAAATATCCTCTGTTCTTGTTTTGGTATGTTCTCTGTTAGGGTTGTCAAGGCCAGGCATCATGTCGTCCCCCTCCTCCAACAACGGTGACAAAGATGCCTGGCTAATGAAGATAGCGCTGAAGATTGGAGAACCTATGGAGATCAACAAGGATGAAGGGATCAAGAAGGCCACGGAGAACCAAGCTCCGGCAACAGAAGACATCCTTCAACTTGATCACAACCTTCTTACCCCAACTGAGATCGAAGCTTTCCAGATGATTGAGTTAACTCGTATCCAAAACAAGTATCTCACAAGTGAAAATATTTTGTTGAAGGAGCATATCTTTGCACTCAAGGGCATTATTCGCAAGCTAGAGGACCTCTTACGCTCGATGTGCGACTATCCATCACCTCCTTATTCACCAACCAAGGATATATAATCACATGGGTATGGGCACTCCCCTTGGCAACTGCCAAGCTTGGGGGAGGTGCCCCGGTATCGTATCACAATCACAACTCCTATCTTTACCATTTTCCTTAGTTCGATCCTATTAGTAGTATTTTGTTCTAGTAGAATAAAGTTTATGGCATGATCTAGTTTTGAGTTTTGCCTTATGATCTCTCTATGTAATCGAGTCCGTGAGCTACATAATAAAGATTAGTGTTGAGTCAAGGGCTTGATTTTCTTGCTATGATCTTGGGTGAATAAAAGAAAAGAGAAAAAGAATAAGAAGAAACAAAAGTTCATATTGATCTTATTGATAGTAATGACTTCACATAGAAAGAGTGTGATGATTAAAAGTTGTTGGGAGTTGGCAGACATAGCTTTGATCATCATTGCAATTAATAGGAAGTAATAAGGAAAGAGAGGTTTCACATATAAATATACTATTATTGACATCTTTTATGATTGGGAGCACTCATCAAAATATGACATGCTAAAGAGTTGATGTTGGACAAGGAAGACAACGTAATGGGTTATGTTTTCTTGTATCCGAGATAAAGTATGTTGTCATGGATCATCCAACATGTTGAGCTTGCCTTTCCCCCTCATGCTAGCCAAATTCTCAGCACCAAGTAGAGATACTACTTGTGCTTCCAAATACCCTTAAACCAGTTTTGCCATGAGAGTCCACCATATCTACCTATGGATTGAGTAAGATCCTTCAAGTAAGTTGTCATCGGTGCAAAGCAATAAAAACTGCTCTAAATATGTATGATTAGTGTGGGAGAAATAAGATTTATACGATCTTGTGATGTGGAAGTAATAAAAGAGACGGACTGCATAATAAAGGTTCATATCACCAGGGCAATATAAAGTGACGATCTTTCGCATTAAGATTTTGTGCATCCAACCATAAAAGCGCATGGCAACCTCTGCTTCCCTCTGCGAAGGGCCTATATTTTATGATTATCTTCTACCTTATGCAAGTGTCATGGTGATCTTCACCTCTCCCTTTTTCATTTTATCCTTTGGCAAGCCCAGCATGTTGGAAAGAACCTGATATATATATATATATATATATATATATATATATATATATATATATATATATCTAATTGGATGTAGGGGGGCATGAGTTCTTATTGTTGACATTACCCTCGAGGTAAAAGGTTGCGGGGCGAAACTATACGCCCCTATCTTTCTCTGTGTCCGATTAAAACTCCGTAACCACAAGTATTGTGTGAGTGTTAGCAACTATGAAGGACTAGATGATAGTTGAGTATGTGGACTTGCTTTTTAGCTCTGACATAGACTCTTTCTGATGTTATGATAAATTGCAATTGCTTCAATGACTGAGGTTATAGTTTGTTGGTTCTCAATAAGGTTTCTGATTCATACTTTTGCATTGTGAATAGATCATCACTTGAACATAAGTAATCATATGCCAATATCTATATATGTTGCTGTTATGAGAATAATCATGATGCCTTCATGTCCGTATTTTATTTTTATCGACGCCTCTACCTCTAAACATGGGGACATATTTATTGTTATCGGCTTTCTCTTGAGGACAAGCGAGGTCTAAGCTTAGGGGAGTTGATACGTCCATTTTGCATCATGCTTTTATATTGATATTTATTGCATTATGGGTTGTTATTTCACATTATGTCACAATACTTATGGCTGTTCTCTCTTATTTTACAAGGTTTACATAAGGAGGGGAATGCCGCCAGCTGGAATTGTGGGATGGAAAACGAGAAAATATTAGAGACCTATTCTGCACAACTCCAAAAGTCTTGAAACTCCACGGAATACCTTATAATAAATAATAAAAAATCCTCGCCAAAGATGAACACCAGGGGGCCCACACCCTGTCCACGAAGGTGGGGGGCGCGCCCCCTACCTCGTGGGCCCCCTGGTGGCTCTCCGATGACCATCTTCTCCTATATGAAGTCTTTCGTCGAGAAAAAAAAATCAGAAGCAACCTTTTGGGACGAAACTCCGCCGCCACGAGGCGGAACCTTGGCGGATCCAATCTAGAGCTCCGGCAGAGCTATTCTGCCGGGGAAACATCCCTCCCGGAGGGGGAAATCATCGCCATCGTCATCACCAACGCTCCTCTCATCGGGAGAGGGCAATCTCCATCAACATCTTCATCAGCACCATCTCATCTCAAAACCCTAGTTCATCTCTTGTATCCAATTCTTGTCTCCAAGTCCGGGATTGGTGCTAGTAGGTTGCTAGTAGTGTTAATTACTCCGTGTAGTTGATGCTAGTTGGTTTAATTGGTGGAAGATCATATGTTCAGATCCTATATGCATATTAATACCCCTCTGATTATGAACATGTTTATGCTTTGTGAGTAGTTACATTGTTCCTGAGGACAAGGGAGAAGTCTTGCTATTAGTAGTCATGTGAATTTGGTATTCGTTCGATATTTTGATGAGATGTATGTTGTCTAGCCTCTAGTGGTGTTATGTGAACGTCAACTACATAACACTTCACCATTATTTGGGCCTAGAGGAAGGCATTGGGAAGTAATGAGAGATGATGGGTTGCTAGAGTGACAGAAGCTTAAACCCTAGTTTATGCGTTGCTTCGTAAGGGGCTGATTTGGATCCATATGTTTCATGCTATGGTTAGGTTTACCTTGATACTTTTGTTGTAGTTGCGGATGCTTGCAATAGAGGTTAATCATAAGTGGGACGTTTGTTCAAGTAAGAACAGCACCCAAGCACCGGTCCACCCACATATCAAATTATCAAAGTACCGAACGCGAATCATATGAACGTGATGAAAACTAGCTTGACGATATTCCCATGTGTCCTCGGGAGCGCTTTTCCTTATGTAAGAGTTTGTCCAGGCTTGTCCTTTGCTACAAAAAGGATTGGGCCACCTTGCTGCACTTTATTTACTTTTGTTACTTGTTGCTTATTACAAATTATCTTATCACAAAACTATCTGTTACCACTTATTTCAGTAATGCAGAGAATACCTTGCTGAAAACCGCTTATCATTTCCTTCTGCTCCTCGTTGGGTTCGACACTCTTACTTATCGAAAGGACTACGATAGATCCCCTATACTTGTGGGTCATCAACTAGGCATTGTAATTCATGTTAAAGAGATCTAGTCAAGTCGTACTTAATGTAAACTAACAGTAATGGATGCAAATGACAGCGGTGCTCTCCAACTGGTGCTTTTTAATAAGAGGATGATGACTCAACATAAAAGTAAATGGATAGGCCCTTCGCAGAGGGGAGCAGGGATTTGTAGAGGTGCCAGAGCTCGGTTTTGAAATAGATATGAATAATATTTTGAGCCGTATACTTTCATTGTTAACATAACAACTGAGAGATCTCGATATCTTCCATGCTACACACATTATAGGCGGTTCCCAAACAGAATGGTAAAGTTTATACTCCCCCTCCACCAACAATCATCAATCCATGGCTTGCTCGAAACAACGAGTGACTCCAACTAACAAGAGTTCCGGGGGAGTTTTGTTTGCAGTTATTTTGATTTGATTTGCATAAAGCATGGGACTGGGCATCCCGGTGACCAGCCCTTTTCTCGTGAATGATGAGCGGAGTCCACTCCTCTTGAGAATAACCCGCCTAGCATGGAAGATACAGACAATCCTAGTTGATACATGAGCTATTCGAGCATACAAAACAGAATGTTTATTTCAAGGTTTAGAGTTTGGCACATACAAATTAACTTGGAACGGCAGGTAAATATCGTGTATAGGTGGGTATGGTGGACTCATATGGAATAACTTTAGGGTTTATGGAGTGTGATGCACAAGCAGTATTCCCGCTTAGTACAGGTGAAGGCTAGCAAAAGACTGGGAAGCGACCAACTAGAGAGCGACAACAGTCATGAACATGCATTAAAATTAATCAACACCAAATGCAAGCATGAGTAGGATATAATGCACCATGAACATAAATATCGTAGAGGCTATGTTGATTTTGTTTCAACTACATGCGTGAACATGTGCCAAGTCAAGCCACTCGAATCGTTCAAAAGAGGATACCACCCTATCATACCACATCACAACCATTTTAATAGCATGTTGGCACGCAAGGTAAACCATTATAAGCTCCTAGCTAATTAAGCATGGCATAAGAAACTATAATCTCTAATTGTCACTACAAACATGTTCATTCATAATAGGCTGAATCAGGAACGATGAACTAATCATATTTACAAAAACAAGAGAGGTCGAGTTCATACCAACTTTTCTCATCTCAGTAAGTTTATCATATAATCATCATTATTGGCTTTCACTTGCACGACCGAATAGTGTGGATAATAATAATAGTGCACGTGCATTGGACTAAGCTGGAATCTGTAGGCATTCAATTCAAGAGAGAAGACAAGGTAATATGGGCTATTTGTTAGATCAACAATAATGCATATGAGAGCCACTCAACATTTTCATTATGGTCTTCTCCTCTCGACCCCCAAAGAACAAAAAGAAATAAAACTATTTACACGGGAAAGCTCCCAACAAGCAAAAAGAAGAACAAGAAATCTTTTTGGGTTTTCTTTTTAATTACTTCTACTACAGCAAGAAAGATAAAATAACTAAAAGCTACAACAATTTTTTTTGGTTTTCTAAGGTTTAACAAACACACAAGAAGAAAGCATAAAAAGGGAAAATAAACTAGCATGGATGATACAATGAAAATGTATGAGCACCGACAACTAGCATGAGTGTGTGAACATAAATGTATGTCGGTGAGAAATACATACTCCCCCAAGCTTAGGCTTTTGGCCTAAGTTGGTCTATGGCCACGGCAGGCCTGGAGGATATCCAAAGTTGTAGCCGGGGTCGTACTGAGATGCAGTGGCAATTGCCTGATGAGCTGCAGCTTGGAGGCGAGCTGTCTCCGCCCTCCTCTCGTACTCGGTCGCCTCCTTCCTGGTTATAACATATCTCCCTTTTGCCTGAAAGTTAAAGAAAGTAGGAGCAGGGAGAGCGACGTGATAGGTGCGTCGTCTGTCAAAGATTAGTCGGTACTGGAGGAACTGATCGTTCCTCTCAACAAACTGATGACGAACCATAGCGTCATACTCTTGATAAGGAGGCAACTCAATATCATGTCCACGTATGGGTATCTCAAGAAAGTTAGCTATACGGGTTGCATAAATTCCACCAAAGAAATCTCCATGAATACGATTATTATGCAACCTACGTGCAACGATAGCCCCCAAGTTGTATTGTTTATCTCCTAAAACAGCGCTTCTGAGAACGCTAAGATCAAGCACACACATGTGACATGCTTCATCTTTACCATTAATGCATCTACCCATGAAGAGAGCAAAATAATGTATAGCAGGAAAATGAGTGCTCCCTATGGTAGCTTGCGTCACATCCCTAGATTCCCCCATTGTTATACTAGCAGGAAAATCTCTAAATTTAGACTTGCGAGGTTCACTAACATCACCCCACTGTGGGAGTTTACAAGTAGTGTTAAAATCTTCTAAGTCCATGGTATAAGATTTATCATAAAGGTCAAACAGGATAGTTTGAGAATTGCGTGAATATGAGCATTTAAACCTTCTCACAAATGAATCAGTTAAATAGAGGTATTGACGACACTTATCTGCCTCGAAGCTCTCCAGATCAGCATTACACACATATGCATCAAATTCCTCTTTAATTCCTGCTTGGATCATGAAGTCCTCTGACGGCCATTCACAAGGCCGTACTTGAGCGTCTCTTGGTGGCTCCTCATCCGCATCGCGTATTGTGGGCCTGGGTCTGATACACCCATTTTGCATCATGCTTTTATATCGATATTTATTGCATTATGGGCTGTTATTACACACTATGTCACAATACTTATGCCTATTCTCTCTTATTTTACAAGGTTTACATAAAGAGGGAGAATGCCGGCAGCTGGGATTCTAGGCTGGAAAAGGAGCAAATATTAGAGACCTATTTTGCACAACTCCAAAAGTCCTGAAACTTCACAGAAGTCATTTTCAGAATATATAAAAAATACTGAGCGCAAGAAGTTCCAGAGGGGGCCACACCCTTCCTACGAGGGTGGGGGGCGCGCCCCCTGCCTCGTGGGCCCCATGGTGGCCCTCCGATGCCCATCTTCTGCTATATGGAGTCTTTCGTTGAGGAGAAAATCATAAGCTAGCTTTCAGGACGAGACCACGCCGCCACGAGGCGGAACCTTGGCAGAACCAATCTAGGTCTCCGGCGGAGCTGTTCTGCCGGGGAAACTTCCCTCTGGGAGGGGTAAATCATCGCCATCGTCATCACCAACGATCCTCTCATCGGGAGGGGGTCAATCTCCATCAACATCTTCACCAGCACCATCTCCTCTCAAACCCTAGTTCATCTATTGTATCCAATTCTTGTCTCTAAGTCCGGGATTGGTACCTGTGGGTTGCTAGTAGTGTTAATTACTCCTGGTAGTTGATGCTAGTTGGTTTATTTGGTGGAAGATCATATGTTCAGATCCTATATGCATATTAATACCCCTCTAATTATGAACATGAATATGCTTTGTGAGTAGTTATGTTTGTTCCTGAGGACATGGGAGAAGTCTTGCTATTAGTAGTCATGTGAATTTCGTATTCGTTCGATATTTTGATGAGATGTATGTTGTCTCTCCTCTAGTGGTGTTATGTGAACGTCGACTACATGACACTTCACCATTATTTGGGCCTAGAGGAAGGCATTGGGAAGTAATAAGTAGATGATGGGTTGCTAGAGTGACAGAAGCTTAAACCCTAGTTTATGCGTTGCTTCGTAAGGGGCTGATTTGGATCCATATGTTTCATGCTATGGTTAGGTTTACCTTAATACTTTTGTTGTAGTTGCGGATGCTTGAAATAGAGGTTAATCATAAGTGGGATGCTTGTCCAAGTAAGGACAACACCCAAGCACCGGTCCACCCACATACCAAATTATCAAAGTACCGAACGCGAATCATATGAACGTGATGAAAACTAGCTTGACGATAATTCCCATGTGTCCTCGGGAGCGCTTTTCTCTATATAAGAATTTGTCCAGGCTTGTCCTTTGCTACAAAAAGGATTGGGCCACCTTGCTGCATTTTATTTACTTTTGTTACTTGTTGCTCGTTACAAATTATCTTATCACAAAACTATCTGTTACCTATAATTTCAGTGCATGCAGAGAATACCTTGTTGAAAACCGCTTATCATTTCCTTCTGCTCCTCGTTGGGTTCGACACTCTTACTTATCGAAAGGACTACGATAGATCCCCTATACTTGTGGGTCATCAATATTCTTTTCTGGCGCCGTTGCCTGGGAGTGAAGCGCCTTTGGTAGGTGGAATTTGGTAAGGAAAAATTTATATAGTGTGCTGAAATTTACTATCACTTGTTACTATGGAAAGTAATCCTCTGAGGGGCTTGTTCGGGGTATCTTCACCCCGACCAGTAGAGCAAAGAGTTGCTCCTCAACCTTTTGAACCTACTAAAAATGAAAATGTCTACTTTGAAATTCCGTCGAGTATGATAGAAAAACTGCTAGCTAATCCTTTTGCAGGAGACGGAACAATGCATCCTGATGAGCACCTAATATATGCAGGTGTGCCCGATGATGTTATTAAGAAGAAGGTCTTCCCTTTATCTTTGAAGGGAGATGCATTGACATGGTATAGGCTATGTGATGATATGGGATCATGGAACTACAAACGATTGAAATTGGAATTTCATCAGAAGTTTTATCCTATGCATCTTGTTCGTCGTGATCACAGTTATATATATAATTTTTGGCCTTGCGAAGGAGAAAGCATTGCTCAAGCTTGGGGAAGGCTTAAATCAATGTTATATTCATGCCCCAATCATGAGCTTCCAAGAGAAATAATTATTCAAAATTTATATGCTCGGCTTTCTGATAACAACCGCACCATGCTCGATACTTCTTGTGCTGGCTCTTTTATGATGAAGACTATTGAATTCAAATGAGATTTATTGGAAAGAATTAAACGCAGCACTGAAGATTGGGACCCCGACGAAGGTAAGGAGTCAGGTATGACACCTAAGTTTGATTGTGTTAAATCTTTTATGGATACCGATGTTTTCCGAAAATTTAGCACTGAATATGGACTTGTCTCTGAAATAGTAGCTTCTTTCTGTGAATCTTTTGCTACTCATGTTGATCTCCCTAGGGAGAAGTGGTTTAAATATCATCCTCCCATAGAAGTAAAAGTAGCTGCACCTATTAAAGTCGAAGAAAAGACAGTCACCTATAATGATCCTATTGTTCCTACTGCTTATGTTGAGAAACCACCTTTTCCTGTTAGGATAAAAGATCATGCTAAAGCTTCAACCGTGGTTCGTAAAAGCAATATTATAATCTATACACCTCCTGAGCAAGTTAAAGGTGAACCTAATATTGCTATTGTTAAGGATCTCTTGGCTGATAATATTGATGGGCATGTTATTTATTTTTGTGATGAAACTGCTAGAATTGCTAAACCTCGTGCTAAAGATAAACATAGACCTGTGGTAGGCATGCCTGTTATTTCTGTTAAAATAGGAGATCATTGTTATCATGGCTTATGTGATATGGGTGCTAGTGCAATACCTATTGACTTATACAAAGGAATTATGCATGATATTGCACCTGCTGAGTTAGAAGATATTGATGTCACAATTAAACTTGCCAATAGAGATACTATTTCACCAATTGAGATTGTTAGAGATGTTTAAGTCTTGTGTGGGAAAACTAAATATCCTGCTGATTTTCTTGTTCTTGGTTCCCCACAAGATAGCTTTTGTCCCATTATATTTGGTAGACCCTTCTTGAACACAATTAATGCTAAGATAGATTGCGAAAAGGATGTTGTTACTATTGGTTTAGGTGATATGTCTCATGAATTTAATTTCTCTAAATTTCGTAGACAACACCGTGAAGAGGAATTGCCTAGTAAAGATGAAATTATTGGTCTTGCTTCTATTGCCGTGCCTCCTAGTGATCCTTTAGAACAATATTTGCTAGACCATGAAAATGATATGTTTATGAATGAAAGAAGGGAAAAAGATGAATTATTCTTTAAACAGGAACCCATCCTGAAACACAATTTGCCTGTCGAAATCCTAGGGGATCCTCCTCCACCCAAGGGTGAACCCGTGTTTGAGCTCAAACTGTTGCCTAATACTCTTAAATATGCTTATCTTGATGAGAAAAAGATATATCCTGTTATTATTAGTGCTAACCTTCCAGAGCATAAAGAAGAGAGATTATTGAAAACTCTGAAGAAGCACCGTGCTGCTATTTGATATACTCTCGATGATCTTAAGGGCATTAGTCTCACACTATGTCAACACAAAATAAATTTGGAGAAAGATGCCAAACCAGTTCGTGATCCCCAACGACGGCTGAATCCTAAGATGAAAGAAGTGGTAACAAAGGAAATACTTAAGCTCCTTGAGGCAGGTATAATTTATCCCATTGCTGATAGTCAGTGCGTAAGGGAGGTATTATTGTCGTTCCTAATGATAAAGATGAATTGATTCCGCAAATAATTATTACAGGTTATAGGATGGTAATTGATTTCCGCAAATTAAATAAAGCTACTAAAAAGATCATTACCCCTTACCTTTTATTGATCAAATGCTAGAAAGATTATCCAAACATACACATTTTTGCTTTCTAGATGGTTATTCTGGTTTCTCTCAAATACCTGTGTCAGCTGATGATCAATCTAAGACCACTTTTACTTGCCCGTTCGGTACTTTTGCTTATAGACGTGTGCCTTTTGGTTTATGTAATGCACCTGCTACCTTCCAAATATGCATGATGGCTATATTCTCTGTCTTTTGTGAAAAGATTTGTTAGGTTTTCATGGACGATTTCTCCGTCTATGGATCCTCTTTTGATGATTGCTTAAGCAACCTTGATCGAGTTTTGCAGAGATGTGAAGAAACTAATCTTGTCTTGAATTGGGAAAAGTGCCAGTTTATGGTTAATGAAGGTATTGTCTTGGGGCATAAAGTTTCTGAAAGAGGTATTGAAGTTGATAAAGCTAAGGTTGATGCTATTGAAAAGATGCCATGTCCCAAGGACATCAAAGGTATAAGAAGTTTCCTTGGTCACGCCAGTTTTTATAGGAGGTTCATTAAGGACTTCTCAAAAATTTCTCGGCCTCTGACTAATTTATTACAAAAAGATATACCATTTGTTTTTTATAATGATTGCATAGAAGCATTTGAAATACTTAAGAAAGCATTGATCTCTGCACCTATTGTTCAGCCACCTGATTGGAATTTACCTTTGAGATTATGTGTGATGCTAGTGATTATGTTGTAGGTGCTGTTCTAGGGCAAAGAGTTGATAAGAAATTAAATGTTATTCAATATGCTAGTAAAACTCTAGACAATGCTCAGAGAAATTATGCTACTATTGAAAAAGAATTCTTCGCAGTTGTATTTGCATGTGATAAGTTCAGAGCTTATATTGTTGATTCTAAAGTAACTATTCACACGGATCATGCTGCTATTAAATATCTTATGGAAAAGAAAGATGCTAAACCTAGACTTATTAGATGGGTTCTCTTGCTACAAGAATTTGATTTGCATATTATTGATAGAAAGGGAGCTAAGAACCCCGTTGCAGACAACTTGTCTAGGCTAGAGAATGTTCTTGATGACCCACGACCTATTGATGATAGCTTTCCTGATGAACAATTAAATGTCATAAATGCTTCTCGTACTGCTCCATGGTATGCTGATTATGCTAATTATATTGTTGCTAAATTTATACCACCTAGTTTCACATACCAGCAAAAGAAAAAGTTTTTCTATGATTTGAGACATTACTTTTGGGATGACCCACATCTTTATAAAGAAGGAGTAGATGGTGTTATTAGACGTTGTGTACCTGAGCATGAACATGAACAGATCCTACGCAAGTGTCACTCCGAAGCTTATGGAGGACACCACGCTGGAGATAGAACTGCACATAAGGTATTGCAATCCGGTTTTTATTGGCCTACTCTCTTCAAGGATGCCCGTAAGTTTGTTGTATTTTGTGATGAATGCCAAAGAATTGGTAATATTAGTAGACGTCAAGAAATGCCTATGAATTATTCACTTGTTATTGAACCGTTTGATGTTTGGGGCTTTGATTATATCGGACCTTTTCCTGCCTCCAATGGATACAGGCATATTTTAGTTGCCGTCGATTACGTTACTAAGTGGGTAGAAACTATTCCAACTAGTAGTGATGATCATAACACCTCTATTAAGATGCTTAAAGAAGTTATTTTTCCAAGGTTTGGAGTCCCTAGATATTTAATGACTGATGGTGGTTCATATTTTATTCATGGTTCTTTCCGTAAAATGCTTGCTAAATATGATGTTAATCATAGAATTGCATCTCCTTATCACCCACAGTCTAGTGGTCAAGTAGAATTGGGCAATAGAGAACTCAAATTAATTTTGCAAAAGACTGTTAATAGATCTAGAAATAATTGGTCCAAGAAACTTGATGGTGCATTATGGGCCTATAGAATTGCATATAAAATCCTATGGGTATCTCTCTGTATAAAATGGTTTATGGTAAAGCATGTCACTTACCTCTCAAACTAGAACATAAGGCATATTGGGTTATTAAAGAGCTCAATTATGATTTCAAACTTGCCGGTGAGAAGAGGTTATTTGACATTAGCTCACTCGATGAATTGAGAACCCAAGCCTACGAGAATGCCAAATTATTTAAAGAAAAAGTTAAAAGATGGCATGACAAAAGAATACAAAAGCGTGAGTTTAATGTAGGTGATTATGTATTGCTATAAAACCCTCGTTTAAGATTTTTTACAGGAAAACTTCTATCTAAATGGGAAGGTCCTTACGTTATCGAGGAGGTCTATCGTTCGGTGCCATAAAAATCAACAACTTCGAAGGCACAAATCCGAACGTGGTGAACGGTTAAAGAATTAAACATTATATCTCAGGTAATCCTATAAATGTTGAATCCAATGTTCTTGAAACCATACCCCCGGAGGAATACATAAGGGACACTTTCCGGAACGTTTCAGACTCCGAAAAGGAATAGGTACGTGGTACGGCAAGTAAACCGACTCCAAAACAGTTCTAATGGCAATTTTTCTCCGTTTTGGAATATTTAGAAAAATAAAAAATAAGAAGCAGTCTGGGAAGGACACGAGGGCTCCACGAGGGTGGAGGGCGCCCCCTACCTCGTGGGCACCTTGTGTGCTCTCCGGACTCTGTTTTCTTGCACATTATGTATTTTGGTCGGGAAAAATTCATTATATAATCCCCCGAGGGTTTTGACTCCCGTATCACGCAATTATCATCTGTTTGTCTTTCGAGCTATTGCTGCTGCAGATTAGAGCAAGATGTCTTCGCAAGAGTCAGCGGGGAGAGCCAGGTGTCTCATCCGGCACCGAGATCAATGACAAACAACAATGTTGACCACTTTGGGCCAGCAACGGAGGAAGAGATGGAGGCTGATTTGAAGAGGATAGATGCTATGGAGGAGGATCAAGAAGTCACTTCCCGCTTCCGAGCTGGATTCACAATGGGGGAACTGCAGATCTCGGCTATTCCAAACTCGGTTATCCCTTCCAATGTTAGATTTATTTCTTATGAGAATATGAAAAAGAGTGTCACTGGTTCTCCCGCAGCTATGCATCACCCTTGGGTGCAGGGAGGTTTGGCTGTTACAGGAAAGCTTCGAAAGGAAATAATGGACCTCAAGCAGCAAGTCAATAAGCTCGATGAGGAAAATCGTATCCTGAGGGGCATCATCGCCAAGAATATCACATCACCATCCCCGAAAAGAGAGATATAATCACATGGGTATGGGCACTCCCCTTGGCAACTGCCAAGCTTGAGGGAGTGCCCCGGTATCATATCACCATCACACTTTCTTTACCGCTTTTCTTAGTTCGATCCTTTTGATAATATTTTGATCTAGTAGAATAAAAGTTCTTAGTATGATATAGTTGTGAGTTTTGCTTTATGATCCTTCGATGTAATCAAGTCCGTGAGCTATATATAATAAAGATTAGTGTTGAGTCAAGGGCTTGATTATTTTGCCATAATCTTGAGTGAATAAAAGAAAAGAGAAAAGAATAAAAAGAAATAAAAGAGATCATATGGACCTTATGGAGAGTAATGAGCTCACATAGAAAGAGTATGATGAATAAAAGTTGTTGAGAGTTGACAAACATAGTTTTGGTCATCGTTGCAATTCATAGGAAGTAATAAAGAAAGAGATGTCTTCACATATAAATACACTATCTTGGACATCTTTTATGATTGTGAGCACTCATTAAAATATGACATGCTAAAGGGTTGACGTTGGACAAGGAAGACAACATAATGGGTTATGTTTTCTTACATATGAGATAAATTATATTGTCATGGATCATCCAACATGATTGAGCTTTCCTTTCCCCCTCATGCTAGCCAAATTCTTTACACCAAGTAGAGATACTACTTGTGCTTCCAAACACCCTTAAACCAGTTTTGCCATGAGAGTCCACCATACCTACCTATGGATTGAGTAAGATCCCTCAAGTAAGTTGTCATCGGTGCAAGCAATAAATATTGCCCTCTAAATATGTATGACTTATTAGTGTGGGAGAAAATAAGCTTTATACGACCGTGTGATATGGAAGAAATAAAAGCGACAGACTGCATAATAAAGGTCCATATCACAAGTTGCAATATAAAGTGACGTTCTTTCGCATTAAGATTTTGTGCATCCAACCACAAAAGCACATGACAACCTCTTCTTCCCTCTGTGACGGGCCTATCTTTTACTTTTATCTCCTACCTTGCATAAGAGTCATGGTGATCTTCACCCTTCCTTTTTAAATTTTATCTTTTGGCAAGCACAACATGTTGGAAAGATCCTGGTATATATGGCTAATTGGATGTGAGTTTTCATGAACTATTATTGTTGACATTACCCTTGAGGTAAAACGTTGGGAGGCAAAACTATAAGCCCCTATCTTTCTCTGTGTCCGATTAAAACTCCATACCCATAAGTATTGCGTGAGTGTTAGCAATTGTGAAAGACTATATGATAGTTGAGTATGTGGACTTGCTGAAAAGCTCTTATATTGACTCTTTCCTATGTTATGATAAATTGCAATTGCTCCAATGACTGAGATTATAGTTTGTTAGTTTTCAATGAAGTTTATGATTCATACTTGAAATTGTGATTGAATTGTTACTCTTGCATAAGAGATCATATGACAAGAATTATATAAGTTGTTGTTCTAAGAATGATCATGATGCCCTCATGTCTGTATTTTTATTTTTATCGACACCTCTATCTCTAAACATGTGGACGTATTTTTCGATTTTGGCTTTCGCTTGAGGACAAGCGAGGTCTAAGCTTGGGGGAGTTGATACGTTCATTTTGCATCATGCTTTTATATCGATATTTATTGCATTATGGGCTGTTATTACACACTATGTCACAATACTTATGCCTATTCTCTCTTATTTTACAAGGTTTACATAAAGAGGGAGAATGCCGGCAGCTGGGATTTTGGGCTGGAAAAGGAGCAAATATTAGAGACCTTTTCTGCACAGCTCCAAAAGTCCTGAAACTTCACGGAAGTCATTTTCAGAATATATAAAAAATACTGAGCGCAAGAAGTTCCAGAGGGGGGCCACACCCTGCCCACGAGGGTGGGGGGCGCACCCCTGCCTCGTGGGCTCCCTGGTGGCCCTCTGATGCCCATCTTCTGCTATATGGAGTGTTTCGTTGAGGAGAAAATCATAAGCCAGCTTTCGGGACGAGACCCCGCCGCCACGAGGCAGAACCTTGGCGGAACCAATATAGGGCTCCGGCGGAGCTGTTCTGCCGGGGAAACTTTCCTCCGGGAGGGGTAAATCATCTCCATCGTCATCACCAACGATCCTCTCATCGGGAGGGGGTCAATCTCCATCAACATCTTCACCAGCACCATCTCCTCTCAAACCCTAGTTCATCTGTTGTATCCAATTCTTGTCTCTAAGTCCGGGATTGGTACCTGTGGGTTGCTAATAGTGTTAATTACTCCTTGTAGTTGATGCTAATTGGTTTATTTGGTGGAAGATCATATGTTCAGATCCTATATGCATAGTAATACCCCTCTGATTATGAACATGAATATGCTTTGTGAGTAGTTACGTTTGTTCCAGAGGACATGGGAGAAGTCTTGCTATTAGTAGTCATGTGAATTTGGTATTCGTTCGATATTTTGATGAGATGTATGTTGTCTCTCCTCTAGTGGTGTTATGTGAACGTCAACTACATGACACTTCACCATTATTTGGGCCTAGAGGAAGGAATTGGGAAGTGACAGAAGCTTAAACCCTAGTTCATGCGTTGCTTTGTAAGGGGCTGATTTGGATCCATATGTTTCATGCTATGGTTAGGTTTACCTTAATGCTTTTGTTGTAGTTGCGGATGCTTGCAGTAGAGGTTAATCATAAGTGGGATGCTTGTCCAAGTAAGGACAACACCCAAGCACCGGTCCACCCACATACCAAATTATCAAAGTACCGAACGCGAATCATATGAACGTGATGAAAACTAGCTTGACGATAATTCCCATGTGTCCTCGGGAGCGCTTTTCTCTATATAAGAATTTGTCGAGGCTTGTCCTTTGCTACAAAAAGGATTGGGCCACCTTGTTGCATTTTATTGACTTTTGTTACTTGTTGCTCGTTACAAATTATCTTATCACAAAACTATCTGTTACCTATAATTTTAGTGCTTGCAGAGAATACCTTGCTAAAAACCGCTTATCATTTCCTTCTGCTCCTCGTTGGGTTCGACACTCTTACTTATCGAAAGGACTACGATAGGTCCCCTATACTTGTGGCTCATCAGGGTCCTTGCTTCCTTGAAGAACCACCTTGGTACATTTTCCTAAACATATTTCTTTCTCTAAAAAATTTCTGAAATTTTTAGTAACTTCAAAATAAAAGTGAACCAAACTCAGCAATATTGATAACAACTACTCCTACAAGTGCCTAGAGGCAATATCATGCATCAAAACTACTTTTGACCACATATATTTGACATGCAAGCTCAAGAACAGGGTCATGATGACCCTCAAGTATACGGGATCTATCGTAGTCCTTTCGATAAGTAAGAGTGTCGAACCCAACGAGGAGCAGAAGGAAATGATAAGCGGTTTTCAGCAAGGTATTCTCCGAAGTACTGAAATAAGTGGTAACAGATAGTTTTGTGATAAGATAATTTGTAACGAGCAACAAGTAACAAAAGTAAATAAAGTGCAGCAAGGTGGCCCAATCCCTTTTGTAGCAAAGGACAAGCCTGGACAAACTCTTATATAAGGAAAAGCGCTCCCGAGGACACATGGGAATATCGTCAAGCTAGTTTTCATCACGTTCATATGATTTGCGTTCGTTACTTTGATAATTTGATATGTGGGTGGACCGGTGCTTGGGTGTTGTTCTTACTTGAACAAACATCCCACTTATCATTAACCTCTATTGCAAGCATACGAAACTACAACAAAAGTATTAAGGTAAACCTAACCATAGCATGAAACATATGGATCCAAATCAGCCCCTTACGAAGCAACGCATAAACTAGGGTTTAAGCTTCTGTCACTCTAGCAACCCATCATCTACTTATTACTTCCCAATGCCTTCCTCTAGGGCCAAATAATGGTGAAGTGTTATGTAGTGGACGTTCACATAACACCACTAGAGGCTAGACAACATACATCTCATCAAAATATCGAACGAATACCAAATTCACATGACTACTAATAGCAAGACTTCTCCCTTGTCCTCAGGAACAAACGTAACTACTCACAAAGCATAAACATGTTCATAATCAGAGGGGTATTAATATGCATATAGGATCTGAACATATGATCTTCCACCAATTAAACCAACTAGCATCAACTACAAGGAGTAATTAACACTACTAGCAACCTACTAGCACGAATCCCGGACTAGGAGACAAGAATTGGATACAAGAGATGAACTAGGGTTTTGAGATGAGATGGTGCTGATGAAGAAGTTGATGGAGATTGCCCTCTCCCGATGAGAGGAGCGTTGATGATGACGATGGCGATGATTTCCCCCTCCGAGAGGGAAGTTTCCCCGGCAGAACAGCTCTGCCGGAGCTCTATATTGGATCCGCCAAGGTTCCGCCTCGTGGCGGCGGAGTTTCGTCCCGAAAGGTTGCTTCTTATTTTTTTTCTCGACAAAAGACTTCATATGGTAGAAGATGGTCATCGGAGAGCCACCAGGGGGCCCATGAGGTAGGGGGCGCGCCCTAGGGGGGCCCCCACCCTCGTGGACAGGGCGTGGCCCCCTGGTCTTCATCTTTGGCGAGGATTTTTCATTATTTATTATAAGGTGTTCCGTCGAGTTTCAGGACTTTTGGAGTTGTGCAGAATAAGTCTCTAATATTTGCTCCTTTTCCAGCCCAGAATTCCAGCTGCCGGCATTCTCCCTCGTTATGTAAACCTTGTAAAATAAGAGAGAATAGCCATAATTATTGTGACATAATGTGAAATAACAGCCCATAATGCAATAAATATTGATATAAAAGCATGATGCAAAATGGACATATCGACTCCCCCAAGCTTAGACCTCGCTTGTCCTCAAGCGAAAGCCGATAACAATAAATATGTCCCCATGTTTAGAGGTAGAGGCGTCGATAAAAATAAAATACGGACATGAAGGCGTCATGATTATTCTCATAACAACAGCATATATAGTTATTGTCATATGGTTACTTATGTTCAAGTGGTGATCTATTTACAATGCAAAAGTATGAATCCGAAACCTTATTGAGAACCAACAAACTATAACCTCAGTCATTGAAACAATTGCAATTTATTATAACATCAGAAAGAGTCTATGTCAGAGCTAAAAAGCAAGTCCTCATACTCAACTATCATCTAGTCCTTCATAATTGCTAACACTCACGCAATACTTGTGGTTACGAAGTTTTAATCGGACACAGAGAAAGATAGGGGCTTATAGTTTCGCCCCACAACCTTTTACCTCGAGGGTAATGTCAACAATAATAACTCATGCCCCCCTACATCCAATTAGATATATCTATCAGGATCTTTCCAACATACTGTGCTTGCCAAAGGATAAAATGTAAAAAGGAAGGGTGAAGATCACCTTGACTCTTTTGCAGTATAGGAGGTAAATTAAAAGATAGGCCCTTCGCAGAGGGAAGTAGAGGTTGTCATGCGCTTTTATAGTTGGATGCACAAAATCTCAATGCGAAAGAACGCCACTTTATATTGCCACTTGTGATATGGACCTTTATTATGCAGTCTGTTGCTTTTATTACTTCCATATCACACGATCGTATAAAGCTTATTTCTTCCACACCAATCAATCATACACATTTAGAGAGCAATTTTTATTGCTTGCACCGATGACAACTTACTTGATGGATCTTACTCAATCCATAGGCAGGTATGGTGGACTCTCATGGCAAAACTGGTTTAAAGGTATTTGGAAGCACAAGTAGTATCTCTACTTGGTGCAATGAAATTGGCTAGCGTGAGGGGGAAAGGCAAGCTCAACATGTTGGAGGATCCATGACAACATACTTTATCTCAGATATAAGAAAACATAACTCATCACGTTGTCTTCCTTGTCCAATATCAACTCTTTAGCATGTCATATTTTAATGAGTGCTCACAATCATAAAAGATGTCAATGATAATATATTTATATGTGAAGACCTCTCTTTCTTATTACTTCCTATTAATTGCAATGATGACCAAAGCCCAACAACTTTTAATCATCACACTCTTTCTATGTGAATCCATTGCTCTCAATAAGATTAATATGAACTTTTGTTTCTTTTTATTCTTTTTCTTTTTTCTTTTATTCACCAAAGATCATATCAAGAAAATCAAGCCCTTGACTCAACACTAATCTTTATTATATAGCTCACGGACTCGATTACATAGAAGGATAATAAAGCAAAACTCACATCTAGATCATACTAAGAACTTTTATTCTACTAAATCAAGATATTATCAAAAGGATCAAACTAAGAAAAACAATATAAATAAAAGTGATGGTGATACGATACCGGGGCACCTCCCCCAAGCTTGGCGGTTGCCAAGGGGAGTGCCCATACGCATGTGATTATATCTCCTCGGTTGGTGAAGAAGGAGGTGATGGATAGTCGCACATCGGGCGTAAGAGGTCCTCTATCTTGCGAATAATGCCCTTGAGTGCAAAGATATGCTCCTTCAACAAAATATTTTCACTTGTGAGATACTTGTTTTGAATACGAGTTAACTCAATCATCTGGAAAGCTTCGACCTCAGTTGGGGTAAGAAGGTTGTGATCAAGTTGAAGGATGTCTTCTGTTGCTAGAGCTTGGTTCTCCGTGGCCTTCTTGATCCCTTCATACTTGTTGATCTCCATAGGTTCTTCCCTCTTCAGCTCTATCTTCATTAGCCAGGCATCTTTGTCACCGTTGTTGGAGGAGGGGGACGACATGATGCCTGGCCTTGACAACCTTGACAGAGAACAACCCAAAACTAGAACAGAGGATATTTGTGTGATATGGGAGTCAAAACCTTCGGGAGAATATATAGTGAATTTTTAGCGACCAAAATACGTATCGTGCAAGAAAACGGAGTCCGGAAGGCACACGAGGTGCTCACGAGGTAGGGGGCGCGCCCTCCACCCTCGTGGGGCCCTCATGTCCTTCCCAGACTACTACTTATTTTTCTATTTTTCTAAATATTCCAAAACGGAGAAATATTGCCTTAAAAATTGTTTTGGAGTCGGTTTACTTATCATACCACATACCTATTCCTTTTCGGAGTCTGAAACGTTCTAGAAAGTGTCCCTTATGTATTCCTCTGGGGTTACGGTTTCAATAATATTGGTTTCAACGTTTATGGGATTACCTGAGACATAATGTTTGATTCTTTGACCGTTTACCACCTTCGGATTTGTGCCTTCGAAGTTGTTGATTTTTATGGCACCGGAACGATAGACCTCCTCGATAACATAGGGGCCTTCCCATTTAGAGAGAAGTTTCCCTGCAAAAAATCTTAAACAAGAGTTGTATAGCAATACGTAATCACCTACATTGAACTCACGCTTTTGTATCCTTTTGTCATGCCATCTTTTAACCTTTTCTTTAAACAACTTGGCATTTTCATAAGCTTGGGTTCTCCATTTATCAAGAGAGCTATTATCAAATAACCACTTTTCACCGGCAAGTTTGAAATCATAATTGAGCTCTTTAATAGCCCAATATGCCTTATGTTCTAGTTCGAGAGGTAAGTGACATGCTTTTCCATATACCATTTCATACGGAGACATACCCATAGGATTTTTATATGCAGTTCTATAGGCCCATAATGCATCATCAAGTTTCTTAGACCAATTCTTTCTAGACCTATTGACATTCTTTTGCAAAATTAATTTGAGTTCTCTATTACTCAATTCTACTTTACCACTAGACTGTGGGTGATACGGAGATGCAATTCTATGATTGACGTCATATTTAGCAAGCATTTTACGGAAAGCGCCATGAATAAAATGTGAACCACCATCAGTCATTAAATATCTAGGGACTCCAAACCTCGGAAAAATAACTTCTTTAAGCATTTTAATAGAAGTGTTATGATTAGCACTACTAGTTGGAATAGCTTCTACCCACTTAGTAACGTAATCAACAACAACTAAAATATGTGTATATCCATTAGAGGCAGGAAAGGGTCCCATATAATCAAAGCCCCAAACATCAAATGGTTCAATAACAAGTGAATAATTCATAGGCATTTCTTGACGTCTACTAATATTACCAATTCTTTGACATTCATCACAAGATAGGACAAACTTGCGGGCATCCTTGAAGAGAGTAGGCCAATAAAAACCGGATTGCAATACCTTATGTGCAGTTCTATCTCCCGCGTGGTGTCCTCCATAAGTTTTGGAGTGGCACTTGCATAGGATATGTTCCTGTTCATGCTCAGGTACACAACGTCTAATAACACCATCTACTCCTTCTTTATAAAGATGTGGTTCATCCCAAAAGTAATGTCTCAAATCATAGAAGAACTTTTTCTTTCGTTGGTATGTGAAGCTAGGTGGTATGAATTTAGCAACAATGTAATTAGCATAATCAGCATACCAAGGAGTACTACAAGAAGTACTTATGACATTTAATTGTTCATCAGGAAATCTGTCATCAATTGGTAGTGGGTCATCAAGAACATTCTCTAACCTAGATAAGTTATCTGCAACGGGGTTCTCTCACTACAAAAAAAAGACACATCCGTGACATTTTGGGCTGAACGAATTTTTTTTCTGTCATACATATGACACTTCTATGATGATAATTGTGACAAAACCCATATCATCATAGCTGTGGTGGGCTCTTACTTCTATGACAAAATATCATGACAGAAAATGGGCTTTTCGTCCTGGGCGGGCCGGAGAAGCAGCTGCATGACATTCTTTGGGCCGTCCAATATGGAAAAAACCGTGGTAGAAGCGAGGGGGAGGAAAATTCCGGGGAGTTCCCGGTTAAGGTTGGAGGTCGGGGGCCGAGCGATGCGCGTTTCTCTCGTACACATACGCGCATGTGTGTGAAGCGTTGGCTCTAACTGAACCCGAGCGAGGCATTGGGCTCTAACTGAACCTGAGCGATTGCACTGCAGGCTACGCGTTACTGAACCCAAGCGATCGATCGATGGCTGTTAACTGAACCCGATCGAGCGATTCCTTCGCTACTGCTGCTAACTGAAGCCGATCGATGTTGCCTCTGGATGAACAGTGAGCGTTGCGGGGGGGGGGGGTTGGATGTACAGTTACCGGTGGGGGTGGATGAACAGGACCCCGTGGTGTTGCCTCTGGATGAACAGGACCCCGATCAATCGAGCCGGTTGGGGTTGGATGAACAGGACCCCGTGGAGGGCTGGATGAACAGGACCACCCCGTGGAGGGCAGGATGAACAGTAGACGGTGGAGGGCAGGATGAACAGTAGCCCGTGTAGGGGTGGTTGAACAGGAGCCCGTGGAGAGGGCTGGTTGAACAGTAGCCGGTGGAGTAGCGTGCGGTGGAGGCTGGATGAATATGAGCCCGTGGATGAACAGTCGTAGGTGGAGGCTGAAGGAGGTCGACGGTGGATGAACAGTAGCTCGTGGAGGCTGGAGGGGGTCGACGGTGGTGATGAACAGTATCCCGTGGAGTCCCGTTTTGCGGTACGCCACACCCCTCCCGATGAACAGGACCCCCGTTTCGACCGTAGCGATCCAACACAAGCCCGTTTCGTCCGTTTTGCGGTACGCCACACCCCTCCCGATCAACAGGACCCCCGTTTCGACCGTAGGAGGTCCGTTTCCTCCGTTTTGCGGTACGCCAGACCCCTCCCGATCAACAGGATCCCGTTTCGAACGTGGCCGGTCGAACACAAGGCCGTTTCCTCCTTTCTGCGGTATGCCAAGCCTCGTTTCCATCGCCTATTCCGTCCAAGCCCTCCCGATGAACACGACGCATTCCGTTGCCTCCCCATGAACACGACGCATTCCGTTGCCTCCCCATGAACACGATGACGATGCTGTTTCTCTGTTCCGACCCAGCAATGTACACGAGCCCTGGCCGCACGTATGCGTGAGTAGGTGTTCGAGACCCCGCCCGTATGTACACATACGTGGCTGTATTTTATTTCTTGCACCCTGACTGTTGTACGTACGTGTACATGCTACGTGCGCGCCTCTACTATGACACGTGCGCACCTCTACATCGACCAGTATATATGTACGTACACGTTCGCGACCAGAATGACAACGCTACGTACGCTTCGACTAGGTGGGTCCCGACTGTCAGGCACTTCCTTGCGTGCGAAGATGTAGCTGGTGGGTCCCAGCAGTCAGAGGGGCAAATCGTTTTGTTTTTTGCTCGGACGCACTTCCTTGCATGTGAAGGTGTAGCTGGTGGGTCCCATCAGTCAGGGGGGAAACGTTCTTTTCGCGAAATACGGTGGCCCGTCCGGTGGGTCCCCGCTGTCAGGTGGAGGAATAATTATTTTGCACGTAATAAGGAGGCACTTCCTTGCTGTGGCCGTGGACCCAGCTGTCAGCCTCTCCACGTACAGTCCACGTCCGATGGAAGTCGTTCCTTGACCACGTTGACCACGCCGTGCCGAGAGCACCAGGGCGGTGGACGACAGCGAGGCCTAGGAAGGGGACGACAGGGACCCGGGGAAGACGTGGCAGTGGAAGCCCGCGCGGAGAGGAGTACGAGGGTTCACTGGTTCGGCTGCGGTGTGAGGCTGCCGTCGCCACAGGGCCTGGCCAGCGGTGGGAATAGTAGGGGCGGTGAGGCCTCCGCGGCAGCACAGCCGACCACGGGAGGCAGGAGCATGCGGCATGACCGGCACTGCTTTGGGCGACTGGAGCAAGAAGACCAGAGGTTGAAGAAGCACTACGGCCGTTGGATGGACATCGTACGGTCACTGGAGCTAGAATCGTTCATATTGACTAAAGTTGACAAAGGCCCCCGTCCCAGTCAACTTAGTAGGGCCACAAGTCAGCCTCCCACCATGGTGGGTCCCAGCTAGCAGGGGGAGTATTCATTTTTTTGTGCATAATAAGGAGGCACTTCCAGTGGGTCCGAGCTGATAGCGGAGGGAACGTTTTTTCGCAAAATACGCTGGCCCGTCCGGTGGGTCCGAGCAGTCAGGGGGGAAATGTTTTTTTTTGCGAAATAAGGTGGCCCGTCCGGTGGGTCCCTGTTAAGGTGGAGGAATTATTATTTTGCGCCTAATAAGGAGGCACTTCCTAGCGGCCGCCTGGACCCAGCTGTCAGCCTCTCCACGTACAGTACTCTTCCGATGGAAGTCAGTCGTTGACCACGTTGACCACGCCGCGCCGAGAGCAGCAGGGCGGTGGTCTGGACGACGGCGAGGCCTAGGAAGGGGACGACGCGGAGCCGGGGAAGACGCAACAGTGGAAGCCCGCGCGGAGAGGAGTACGAGGGTTCAATGGTACGGCTGCGGTGTGAGGCTGCCATCAACGCAGAATAACAGGGGGTGTGGGTTAGTGGAGGGATGGCCTGGCCAGCGGTGGGAGTAGTATGGGGGCGGTGACGCCTCCGCGGCAGCACAGCCGGCCACGGGAGGCAGGAGCAGGTGGCACGACCGGCGCTGCTTTGGGCGGCTGGACCAAGAAGAACAGAGGTTGAAGAAGCACTACGGCCGTTGGATGGACACCGTACGGTCACTGAAGCTAGAAACGTTTATTATTGACTAAGTTGACAAAGCCCTTGGTACGCTCCAACTTAGTAGGCCCACAGGTCAGCCTCCGAAATGGTGCGCCCCAGATGTCAGGGGGAGGAATAATTTTTTGGGCGGCCGAAGCTAAGAATATCCGAGATTGAAGAAGAAGCACGACATCCGTTGGATAGACATCCAACGGCCACTGCCGCTAGAACCGTGTCTTGACTATAATAAGTTCGAAAAGTCTTGCATACGCGCCATCTTATTTTTTTAGGGGACGCGTCACTTAGTAGGCCCACAAGTGTGTGACAGAGAACTTATAGCCCATTTGCGTTTTGTAAGAATGTATAGCCCATTTTGGAATTCTAATGGAATTTACAACAACCCATTTACAGTTTGTTAAAAGTACAGCCCATTTCTAGCTAGGACAATGATTAATAATTTCAACCAACCGTTGAAGACAGAATTCAATAAAATTTCCCACATTTTGATGGGCTCCGAAATATTTTTATCCCAAAATTTCTAGTCAAATTAAATATAAATTTGTATTACGTAAAAATCCAACGAAACATTGCGCACGCAACAATGAAAATTTAAGATTTCTAAAATCCATAAATAATATTTTATAAACTAATTTGTTGTTTGGTGCATTTTTTTATAGTTACGGCCCAGTTTTTATAATTACATCCCATTTATTATTTTTAAAGCCCATTTTCCTGTTAAGCCTAATGCATCCCTCCTAGGAAAGATTTGCAACCCAGCGGGGCGGAGAATAACAAGTTGACCTTGCCTGGGTATTCCTCAAAAAGACGTATAGCTGGGCTAGCCATTTTCATCTTGAAAAAATTAGTATCTAGGCTGGATATCTGGCCTGGGCTAGACGGGCCACAGCCCGCCCAGTTAATACCCTGCTCTCCTCTGAACAACAACGAAATCATCGCCAAGAAAAACTCTGCAGTGCTCATGCCTCAAAAACACAAATACTGCTCGAGCTGCTTGGTCCCAGCTGTCGGCCGCACCTTGTGCAATTCTCTCGTTTATATTGACTACATAGGTTGACAATGGTGTGGGACCGTGATGTCACGAAACCAGGAGAAAGCAAAAAAAATATAGTTGTACATAATAAGTAGGCACTTGCGTACGTACGGCTATGGCCCTAGTGGGTCCCTAGTGTCATCCAGTCAAAATAAAGTCATCTCCTAAATCCTCATGTTCGTTGACGATGTTAACAATGCTCGGCGCCACGGCGAGCACAACAACTCGAAGGATAACGGAGAGGGCCTCGCGGGCCCTATGGATGGTCTGATACAGCACTCGCTACTCATTCACGAAGCAAGGATCATCGGACACCTATGAGCACCTTCGAGAAACTGAGACGGCATGAAACGGTAAGGCTGCGCTTGGGAGCTCTGGTTTATTTCAAACCTGTATTAACATACAAGTGTAATTTACTCGTCATCGAAAACAACGCGTAAAATACAGGCGTAATGAAACCGAGGGCCTGACGTCTGTAAGTAAAACTGGCGGGTTACGCGTGTAATTTGAGAGACCAGTGTATATTTTACGAGCACAGCTATATGGATGACATTACCAGACGATACATGCACGACGTGCGTATCATGCCATCCATGGGCAAGGCTGAAACAGCAGCTAACGGCTGGATTAGCAATCGTCCGAGTGTGGTTCAGCGTTTTTATCATGTGTCAAGTACTTCCGATATTTTACTAGTCGAAATCGACCAACCAAACAGTACCAATACAAGTAGCACAACATCTCAAAACACACTGCACGATCATGTGGATGAAGGCAAGTACCAACCTGTCATGACGCACACAAGATCACGTACGAATCTGCCAACACAAATAGGAAATCCAATCTCGTTTTGTGTAGTTGCACTGAAATCAAGCAAAGTGTTTCGCGTAGCGAAGCAAAATGTCACAATAGCAACAAGTTGAATATATATCCCTGTATAAACAGAGGCAAAAAAGGAATCAATTACTGGCTAATAAAGGAGGATGAAATATGCGGCCACAAAAATGGTAATCCCGCCAATCCCTATCAAGTGTTGCAGTTTTGAAATAAGATTCAGTAGTTAATTTTGAGAGTGGCATCAATTACTGGCTTATAAAGGGGGTGATGCTGAATTTGTTGTAACAAAGCAACAAGCATCATGTTTGGGTTGGTCCCATTTTTGTTCACTGCTTAATGGGAAAAGACAGCAATACAATAGCTTCAATTCATCATTTATTTAAAACAGTACCAATACAAGTAGCACAACATCTCAAAGCACACTGCACAATCATGTGGATGAAGGCCTGTACTGACCTTTCATGAGACGACCAACATAAAATACGAATCTACCAACACGAATAGGAAATCCAATCAAGTTTTGTGCAGTTGCACTGAAATCAAGCAAAGTTGCCGGTGTGACATTTAAGTTTTCTATAGTGACAAGTTGAATAGATATCCCTATTTTAAGAGGCAAAAAAGAAAACAATTACTAGCCAATAAAGGAGGATGAAACATGCGGCCACAAAAAGAAGCATCTACCTTATCTTGATGGAAAACAAAGTATAGGACAGTAGCATTTCTAAAACGGTTGCATTGATTCATATTAACAGAGAAATTCTTTTAAAATAGATCAGTAGTTAATTCTGAGATTAACAACAGCAAAATAGCTGCATGGGACATGCCAGCACCATGTGCATCCACACGTATAAATGGGTGATGCAGAGTATGTAGCCAAGCAGCATATATGCGCTGGTCCCATATTTGTTCTCTTTGAACCTTCTTCCTATGTGAGGGCAGCAAATCTAGTCATGCACAAACTACCCGACCCCCCAGTTTCTTCCCCTTTTCAACAAAGAGATCGGTTCCTTACAGATGTGTGTACTGGGTTACCCCCTTTTCCCTTTTCGACCTACAAAGCGGCTGGATAGCCAGTCTATACTACTTTCCGCCCCTCCTTTCCTCATTGAACCACGTCCTAGATTCTTGCTTCAGCCCACTGCACCCTTCATTCCTCTTTGAACCAAGACCTAGATTCGACTACAGATCGAAAAAGATCCACATGCAACTAGAGCAACGACAGTTTCGAAGAAACTTATACCTTAGGGTCGTCAGGATGTGGCAAGGCGTGCGGTGGGAGGCCGGATCTGCCCACACTAAGTACGTCAGCGAGGAAGAAGGGGTCGGTGGCCCTCCCGCACAGGCGCTGGGTGAAAGAGAACAGCGCAGCCGACAGTGGATTGCCTCCCTCGCCGAAGGCGATAGAGTGAATGCTGCACCTCCTCCCCTTCTCGGTGCGATGGGATACGAATGCCTCCTTCACCAGCTGTGAGGGGGGAGAGAGAGACAAGAGGCCAACGCAGTCTTGTTTAGATCTGGTGAAGAGAGGGTGAGAGACTGTGAATATAGCAAACCCTAGCAAATGTATCTAGACTCATTTTAGTGCTAGATACCTCCGTATCTAGACAAATCTAAGACAAGTAATTCGGAACGGAGGGAGTAACATATATGTAGTGCGGCGAGCGTGTGGAGAGTGCAAACCCTAGCGAACAAGCGCTGAGGCTCCCGCTTATATATATACTACTGTAGTACGGACTGAGCTCCGGTGCCTTCACTACACCTGCTTTTGGCTGTATGACAGGTGAGCCAACCACATTTTGGGCCCACCTGTCGTAAAACCCTAGTGAAAATTGTACCAACGTGAAAGATGACTGCGTCTCCAATGCAACCAAGGTGAACTGACGAAGGATGTCATATTTGTGTGTAACAAGCAAAGAGCACTGATGGAAGACAGCTTGTTTTTCGTCAAAAATTGATCAGCTTCACCAGCTGGCGCAACCATGAGCATCGATAGGTCATCGTGGTGATGCATCATCCATTTGGCATCAAGTTTGGGTGAGGCACCTAAGAAGTTTGACAAATCCTCACTGTGGTCTGTTTCTTCTCAATAATCAAGCTCGAGGAATGAAGAACCACGCGGCAGAGGACAGTGAGGCGGAACAACAATGGCCATCCAATTTTGTGCAGTTCCACTAAACTTGAGGAAGACATGCCCGGGTATGGAGACACGCATCACTGTTTCCAAAAATATAAAAAGGGTTAGCAATGACATCTCAATTGTCAATAAGAATTAATGAAAAGTACACCAACAAACAGAATCATCATAATTATATTGATGGGAACTAAACCAGGATACCAGAGAAAAAAGCATTTCTTCATTTAACCAGTGATAGTATTACCACCATATGGACAATGACCGCACAACCACCATGTACTTTTCGTCGAAACAACATGTATACCTCCACCGAGGCATAAATCAAGACAACTTTTTGAGCGGCATTTTCTCTATAATAGTACTAGTAGGTGATGTTGGACCAGCCGACGAACCCTAGCTACTATGCATGGGGAGCTGGGGAGTAGTCGCATAGAAGAAAACTCGCACGCAGCGACCTGGGGAACTGGACCAGTACAAGAAGTTATACCTCAGGTGGGCGAGATGTCATTTAGGCGGGCGGGCGGGATCTTCCCACACGACGGCAGCGAACAAGGGCGCGGAGGATCTTCGTCCGCGCCAGCGCCAGCTCCGAGAGGACGGTGTGCATCGGCTTCCTCCGTCACTGACGGCGACAACATCAACGCTGCACCTCCTCACCTCCCGTAGCGGACGGGATTCGGCCGGATCTGTGACCACCGGTGAGGAGAGAGATAGAGTGGACACTGTCATCTTGTTTTGATATGGAGAGGGTGAGAGAACGAGACGCGAGAAACTCTATCAAACAAGAGGCTATAATGGAGTAAAAAAATCTCTCCATAGCAGTGGTTTTAAATAGAATACGGGTGTTCCTGGAAAAAAGAAACGAAAACTGGTGGACAATTTTTTAAGGGTCTGTCTAGGACACATCTAGATGTGACATAGTTATGTCACATATAAGTTGATGTCCACTCTGTTTGTGGTCTTTTCCTAGTTTTTTGTTTCTTGTTGCTACATTATATACTTGTGGGAGCTTAGATGTGATATCCTTAGATAACATCTGGATGTGAATTAGACAAACTGATTTTCTAACGTACCAAGAAAGAAAACTCGATCAAAAACACGCCCCCGCTTCCAGGTCGCGAGAATCGTCGCGCACACACACATAGACATAGACATGCATGTCCGTGTTTACGTAAAATTCCATTTCCATCTCCATCTCCAATCATATTTGTCCAAATGGCACATTATTTACATTGTTAATTATATACGCAGCAATATTAACGTACAACATCTCTTGTTTGCGCACGTCCGGACCGCTGCCACGGCCGGTCCTGACCAACCCGAACCCTCTTCATCACCCGCGTGTGCTTCCTGCCCGAAATGGTCAGTGCCGCATTCATGTCCGGCCAGAGTGGACGTGACCTGTCACTGGCATCGGCATTGATTGCGGCGCGCCGGCCGAGAGAGCGTCCCCCGCGCCGCTTCCGGGTGCACGCGGCTGCTCCGCGTTCAAAGGTCGCAATAGCCGGCTACAACATGCGCGATCTCTTCCAGTAGTAAGTTCTTGGGAGTCCGTGCTACAGCTAGCTGTCCTCCTCCAACTCGTCAATCTCTTCCAGTAGTGCTAGTACTCCATGGAGCGATCCATCGACAGCAGGCGGGAAAGTTATGGTATACTACTCGGTTTGCGGTGAGTGGCATGCCGAGCGACCGTGTGGGATCGAGCCGTGGAGGAGGGTGAGACACGAACACGACAGACGTGATTTAAACGTTGGTTTTGCTCGATGGCACGATCCAACGAAACGAAACGTTGGTTTCTCTCCGTTTCCATTTTTTCTCCGGAAAAATGGAAATTTTTCCACTCCATTCTCATTCCTATTCCAAGGTTTCCCTGTTACAACATTCCATCAGATACAAAGTAAAACTAACACGCATGCTGATGCATCTCAATGATTCACAGATCATAGCCAATATTTACTTCACAACTAAAGAAAAAGGTTGTGAGAGCGTGTACGATAGAAAAACTACTGATGGGGTCACTACGACTTAAACCCTAAACCCTAAACATGATTTAATTTCCTGGCCAGGTAGAACCTGTCGAAGGAATGTGCTAGAGGGAGATTCTTTAGTGAGAATGTCAGCAACAATAGAAGCAGCACTCTTTGGTTCTCCACCTTCTGGTACCTCTTATTCCATAGCACTTTCCATGTCGGGAAGGAAAGACGGCTGGCACCCTCGGATCATACGATGCTTTTGTGCAGTTCCACTAAAATCGACCTGAGCATCCCTGATGGCAAAGATATTGAAGAAGTGTGATTAGAATAATAGTAGTGGCACTAGTTCATGAGACATAAACTCAACACAAATAGAAGCCGGTAGAAGTAGAGAAAGATCGACATGGAGATGGAGCTACGGCAGTGGAGCAAGCCGGCTCCAAAAGGAAGATGGACTACCTGGGACGTTGTGCTGTAGCTATAAGGGCGGTTGGGACGCGACATCGGCCCATACCGCGGTGACCCCCGACTGGGACGCACCGACTGTGGGTTTTCACCCTCGCCGATGTCGACCGCGTCTACGCAGAACATTGTTCCCTTCCCCCAGCTGCGGGATCAGGCCCGTCGTTCTATGCTTGTGAAGAGAGCAACCTAAGCAAGCCGGCTTGTAGCTTAGGCTCCTGCTAGTGTATATATAGTGGTTTTCTTTTTCTCTCCATATCAACCATTTTATATTGCGTACATGCCATTCAAGAGTGAAATGATGGTTGCTTCTTCCGACTAACTTACTGTGTGATTTGACTGCTCCTTAGTGGCCCCTACACGTACTCCCCCTACGTGTATGCAACAGTCACACGTACACATGGACGCAAAAACGCGTGCGACGCCCTAATGCATGCATGTCCGAGCACACGACGGAACACACACGGTCACGCTCAAGTGCTCAACCTACATGTGCATGCACACACATACTCAGTCAGGGTGAGCTAGTGACCGTGTGAACACCGGAAAATATATATATATTGAGCGCAATGAGCGCATTATGAAGTCCACTGACCGTATTTTTACAAATATACAGTGAGAGACAGTGTATTTATCTCGTTTGAAATTAAGCCATATTAACCGGAGAGGAGGCAGCATGGACTAGCATTACTTTGCTGTGTCCCGTCAACTTGCCGAACAAGGAGAAGGTTGCAGGGCGGGAGAAGTTTGCACGCGGTGGCTCGCAGGACAAGGAGAAACTTTTGACTAATGCAAGCTCTCCCTCGCTCAGGCGGTGGACGTGCAACAGTTAATTCGGTGTCAAATTGCCAGAAGCATACACTATACTACTAGTGCTATTATCGTTCGACTTCCCGAACAGCCAAGCGCAAAGTTTACTAGTACTACTACTATAGTCCATAAAGGTACATACTATACTAGTACTAGGAACCGGATGGAGGAGCGTCTGTACTCTTATTATAATTTTAAAATGTGATAAAGCAATCTTCAACACATTTGGTTCTCTTTGAGGGTTCTCGCATGTGATAATGGAAGTTGATTGCATGGAACACTCGCCACAATTCTCGCTTAATTCTGGCTCATATCCTGTTACAAATAGTAGCGCTCAGTAATATTTCCTCTTTTTTTTGTTACTCAGCATGTAAACAGGTCAGCAAACCTTGTGGCGCATCTTCGTGCAAACCGTGCTTGCTGCACTTTGAATGTGGCCGAGAGCTGGCTTGATGAAACACCTCGCTTCCTACTTCTTTTTTTGCGGATTACCTCGCTTCCTAGTGACCAGTGTCTTGGCTGATCGTCCTAAGAATGCTTATATATGAATAAAGCTCTCTCATTTACCCGCAAAAAATATTAAGCCATATTAACCGGAAAGGAGGGAGTATGGACTAGCACTACTTTTTGGTGTGTCTCGTCAACTCGTAGAATGAGGAGAAGCTTGGAGGACAAGGTGAAGCTCGCTTACACCTTTTGACTAATGCAACCTACCCTCGGTGGACATGCATCAGTCCATTCGGTGTCAGATTGTCAGAGACATACACTGTAGTACCCAACATGCGGAGTACCATCACTGTTTGACTTCACGAAGGGGCGAAGAGCCAAGCGCAGTAGTACGCGTACTTGGTTTTGCACCTTCATACTACTCCACCCTCCGTCACAGTTTACAGGGCGCGCTTCATTATGATGCATTTCTCTCAATGCATTTCCACCACCAGAGAGACTTTAGACGCGTTTGGTACAATGCTCAATTAATTAGGGCGTGGTAACCGTAATCAAGTCCACAATTTTCTCTCCATGTACTGTACTACTACGGAGTGCATGCATGTGTGTACCCGGGGTGGAAGCACGGCATGCACGTGTGTACGCATTATTCCCTCTAGTAATAGACGCCGTGCTATTTTTCAGGCCGATCGCTAGTCGCCTTGGTCCCACAGATTTTTTTTTCTTTTTTCTGAAGTGTGCTGTATAAACAGTGACGGATGGAGTAGTATGAGCGGATTCAATGAAGAGCGTATTGATGGTTGCTTCTTCAGAGCAACTTACAGTGGGAAAGGTGGGGCTTATGATTTGACTGCTCATTACTCACTATTAATGCGGCGCAACGACCGGGCTGAGTCTCCCATGCGGTTGTGCACTACCCCCTCGGTTCTTAAATATACTCCGGAGTATTTGTCTTTCTAGAGATTTCAATGAGTGACTACTCTCTCTCTCTCTCTCTCAAATATTTGTCTTTTTAGAGATTTCAAATGGACTGGCACATACGGATGTATATAGACATATTTTAGAGTGTAGATTCACTCATTTTGCTCCATATGTAGTCACTTGTTGAAATCTCTGTTAAGACGAATAGAATATTTAGGAACGGAGGGAGTACACATACGAAGCAAAATGAGTGAATCTACACTCTAAAATATGCCCGTTTGAAATTTGTAAAAAGACAAATATTTAGGAACGAAGGAGTATAATTTTGTGCATGGCACATGGACCCGGATGATGAAGAGGCTTCTGGCAATGCTATCAAGCTTCCATCATTTGTTTACATAATTGACGTACTATACAAATAATTTTCCAGCAACATGAAATTGTACAATGGTGTGAGCTTTCAGCTTTTGTTTCGCGTGTCTTGCCATCGATGCTCTTTCGGAAATAATAAAAAACTAACTTCCTTGCTAATGCATGTCAATTATTAGCAGATCAGAGCTAATAATTACATCACAACTGAAGACAAAGTTGTGAGAAGGTGTTAAATTAAAATTGATCCATGCTTTCATTGGCAGCAACGTCCCCCCAGCTTTGTCTAAATCAACAAGGCATGTTGGGAAAAAAAGTAGCTGTCTGGAGCATGCAACATTCCGATCATTTTGTGCAGTTCCACTAAAATAGAGCTGAGCGTCCCTGTTCCAAAGATATCAAGTGTGATTACGATAATAGAGGACTGCTGATGAAACAATAAACACACAAATAGAAGACGGTCACCTTTGCAGTCTCTCTTAAGACTAACTAGTTGGAGAAGATTAGGCTCGGAGTTGGATGAGGAGGATAGAGCAAAACCAATCTCCCTTTGTGCAGTCGCACTGAAATGTAGAGACGTTGCCCGTGTGACATTTTAGTACAACTGCACAAAACACTCTTAAGAAAAAAGTGATTTGTGCAGTTCACCAAAAGGTCGCAATAGCAACGACGTGAAATGGATAGCCCTGTTTGCAAAAAAGAGGCAGAAAGGAAACAATTACTAGCCAATAACAGTTGATGACACATGCGACGACGAAAAAGAAGCATATTCCTTGTCCTAAGGGAAGATAGCAACACGGTTGTGTTTGTTTAAAACGGTGTGAGGATGAGAATGCAATATGGAAAGTACGCCGGACGAGCGATGTTTTGGGCAAAGAACTATGGAAGATCCACATGCAACGACGTGGGAAAACAGGCAATGGAGCAAGGCCGGAGGGGATACCTGGAGGTCATCGGGATGTAACTAGGTGAGCGTCGGCGGGCGGAATCTGCGAGCAGGTGGCGTAGGCCCTGCCGTGTCGAAGCTTGGTCAGAGAGAACGGCGTGTACCGAAGATCGGGATGTGCTGCCTCGGCGCCGTCGAACGGAGAAACGATGCACTTCCTCCCTTTCCCCTGGCGGACGGGATGCGGCCGGATCAGTGACCAACGGTGAGAGAGAGAGAGAGGCCACTGCACTCCCTTTCCCCCGGCGGATGGGATGCGGCCGGATCAGTGACCAACGGTGAGAGAGAGGCCACCGCACTCCCTTTCCCCCGGTGAACGGGATGCGACCGGATCAGTGACCAACGATGAGAGAGAGAGAGAGGCCACCGCACTCCCTTTCCCCCGGCGGACGAGATGCGGCCGGTTCAGTGACCAACGGTGAGAGAGACAGAGGCCATCGGAGCCTTGTGTGAGATACTCTGAAGAGCGGACTACCTTTTCCTCCATAAAAATCGTTTTATATTCTGTGTACGTGCCATTGAGCGCTATAACTTTATTTAAAAATAACGCGGCAACGCGTCAAGTCGAACTTTGTTTCGTGCACGCGTGGTACACGACCTCCCTAGGCACACAACCGCTACAGGCATTCAAATTAGCACGTGTGATGCCATTTCGTAAAGAAATGAGCTCCACCGTGTACCCGCGTGGGTGTGGCTGGGCACGAAGCATGAGTACGTGCACGGTGCACCTATTCTCTTCTTGTATACGTACACCACCTGCGTGGGGTTGTGTGAGAGAGATACAAACCTAGAGAGATATAGTGTGTGGGTTCTTGAGAGTTTTTTTTGGGGGGGGGGGTCAATCAAAAAATTTAACATATGCAATGTGTGTGAAATAGAGTCCTGGATATAACATATATATAGAGGGGGCGATCCACAAGAAGAGAGTGGAGGTATCATCGGCTTGAGGTATCCATAGAATCGAAGAGAGGGATGATGTGTGTGTGTGTGTGCGCGCGCGATTGATAAAGAGTGCCATCGAATTTGTGTGTGTCCACGTCAAAGATATAGAGTGGTTGGCCTACTGGAACGTGAGATGGGACATGTGCAGTTTGTCTCTATGGCATGGATACCTACCTGCAGCGCTCGACTATCGGTGTGTGGTGGGGGAAGAGGGAGGCCCAATTAACTATAGAGGTACAATGGCTGGTATATGTGTGGAGGAGGAGAGAGGCCTACCTCATGTATTAAGGAGATCGATCTGCCTCATGTATTAAGGGAGATCGATCGACATCCATGCATATGTGCAGGAGATGAATAAGGTTGGGAGAGAGACAAAGCTAGAGTGTTGGAAGGGGTGGTAGTGGAGTTGCTTCTAACAAATGGTGGGATAGGCTTGCTAGACAAACGGAGGGCACGCCCGCAATATCAATAAGAGAGGAGATGGCTGCTTGTTGTCTATGCACGTGCGTGTGAGAGACGGGTCAGGAGGCATGCACGAATGATGAGGGAGACAATGTGGCTGTGGTAAGCAGACGTAACTACATAGGAAGATCAATCTCCCTTTGTAAGAGAAAGGAGAGACATAACTTGTGAGGTACGTCGATCGATGGGGGGGTAGTTAAAGTCGATCTAGGTATATGTTGGGAGATCGATCGGTATACATGCATGTGTGTGTTAGAAGCAAATGAGGCATGAGGAGAAGGATAGAGAGAGAGGGATGCATGTAGGAGGTGGTACGAGAGGCATACTATATCGAGGGGGAGGAGTGTGCGAGTACGAGAATGATGAAAAGAGTGGTGGGAGTGAGGCATGGATGGTGACAAGAGAAGAGGGGAAGCTTGTGTTTGTGCTAGGCACACCTGGCTAGATAGGCATATCGATCAATGTGTGCCATAAAGGAGCTGGGGGGCCTACACACACCGTGGGTGAACGACCTAAAGTGAAAAGACGAATTTGCGCGATGGAGCTAGAGAATGCTGAGGGAGGGTGAGAGGGATGCGGGCGTGTGCATGCACAAGAGAAAGTTAGCGCTAGCTACAAAGATAAGAGGGTTGCGTGGGTGTAAAAGATGAATAGAGATCATATATACTTCATTATAAAAAGCGAATTCGGATATTTGAAGAATTTATCATAGTGTTTCAAACCGACGGATGTGTGAATATATATAACGGTGATACATATGGTGTGGTTATGAACATGGTATACTACATTTAATATGTTTTATCTCTACTCTTATAAAAAACGGAGTTGTTGATGATGGTGTGCCTGCCATCCTGCATTATAGGCCGTCTGATTTATATCTGGCGGATAGTAAGGAAACTATGATGGTTGAAGTTGGCAACAATCATGATTGTAGATTCTTATTGAAATAGAGAAACGAATTCAAATTTAGTTCGAATTGCAGCGGTAGTATAGACATTTGGAATGCACTAAAATGTTGGTATGAGTAGGTTACATGCATTATACAGCAAGCGAAAAAATTTAATCGGACATAACATGGATTCATACTCCCTCCTTCCATCTATATAGGGCGTAATGAGATTTTTAAGACCGCCTTTGACTATTGACAAGATTAATAGTACATGACATGCACAATGTGAAAATTATATCATTGAAAGAACCTTCCACAGACGAATTTAACAGTGTGCTTTGTGGAAGTTGCATGTCATGTATCATTGCTCTAATATTTGGTCAAAGTTAGCATCGAAAAACGCATAAGGCCCTATATAGATGGAAGGAGGGAGTAGCTTTGAATAGCATTTGTATAGTAAAATGGGGCAATACTCTCTCTTTGTGTGGTGTAAATAGTTTTATTTTTTTCGTTTTCTTTTTGGTTGAGGGAAATGCGAATTGATTTGGTACGTACAAGTAAAATATTACTACACGTTAGGCAGTAAAATATTACTACACGTTAGGCTTGTCCCTAAAATTCAACCCGCATCTTGTTATATCCCGAAAATTCAGATATCGTGCTCCCAAAACTGGCGCCTTCACAACCCGCGCCTTGCTATCCCGAAATTACAACGCACGCGAAAACTCCCTCCAGCTGCCAAATCCCGACACGTGAAATCCCCCTTCTAACCCCGAGCCGAAAGGGCAGCTAGTTCAAATCGGTGGGGGGGTACTTCTGTAACACACCCTACATTTTGGACAAGCGCGTTCCTAAGTCATGCTTCACCCCCTCAAATCGCCCCCTTTTCGCCATTCGAAATCCCAGGCCGCCATAACCTCTCCGCTCCAGCCGTGAAACCCCACCCTCCTCCGCCCGCCATGTCACCGCTGCCCCGCCGAAGCCTCTTCCCCGACGACGTCGTCCCGTGTAACAGCTCGACGTCCCTCGTCCACCTCCCCGAATGAGGATCCGTCGTCCATCTCGCCATCCTGCCGGTTCAGCCGCCCCGTCCTCCACCTCCAAGGAGCTGCTCCGACGATTGCCTCGTCTATCGCGGCTGCTCCATCCACACAGCGCCGCCTTAACCTGCTCCACCGGAACCGCAGCATCCTCACCGACTCCTCAGACGAAGCCGAGGCCTACTCGGCGCCACCAAAGAGGTTGTACACTCATCGCATCGCACCTTCTCCTTAACTCGAGCTCCCGGCGCTGACGGTGCTCCATCCCGCAGCCCCATGGAGCGGCTACCTTGAAGCCGGCGCCGCGGGCGACATCTCCACGGCGGCTCTCCCCCAGTGCGAGGCCCCTTCGGCGGCGGCGTCCATACCGCCGGATCTGCTGCTGCTGCTCCGGCTCTTGCTCGATCGCTCGCTCGCCCAGCTGCTGCTGCTGCTCTCCCCCTCGCTCGTGCTGCTGCTCCGTCCGATTAAGCCACACTTCAGTCAACTGAATCGACTTTTGGGTCAGTCAATTTTCAGGGGTTGGGGGGCTCGCCGGAGTTAAGGAAGAACCACCCGCAGCGGGGACGGGGGCTCGCCGGAGAGGTACCCCACTATCTATCTTAGGGTTCAGGGTGGGGGCGGGGGGCCTAGAGGGCTGGCCGGGGCGGCGGTGGCGAGTTGTTTCGGGGCGACGAGGCGGCGCTGGGGGTGTAGGTTGAAGATGAACTGCAGGCCCTCCCTAAACTACATGTCAAGTGCCTCTTTGCTACCATTGCGTTCAGTTTCGACAGTAGTATTCAGATTCCATAGTAAATTTCAGTTTCGACAGTTAAGTTCAGAGTCAACAGTTTTTACCTCATCTGTTGTAGTCAGGTGGTTTTTGGTGATGTTAATTTTACATCCATTTTACATCATCTATTGGAGATGCTATTAGAATCGCACTTGAGATTGACGATGTCTGTCTTGTGCTGCTTCAGCCTTGACGTCTTACGGCTCACCGGAGCTGCTCCAACGACAGAACGATCCGTCACAACAGAGCAGTGCCCTAGACACCGTCTACAGATTCCTCAGATCTTCCTCCACACCTCCGACAGCCACCTCTGCCTCAACTGCTTCAGCGACCAACCCAATGATGCTGAGGTCGACACGGCTACGGCAAAGAGGTTGTACACTTGTTGCATCACTTATTACTATACATTCACGTCGATCCATTAGGGCTATTTTGGTTCAACGGAAAAACATCGATCCACTGGTTGTTACCATCACTCTAAATTTCTGCATGCTCTCCTTACATAATCTCACCATATTTTTTTTCGTATGCATGTCAGATATTGTACACAGTCATGCTGAACATGTAGAGAAAAAGAGAAGAGTTTTGCGCGGCAATACAATGTCATGCAGACATCGCTCCATGGTGGGTTCAATGGCAAACCCTCCCCACCCCTCTCCAGATTGTAATCCAGAGGAAGATATCTGTTCTGAGGCGGATTCGGATGCCGTTGACCACTCCTATTTACCCCCCAAGGTGTTTGCTCTACCTTGGCATGATGATGTTAGTCATATCATGCATATGTTGCTTTGCAGTGCCTACTTTTGACATCATATATGTCATCTTCTTAGTTTAGACATGTTCTGTAATGCCACCTGTTTAGTTCTATATCATATATGGGAATTATGTAGTCTCATGTCTTTTAGCTAGCCATAATATATGTGAGATGTGCAATGCCATCCTATTTAACCAGGCATCATATATTTGAATGATATCTTGCCCATCCTTTTATTCATTACATTTCCATTTGTCGACAATGTTTGTACATTAAACTACTCTTCCTGTGAATCAGCCATTTTGGTGGGAGATGGAAAAATCTGGAGTGAAACAAGGCCTTCAGAGCAGACAATGCTACCTATCGAAGCAGGTCTCTTGTTGGGTCCCGATAGCTCCTCAGAGATGGATTCAGAGACAGATGACCAGTCCTATTCCCCCACTGAGGTGTATGCTCTAACTTGGCATGGTTATACTGCTCATATCATGCATACGGTGTCTTGCATTGCATAGTTTAGACATCATATACACAATATTCAACACCATGTTCTTAGTTCAGACATCATATCGAATGCCCTCTGTTTAGCATATAAATCACATATGTGAATTAAATGATGTGATCCTGATTACTTAGATAACATGTAGGTGAATTATGTCATGTGATCCTATTTAGTTATTCATCATATCTTTGAATTATGTTATGCTATGCTATCTAGTTTAGATAGACATCATATCTGTGAAATTATGTCATGCTATCCGTTTTAGTTAAATAATATACATGTCAACTATTTCATGCCCTCTTTTTCCCACACTATCTATTGCATCTGTCTCTCATACAATGTCTGTACATTCAACTATGTTTCCTGTTTATCAGCCATTTGAATTTGAGCGGGTGATGCCAGTATCTAGCGGACTAAAAACACGGTCTTCAAATAAAACAGTGCTACCTCTTGGTGGAGATAGCACCCCGGTTGTACATGCACAAGAACCATCCCTACCACACATAACCCAAACTCTCGCAGATTGTACCCCTACTATGTTGGACAGAGAACCAGCTTCACCCAATCTAACCCCAACCTCAGTCGATAGTAACCCAGTTCCTGTTGACACAGCACCATCTCCACCACAGAGCTCCCAAACAAGAGCAGTTAGTAAGGCAGCTCCAGTGCCCATAGGGCCAGTACTATCACGGCGAACCCCAACTCCACCAGTTAGTACGCCTATTCCCGTGGAGGAAGCACAACCAGCTAGTCGTAGTTTAGCATCTATCGCATTTGATGTTGTTAAATCGCATGTGCGTATCTTCCCATCTTGGAAATATTATACTGAAGATGAAGGAAAATGCCAGTTGCAAGTGTTTGTCCAGGAGTTATGTGTAAGTAATGTTATTCGTGGCAATTACTTTGCTTCGTCCCATACATCCTACCTCCATGATGGTTATAATACAGCAAATTTTCCCATTTTTCTCTATAGAGAAGGACCGATTTGGAAACTCAGGATGAGGTAACCTGTGCTAATACCTCTGCTATCTTCAAGAATGCTTGGTGGCAGTATCGGAATTACCTGAAGAAAACGTACTTCACCGGCAAAGAAACTCATCAAATTCCCTTATGTTCTCCTGAAACATATTTACTGGACGATGACTGGGAACGCCTTGTTCTGTACTGGTCCTGAACCAAGAATGTGGTAAGGTCTATGAGCTCATTTTCTATTTTTAAGTATTATATTCTTGCGTCTTACTGTACTCTGTTCATGTAGAACAAGTGCCTAAACCTGAAGAACAACTGCTCTAATTTAAGACTCCATTGCTACCATAGGACATAGATATATGTTTGTTTGATGCTTTTATTATGTACTAGTACTTGGCAATAGAAGACTTGATAGTTTAGTCCTGTCCACCTTACTAATGAACTAGTTCACCGAAATGAGTTTCATATACTAGTACATGCTAAACTTGTTATGTGTCTGCTTATTTCTTCTTTTAGAATGCTGACAGAATATTAGGGAAGAGTGCCTTATTAAGAAACGGTAAAGGAAGTAATGCAGATAAGGTTCAGGATAGTGACACATCCTGTCTTGATTTAGTGTTGGAGTTACTGGCCACTACCGCTTGCACAAGCTATTCAAACCCACTTTCTGAATCAGTTCGGTTTCTTGAGTCTCAACTGCAAGCTGAAAGACATCGATCAGTTGTGCTGCGACAAGAAGAGGAAGGACTACGGAAGTCCCTGGAGCATTCAGATGCATACTTTCTGGTGCAACAGCAAGCGTTGGAGGATTTTAGCGCCAAACAGGACAAAGCTAATCGGCTTGCTAAGCTTATTGCCAGCATGGTGGATACTCAGGATAATGTTTCTTGAGCTCTTCTGAAGTTGTTTTAGTTATGCTCTTGTTTTGCTGCCGCGTTTATTTGCACTGGTGGCCAATTTTGACGGCCAGTGTATATGATATGCTGCTTTGTTCCCTATATTTGCACTGGTGGCGAACTTTGATGCCCAGTGGATGTAATATATGTAATAGCCGTGATAGCCTAGCGTTAGTTGCTTGCTTATTTATTTCCTTGTTGTCTTGTTTATTTGTTTGCTTGTAGTCATTGCAGTTCTTTTTCCGTGGTTAACTAGTGGCTGCAATAACCTATTTTTTAAAACTAGGCCACAATAACCATGGGCTAATATTTACTGTAGTGACACTGGGCCTCCTACGGGCCGTAGAAACTGTGGGCCTTCTACGGGCCGTAGAAACAGTAGGCCTTCTACGGGCCGTAGAAACAATGGGCCTTCTATGGTTCGTATCATCAATGGGCCTTATACGGGCCGTATGATCGATTGGCCAAACATGGGCCAATAACAGGCCGCATTATGGCCGTAAACGGGCTAGAGTTGGAATCGTCTGTTCATGGGCCGACCGTAACGGGCCATCTTTAATAGGCCGTATTTGATGACGCTATGAAAACAACCCAACATATTAACAGACCACAAACGGGCCGACTGTAACCACGGGCTGAATTTGGACCACAAGCAGAAAATGACAGTAACGGGCCGTAAGTAAATGAATGCTGGAAATGAGCCCAAGAATAAATGGGCTCTGAGAAGGCCGAAAGATAACATGGGCAGGAAATGGCCCAACGGAATAACGGGCCGTTAATGGGTATAAAGTGATACTCTATTCATTACGGGCCAGTTTCACCACGAGCCGTTAATGGCTGTAAAGTGATACACTGTTCATTATGGGCCAGTTTCACCACGGGCCGTTAATAGGCCAAGAGTTACATAGGGCCTCATATGGGCCGAAAGACGTCATGGGCCAGAAGTGAAAATGGGATGGAATCATATTGGATGGCCCAGATGACGCTACTGGGCCTAATTCAGATAGGGCGTAACGGGCCTTGGGTTAGCGGGCTATAAATGGGCTCTATGCGAACAGGCCGTTAACAGGCTTTCCATGGGCCGACCCGCCACCTTTTGACCAAGTCAAACGGGCCTGCCTTTTCACAGGAATGGGCCTCTGTTGGGCCGTGCCACATGTCGATGTATCATAGGCGCCTTCCGTCCAATGAGTGGTTGACATCTGTCCCAACGATGAGCCGACATGTGTTTCCTCCAGCCAATGATGATTTTACACGTGGAAAATCCCCATTAGTCGGGGTTGTTAATGGGTTATCGGATCCAAAACCCGACCCGATAGCTTAATAGCGTTCCGTTACGGTGGATGCCATGTGTCGGTCACCCTTGACGAAAGCACTTCTGTGACGCGTGATTTATCATCATGGAAGTGGACACTTCCGTGATGATAATTTTGGTAATGTCATGGAACATTTCTACGACAGCACAGGTATGACTATCTTGATTCTGTCATAAATTTGTCATGAATGTACATGCATGACAAAAAAGCGACCTACTGTGACAAACACGTATCATCACGGAAGTGTATTTTTTTGTAGTTTCAGCTCCTTTTCTATCAACAATATGCAAATCAAATTCTTGTAGCAAGAGAACCCATCTAATAAGTCTAGGCTTAGCATCTTTCTTCTCCATAAGATATTTAATAGCAGCATGATCAGTGTGGATAGTTACTTTAGAATCAACAATATAAGATCTGAACTTATCACAAGCAAATACAACTGCTAAAAGTTCTTTTTCAGTAGTAGCATAATTTCTTTGAGCATTGTCTACAGTCTTACTAGCATAATGGATAACATTTAATTTCTTATCAACTCTTTGCCCTAGAACAACACCTACAGCATAATCACTAGCGTCACACATAATTTCAAAGGGTAAATTCCATTCAGGTGGCTGAACAACAGGTGCAGAGACTAATGCTTTCTTAAGTATTTCAAATGCTTCTACACAATCATCATCAAAGACAAATGGTATATCTTTTTGTAGTAAATTAGTTAGAGGCCGAGAAATTTTTGAGAAGTCCTTAATGAACCTCCTATAAAATCCGGCATGACCAAGGAAACTTCATATACCTTTGATGTCCTTGGGACATGTCATCTTTCAATAGCATCAACCTTGGCTTTATCAACTTCAATACCTCTTTTAGAAACTTTATGCCCCAAGACAATACCTTCATTAACCATAAAGTGGCACTTTTCCCAATTCAAGACAAGATTAGTTTCTTCACATCTCTGCAAAACTCGATCAAGATTGCTCAAGCAATCATCAAAAGAAGATCCATAGACGGAAAAGTCGTCCATGAAAACCTCACAAATCTTTTCACAAAAGTCAGAGAATGTAGCCATCATGCATCTTTGAAAGGTAGCAGGTGCATTACATGAACCAAAAGGCATACGTCTATAAGCAAAAGTACCAAAAGGGCATGTAAAATTAGTCTTTGATTGATCTTTAGCCGACACAGGTATTTGATAGAAACCAGAATAACCATCTAGAAAGCAATAATGTGTATGTTTGCATAATCTTTCTAGCATTTGATCGATAAAAGGTAAAGGGTAATGATCTTTCTTAGTAGCCTTATTTAATTTGCGGAAATCAATTACCATCCTATAACCTGTAATAATTCTTTGTGGAATCAATTCATCTTTATCATTAGGAACAACAGTAATACCTCCCTTCTTAGGGACACAATGAACAGGACTTACCCACTAACTATCAGCAACGGGATAAATTATACCTGCCTCCAGAAGCTTTAGTATTTCTTTTCTTGCCACTTCTTTCATTTTAGGATTCAGACGTCGTTGAGGATCACGAACTGGTTTGGCATCTGCTTCCAAATTTATTTTATGTTGACATATAGTGGGACTAATGCCCTTAAGATCATCAGGAGTATATCCAATAGCAGCACGGTTCTTCTTTAGAGATTTCAAAAATCTTTCTTCTTCATGCTCTGAAAGGTTAGCACTAATAATAACAGGATATATCTTTTTTCATCAAGATAAGCATATTTAAGATTATCAGGCAACGGTTTAAGCTCAAACACGGGATCACCATTAGGTGGAGGGGGATCCCATAGGATTTCAATAGGCAAATTGTGTTTCAGAATAGGTTCCTGTTTAAAGAATACTTCATCTATTTCCCTTATTTCGTTCATAAACATATCATTCTCATGGTCTAGCAAATATTGTTCTAAAGGATCACTAGGAGGTACGGCAATAGACGAAAGACCAATAATTTCATCCTTACTAGGCAATTCTTCTTCACGGTGTTGTTTACTAAATTTAGAGAAATTAAATTCATGAGTCATATCATCCAAGCCAACAGTAGCCACATCCCTTGTGCAATCTATGGTAGCATTAACAGTATTCAAGAAGGGTCTACCAAATATAATGGGACAAAAGCTATCTTGTGGGGAACCAAGAACAAGAAAATCAGCAGGATATTTAGTTTTCCCACACAAGACTTCAATATCTCTAACAATTCCCATTGGTGATATAGTATCTCTATTAGCAAGTTTAATAGTGACATCAATTTCTTCTAACTCAACAGGTGCAATGTCATGCATAATTTCTTTGTATAAGTCAATAGGTATTGCACTAGCACTAGCACCCATATCACATAAGCCATGATAACAATGATCTCCTATTTTAACAGAAATAACAGACATGCCTACCACAGGTCTAGGTTTATCTGTATCACGGGGTTTAGCAATTCTAGCAGTTTCATTACAGAAGTAAATAACATGCCCATCTATATTATCAGACAAGAGATCTTTAACAATAGCAATATTAGGTTCAACTTTAACTTGCTCAGGAGGTGTATATGTTTTAATATTGCTTTTACGAACCACGGTTGAAGCTTTAGCATGATCCTTTATTCTAACAGGGAAAGGTGGTTTCTCAACATAACAAGTAGGAACAATAGGATCATTATAAGTGACAGTCTTTTCTTCAACTTTAATAGGTGCAACTACTTTTACTTCTATGGGAGGATGATATTTAAACCACTTCTCCTTAGGGAGATCAACATAAGTAGCAAAAGATTCACAGAAAGAGGCTACTATCTCAGAATCGAGTCCATATTTAGTGCTAAATTTACGGAAAACATCCGTATACATAAGAGATTTAACACAATCAAAACTAGGTTTCATACCTGACTCCTTACCATTGTCGAGGTCCCAATCTTTAGAGTTGCGTTTAATTCTTTCCAATAAATCCCATTTGAATTCAATAGTCTTCATCATAAAAGAGCTATCACGAGAAGTATCAAGCATGGTGCGATTGTTACCAGAAAGTCGAGCATAAATTTTTTGAATAATCATTTCTCTTGAGAGCTCATGATTGGGGCATGAATATAACATTGACTTAAGCCTCCCCCAAGCTTGAACGATGCTTTCTCCTTCGCGAGGCCAAAAATTATATATATAATTGCGATCACGATGAACAAGATGCATAGGATAAAACTTCTGATGAAATTCCAATTTCAATCGTTTGTAATTCCAAGATCTCATATCATCACATAGTCTATACCATGTCGATGTATCTCCCCTCAAAGATAAGGGGAAGACCTTCTTCTTAACAACATCTCCGGGTACACCTGCAAGCTTAAATAATCCACAAACTTCATCCACATATATTAGATGTTCATCAGGATGTTTTGTTCCATCTCCTAAAAAAGGATTAGCTAGCAGTTTTTCTATTATACCCGAAGGAACTTCAAAGCAAGTATTTTCATTTTCATTTTCAGTAGGTTCAGTAGGTTGAGGAGCAACTCTTTGCTCTACTGGTCGGGGTGAAGATACCCCGTACAAGCCCCTCAGAGGATTACTTTCCATAGTAACAAGTGACAGTAAATTTCAGCACACTATATAAATTTTTCCTTACGAAATTCCACCTACCAAAGGCGCTTCACTCCCCGGGAATGGCGCCAGAAAAGAGTCTTGATGACCCACAAGTATAGGGGATCTATAGTAGTCCTTTCGATAAGTAAGAGTGTCGAACCCAACGAGGAGCAGAAGGAAATGATAAGCGGTTTTCAGCAAGGTATTCTCTGCAAGTACTGAAATAAGTGGTAACAGATAGTTTTGTGATAAGATAATTTGTAACGAGCAACAAGTAACAAAAGTAAATAAAGTGCAGCAAGGTGGCCCAATCCTTTTTGTAGCAAAGGACAAACCTGGACAAACTCTTATATAAGGAAAAGCGCTCCCGAGGACACATGGGAATATCGTCAAGCTAGTTTTCATCACGTTCATATGATTTGCGTTCGGTACTTTGATAATTTGATATGTGGGTGGACCGGTGCTTGGGTGCTGTTCTTACTTGAACAAACATCCCACTTATCATTAACCTCTATTGCAAGCATCCACAACTACAACAAAAGTATTAAGGTAAACCTAACCATAGCATGAAACATATGGATCCAAATCAGCCCCTTACGAAGCAACGCATAAACTAGGGTTTAAGCTTCTGTCACTCTAGCAACCCATCATCTACTTATTACTTCCCAATGCCTTCCTCTAGGGCCAAATAATGGTGAAGTGTTATGTAGTCGACGTTCACATAACACCACCAGAGGCTGGACAACATACATCTCATCAAAATATCGAACGAATACCAAATTCACATGACTACTAATAGCAAGAATTCTCCCTTGTCCTCAGGAACAAATGTAACTACTCACAAAGCATAAACATGTTCATAATCAGAGGGGTATTAATATGCATATAGGATCTGAACATATGATCTTCCACCAATTAAACCAACTAGCATCAACTACAAGGAGTAATTAACACTACTAGCAACCTACTAGCACCAATCCTGGACTAGGAGACAAGAATTGGATACAAGAGATGAACTAGGGTTTTGAGATGAGATGGTGCTGATGAAGATGTTGATGGAGATTGCCCTCTCCCGATGAGAGGAGCGTTGGCGATGACGATGGTGATGATTTCCCCCTACGGGAGGGAAGTTTCCTCGGCAGAACAGCTCTGCCGGAGCTCTAGATTGGATCCGCCAAGGTTCCACCTCGTGGCGGCGGAGTTTCGTCCCGAAAGGTTGCTTCTTATTTTTTTCTCGACGAAAGACTTCATATAGAAGAAGATGGTCATCGAAGAGCCACGAGGGGGCCCACGTGGTAGGGGGCGCGCCCTAGGGGGGGCACCCCCCACCCTCGTGGACAGGGTGTGGGCTCCCTGGTCTTCATCTTTGGCGAGGATTTTTCATTATTTATTATAAGGTGTTCCCTGGAGCTTCAGGACTTTTGGAGTTGTGCAGAATAGGTCTCTAATATTTTCTCCTTTTCCAACCCAGAATTCCAGCTGTCGGCATTCTTCCTCCTTATGTAAACCTTGTAAATTAAGAGAGAATAGCCATAAGTATTGTGACATAATGTGAAATAACAGCCCATAATGCAATAAATATTGATATAAAAGCATGATGCAAAATGGACGTATCAGGTCACCTAAGCAGCAAAAATATGCAATGAATAAAGCACTAGAACAAAAACTAATTGGGTCCACGAGGAGTCACATACCAAAGAACAATCCCCCAAAGCAGTTTTGTAAATGGAGCTTTGAGCTAAGAGATCGAAAATGGCAGGAAGATGAGCTTGAACTCGGGTTTGAGATGGTTGGTGATTTTTGTGGGAGGAAGGAGTGTGTGGTAGCTGGAATAAGTGGAGGGGAGCCACCATGGGCCCACGAGGCAGGGGAGCGCGCCTAGGGGGGTGGTGCGCCCTGGACCCTCATGGACAGGTGCTTGCTCCCCCTATTGTGTTCTCAGTGCCAGATATTCTCAAATATTCTAGAAAAAATCATATTTAAATTTCAGGGCATTTGGAGAACTTTTATTGTCGGGGTTTTTTTTTATTGCATGGATAATTCAGAAAATAGACAGGAAAAATACTATTTTTGCTTTATTTAATATAAATAACAGAAAGTAAAAAGAGGGTACAGAGAGTTGTGTTTTCCAAATTCATCCATCTCATGCTCATCAAAAGGAATCCACTAATAAGGTTGATCAGGTCTTGTTAACAAACTCATTCAGAATAACATGGAACCGGAGAATTTTCGAATAACACTAGGTTACCTCAACGGGGATATGCACATCCCCAACAATAAGAATATCATATTTCCATTTTACAGTAGGAAGAGAAAATTCAAAACCTCCAATAGTAATTGTTGAAATTTTTCCAATAGAATTGATACTGTGGACTTGAGGTTGTTTCCTCGGAAAGTGTACCGTATGCACATTACCATTAACACGAAAAGTGTCATTGCCTTTGGTGCAATCAATAACAGCCCCTACAGTATTCAAAAAGGGTCTTCCAAGAATAATAGACATACTATCATCCTCGGGAATACCAAGAATAACAAAGTCCGTTAAAATAGTAACGTTTGCTACCACAACAGGCACATCCTCACAAATACCGATAGGTATAGCAGTTGATTTGTCAGCCATTTGCAAAGATATTTCAGTAGGTGTCAACTTATTCAAATCAAGTGTATGATATAAAGAGAGAGGCATGACACTAACACCGGCTCCAAGATCACATAAAGCAGTTTTAACATAGTTTCTTTTAATGGAGCATGGTATAGTTGGTACTCCTGGATCTCCAAGTTTCTTTGGTATTCCACCTTTAAAAGTATAATTAGCAAGCCTGGTGGAAATTTTAGCTTCCAGTATCTTTCTTTTATGAGTAACAATTTCCTTCATGTATTTAGCATAAGGATTCATTTTAAGCATATCAGTCAAACGCATACGTAAAAAGATAGGTCTAATCATTTAAGCAAAGCGCTCAAAATCCTCATCATCCTTTTTCTTGGATGGTTTAGGAGGAAAAGGCATGGTTTTTTGAACCCATGGTTCTCTTTTCTTACCGTGCTTCCTAGCAACAAAGTCTCTCTTATCATAACGTTGATTCTTTGATTGTGGGTTATCAGGATCAATAGCAGGTTCAATCTCTACAACATTGTCATTGCTAGGTTGAGCATCAACATGAACATCATCATTAATATTATCACTAGGTTTATGTTCTTTACCAGATTGTGTTTCAGCATCAGAAATAGAAATATCATTGGGATTCTCAGGTGTGTCAACAACAGGTTCACTAGAAGCATGCAAAGTCCTATCATTTTTCTTTTTCTTCCTCTTAGAAGGACCAGGTGCATCTATAGTAGTTCTATGAGAATCTTGCTCAATTATCTTAGGGTGGCCCTCAGGATACAAAGGCTCCTGAGTCATTTTACCACCTCTAGTCATAACTCTAATAGCATTATCATTCTTCTTATTATTTAATTCATTGAGAAAATCATTCTGAGCCTTAAGTACTTGTTCTACTTGAGTGGTAACCATAGAAGCATGTTTACTAATAAGTTTAAGTTCACCTTTAACACTAGCCATATAATCACTCAAGTGTTCAACCATATCAGCATTGTGTTTCAATTGTCTACCAACATAAGCATTGAAATCTTCTTGTTTAACCATAAAATTATCAAATTCATCCAAACATTGGCTAGCAAACTTAGCAGGAGGGATTTCAACTTTACCATATCTATATAGAGAATTTACCTTCACTACCTGTGTCGGGTTATTGAGACCATGTGTTTCTTCAATAGGCGGCAAATTAAGACCATGTATTTCTTTAATAGGAGGTAAATTATTAACATCTTCAGCTTTTATACCTTTTTATTTCATAGATTTCTTTGCCTCTTGCATATCTTCAGGGCTGAGAAATAGAATACCCCTTTTCTTCGTAGTTGGCTTAGGAGTTAGTTCATGAAGTGTCCAATTATTTTCATTGGTCAACATATTTTTCAATAGAATTTCAGCTTGATCAACAGTTCTTTCCCTGAAAACACAACCAGCACAACTATCCAGGTAATCTCTGGAAGCATCAGTTAGTCCATTATAAAAGATATCAAGTATTTCATTTTTCTTCAGAGGATGATCAGGTAAAGCATTAAGTAATTGGAGAAGCCTCCCCCAAGCTTGTGGGAGACTCTCTTCTTCAATTTGCACAAAATTATATATTTCCCTTAAAACGGCTTGTTTCTTATGAGCAGGGAAATATTTAGCAGAGAAGTAGTAAATCATATCCCGGGGACTGCGCACACAACCAGGATCAAGAGAATTAAACCATATCTTAGCATCACCCATTAATGAGAACGGAAATAATTTAAGGATATAATAGTAGCGAGTTTTCTCATTGATGACCCACAAGTGTAGGGGATCTATCATAGCCTTTTCGATAAGTAAGAGTGTCGAACCCAACGAGGAGCGGAAGGAAATGATAAATAGTTTTCAGTAAGGTATTCTCAGCAAGCACTGAAATTATCGATAACAGATAGTTTTGTGATAAGGTAATTTGTAATGAGTAGCAAGTAATAAAAGTAAATAAGGTGTAGCAAGATGGCCCAATCTTTTTTGTAGCAATGGACAAGGCTGGACAAACTCTTATACGAAAGAAAGCGCTCCCGAGGACACATGGGAATTATCGTCAAGCTAGTTTTCATCACATTCATATGATTCGCGTTCGGTACTTTGATAATCTGATATGTGGGTAGACCAATGCTTGGGTGTTGTCCTTACTTGAACAAGTATCCCACTTATGATTAATCCATATTGCAAGCATCCACAACTACAACAGAAGTATTAAGGTAAACCTAACCATAGCATGAAACATATGGATCCAAATCAGCCCCTTACGAAGCAACACATAAACTAGGGTTTAAGCTTATGTCACTCTAGCAACCCATCATCTACTTATTACTTCCCAATGCCTCCCTCTAGGCCCAAACAATGGTGAAGTGTCATGTAGTCGACGTTCACATGACACCACTAGAGGGATAACAACATACATCTCATCAAAATATCGAACGAATACCAAATTCACATGACTACTAATAGCAAGACTTCTCCCATGTCCTCAGGAACAAACGTAACTACTCACAAAGCATATTCATGTTCATAATCAGAGGGGTATTAATATACGCATAATGGATCTGAACATATGATCTTCCACCAAGTAAACCAACTAGCATCAACTACAAGGAGTAATCAACACTACTAGCAACCCACAGGTACCAATCCGAGGTTTGGATACAAATATTGGATACAAGAGATGAACTAGGGTTTGAGATGAGATGGTGCTGGTGAATATGTTGATGGAGATTGACCCCCTCCCAATGAGAGGATCATTGGTGATGATGATGGTGATGATTTCCCCCTCCCGGAGGGAAGTTTCCCAGGAAGAACAGCTCTGCCGGAGCCCTAGATTGTTTCTGCCAAGGTTCCGCCGCGTGGCGGCGGAGTTTCGTCCCGTGAGCTTGCTTATGATTTTTTCTCGGACGGAAGACCTCATATAGCAGAAGATGGGCATCGGAGGGCCACCAGGGAGCCCACGAGGCAGGGGGCGCGCCCAGGGGGGTAGGGCGCGCCCCCACCCTCGTGGCCAGGGTGTGGGCCCCCTCTGGAACTTCTTTCGCCCAATATTTTTTATATATTCTGGAAATAACTTCCGTGAAGTTTTAGGACTTTTGGAGCTATGCAGAATAGGTCTCTAATATTTGCTCCATTTCCAGCCTAGAATCCCAGCTGCCGGCATTCTCCCTCTTCATGTAAACCTTGTAAAATAAGAGAGAATATGCATAAGTATTGTGACATAATGTGTAATAACAGCCCATAATGCTATAAATATCGATATGAAAGCATGATGCAAAATGGACGTATCAACTCCCCCAAGCTTAAACCTCTCTTGTCCTCAAGCGAAAGCAGAAATCAAAAAATATGTCCACATGTTTAGAGATAGAGGTGGCGATAAAAACAAAATACAGACATGATGACATCATGACCATTCTTAGAACAGCAACACACACACACATATATATATATATATATATATTATATTGTCATATGATCTCTTATGCTAAAGTAATAATTTAATCACAATTTCAAGTATGAATCATAAACTTCATTGTCGGTGTCAAAACCGGCGGATCTCGGGTAGGGGGTCCCGAACTGTGCGTCTAGGCCGGATGGTAACAGGAGGCAAGGGACACGAAGTTTTACCCAGTTCGGGCCCTCTCGATGGAGGTAAAACCCTACGTCCTGCTCGATTAATATTGATGATATGGGTAGTACAAGAGTAGATCTACCACGAGATCAGAGAGGCTAAACCCTAGAAGCTAGCCTATGGTATGATTGTTGATGTGTATGTTGTCCTACGGACTAAAACCCTCCGGTTTATATAGACACCGGATAGGGTTAGGGTTACATAGAGTCGGTTACAATGGTAGGAGATCTGAACATACGTATCGCCAAGCTTGCCTTCCACGCCAAGGAAAGTCCCTTCCGGACACGGGACGGAGTCTTCAATCTTGTATCTTCATAGTCCAGGAGTCTGGCTGAAAGTATATTTCGGCTATCCGAACACCCCCTAATCCAGGACTCCCTCAGTAGGTCCTGAACCAGGCTTCAATGACGACGAGTCCGGCACGCAGATTGTCTTCGGCATTGCAAGGCGGGTTCCTCCTCCAAGTACTTCATAGAAGATTTTGAACACAAAGATAGTGTCCGGCTCTGCAAAATAAGTTTCCACATATTGCCATAGAGAGTATAATATTTACACAAATCTAATCTGCTGACGTACTCCGTAGTGTGACATCACACCACGGCCAAGCTTTTATTCGAACCGTTTTACTGTCCCATCTTAGCGCGTTATGCGAGGCGGTTTCCTTGGCACGTCTTGTTAAAGCAGAGATCGTGTCCCCTTATTCCGGGATTCTCATCAATACGGGCGTGGGTAACCCAACCGCGCCATTGATTACGGCACTTGGAGATAAGCAAGTTTTACCAGGCAGGTGGGGACACGTAGTTGCGTCCACCCATATAAGGGGATAAGGATCCACCTTTTCACCCACGCCTTCTTCCTCCTTTGCCTATCCATTCTTGCGCACTCGAGCTCTAGCACCCAAGTCCGCAGTACCACCTCAACCTTCTCCAGTCATGTCCGGAGCGGGAGGCAAGTGAATGGTCTCCTCCGTCACGGAGGGACACATCAAAAAGCTGAGGAAGGCCGGATATCTGGCTAGCGATATCGCGCACCGGCTTCCTGAAAAGGGGCAGCTCATCCCCACTTCTAGGCCCCATGAGAGGGTGGTATCCCTCCCCCATTTCCTCCGCGGACTGGGCTTCCCTCTGCATCTAGTTGTCCGGGGGCTCATGTTCTACTACGGCCTGGATTTACACGATCTGGCCCCGAACTTCGTCCTCAACATCTCGGCGTTCATCGTCATGTGCGAGGCGTTCCTCCGCATCCGCCCCCATTTCGGCCTATGGCTTAAGACTTTCAACGTCAAGCCGAAGGTGGTGCGCGGTAGCCAGGCAGAGTGCGGCGGTGCCATGGTTGGCAAGATGGCCAACGTCCTGTGGCTCGAGGGCTCCTTTGTGGAGACCCTGAAGGGGTGGCAATCGGGGTGGTTTTACATCACCGAGCCGTGCGACCCCGAATGGGTCGCAGCCCCCGAGTTTTGGTCCGGACCCCCTACGCGGCTCACCTCCTGGAAGGAGACCAGCCTGTCATGGGGTAAAAAAGGAGAGCTGACCGGACTCCAAACATGCGTCCAAACCCTGGTGAACAAGAAGCGCAAACTTGTCAACATAGTCCAGGTTATGCTCATCCGCCTGATCCTCCCGTGTCAATGACGGGCCTTCAATCTGTGGGAGTTCGACCCAGCGCATCATCAAACTCTAAACAGGCTCTTCGACACGATGTACGAAGATGCCTGGAGGTGCTTTTCAAGGGCGCCGGGGCTCCTGCATCCGCTATCGAGGATCGCGGATTCAGCGCGCAGCGTCACGCACTCGCGGTAAGCTGTCTTTTCCTTTTACAGGGTATCAGTTTTCCATAGTTTGATTCTATGCGGGATCTAAGCTCCCTTTCCTCTGACAGGATTGGCAGGTGACATCCGAACAGATCAACTGTCCGGCTCCTTTTCCCAAAGGCCCAGCGGATGCTCACCTGGCGAAGCTGCTGGTTCCGGCACCCTATGTGGTGCCGGAGAAGAGGGCCAAGAAGAAGGCCACGGGGACTCGAAAGAGTACCCGACGCCTGGAGGTGTCGGATTCACCATCCGATGAATCCGAGGCGCACTCCTTCCATGAAGACGAGGAGGAGGAAGAAGAGACCCCTCCCCCTCCAGCGGGGGAAGGGAAGAAAAGTAAGGCCGCCCCAACTGGGGAGGCCGAAGGGTCCAAGAAGGGGAAAACCCTTTCTCCGGACTACTCCACCGACGCCGACGACGGCAGAGAGGAGTGGGCGCCCAGGGCCAAGCCCCTCGCGAAATCGTAAGTATCCGGATACCAAAGTAATTCATAGTATTCATTTATTGCACAGCTTTCCCTTATGTCGAATGTGTTTATGCAGCCCACCCAAAGACCGGCTTGATGCATCGTTGAGCGGCTCACTGGACTCATCGGACGTGAACTCACTTCCGACGGCTTCCTCCCCCCGCCCTACGGACGACACCAAAGTGTTGTCCCAACAGGTTCCAATCCGGGAGGAGGTGGTCCTGGAGGCGCCGCAAGGCAACCTCCCGGACTCCAGGAGTAAAGGGGATGAAACCCCCAGGGCTCCAAGTCCGGCTCTAGGCCGGACACTACTCCGGAACCTTCAAAGGTTCCAGAGTCCGGCGGGGGACCTCCTTCCAAGAGAAGAAAGTCCATCATGCCGGCGGCCTCCGTCCAACCGGAGGTGCCAGACAATATGTTGGAGGCGCTCCAAGGCGCCTCCATCGACGAGGAGCACCGCGCCATTATGAGTGCGGTGGTCCAGAAGGTTCAGTCCGCAAAAAACGGACTGACTGAAGCTTGTACTAGCCTTTTGACAGGCTTCGAGGTAAGTAAAGAAAGTGTAAATAATAGTACCGCATAGACAGTAGCCCCTGATGCTCTGTTTGGCGTTCGGGAAGAAAAGCCGAATAGAGGATCAAATAGAATTCGCAGGAGTCTAACAAAAATGAGTCAATATGCATGTGCAGGCTACCCTGCTTGCGTCCGCCGCACTGACTGCGGAAGTGGACACGCTAAAGCAGGACCTCGAAAGGTCCGAGCAAGAGCTCGAGCATGCCAAGAAGCAGCTCAAGGACAATGAAGGTAAGAAATACCTTGTTAAAAATATGTATATATATATAAAGGTGCAATTGCGAAAAATGACAGGATTATCGTGGCTATTGTAGGGGCCACGTCTGAGGTGGCGACCCTTAAGCAAGCGCTGGACGAGGCCGAGAAGAATACGGCCTCGGAGCACAGCGAGCGGGAGAAGTATGAGGCCGAGGTTGGCAAGGTGCGGCAAGAGCTTCAGGCTCTCATGGAAAAACATGAGAGTTTGGAGCGTGACTCGAAGACACAAGCGTCCGAGCTTGCGGTGGCTATTGAAAATGCCAAATCTGCCAAGGCCGGATCCCAGAAGACCCTCCAGGAGTTGGATGAGGTGAAGAAGATTGCGGCGGGTAAGGATTTCTTTATGCAAAGCAAACACATAAACGTGAGTTACATGTTACTTACCCGAATCCGGAGCTCTCCAGGAGCGTTCATAGATCTTCCCTAGAGTGTATCCGATGCCACCACATTCTATCGAGCCGAGAAGGGCAGCTCGACGGAGAAGGTGTTCTGGTCTCAGTACGCTGAGGCCGGACACCCCGTGCCCCTGAGCGACCAGCTGAAGCAACTGGTCGAGCTCCACAAGGCGGCCGAACAGGCCATGAAGGGCCTCCTAGTTCGGCTGTGGCCTGGAGAGGCTCTGCTTGGGAGCTATTTCGGGCTGGTGTGGCGGCTGGTGGAGGCCTGTCCGAGGCTTGAAGACATCAAGCGCTCCGTCTGCATTGAAGGTGCCCATAGGGCCCTTGCCCGTGCTAAGGTGCACTAGGGCAAGCTGGATGCGGAGAAGCTTGTGAAGGACAGGCCACCGCCGGGGAAAGAGCATCGCAAGCCTGAGAATTATTATAAGGATGTTCTGAAGGGAGCCCGCCTTGTTGCGGATGAATGTACCAAGGATGTATTTTTTGAGTAAAACCCGCTCGTGTTATCCTGTGCGCTGAAAACTTGTTCATATGCGCTAAGCAATGCTTCTTGAATTTAAAATATTACCTTCTGTGCGGCTGTTTATCAATACTGAGAGATGGCGAGTCGTCAGCTTCTGCCCCCTTGCCGCTAGTGCTGGGGTGTTCGGGGATAAACCTAGGCGCTCTTTTTCCATATTTGGGTCCTTCGAGGGAGGCGCTCAGCCCAAAGAACGAGGCAATCGGACTATAATGCGTGAACACTCTCACTTAGCCATAGAATTCTATAATTTTAAATTTCAGCGAAGCCCCTAGTATTCGGAAGACCGAGTTCGGGGCGCTATCCACGCCTTGGCCGGATAGAGCCGGCTCCTCGCCCTAAGCGGCATAAGTCTTTAGGGACTCGAAAGACCTCTCGAACAGCGACCAGCTCTCGCTTCATCATGACAATCAGTTTTAGCTTTCTCCACTGAGGTGCTCGACCCAGCTCAACCGGGGCACAATCGCAGTGGTTCTCCTAGTGCTACCTTAGCCGATATAGCGGAACGTAAGGCACCAAAACATAGGAGCTGGGAAAACCCAACTATTGACCCAAGACATGATTCGGAGCCGATGCATATAGTGCTATAAGTTCGGTGCCACACTTGTGAAAGTGTTCGGACTTCTCACACCATATTGAGGGGTGCTAAAAGCCCCTGGCGTATTTTGGCCGTACCAAGTTGTACGGGTGCAACATGTCATTAAGGAACATTTATTTATAAAAAGATAATGCAAAAAATAGACAAAAGCTATGCATTGTTTATTAAAAATAGCTGCGATCAAAGCAGAACGATACAAGTAATGCGATAAACAAAAAGTTGGACTATTTAACATGTCTGCTCCAGGGGCAAGCTGCAGAATAGTATGCGAAACAGGTATACTGCTCGTGATAGAGACCACCTGGGATTTCCGTAATGCAGCGTGGCTTGTCTGCTTCCCTGGTTCTTGCATCGTTTGTGCGGCAATTGAACTGCCGAACAGGCCTTTCGAAGAGTAGAGTCCTGGAAGTAAGAGAAAAGTAAAAAATCGGCAGCCCCTGGTGCGGTTTAAGCCGTGTTTTGGGTGTGCCGTGATGGTGCCCCTCCCCCGATGCCCATGGTATTTCCATAGCGTAGTTATGGACGCGAAGTACTGGCGTTGCCTTTTTGCGAGGGTTGGGGTTAGGGCCGCATTTCTATGCCTGCTCGGAACGTGCCAGGCAATTTTGTTGTAGGTTACTCCGGGCGCGCTTGACGGTGTCCGGATGTTTAATGGCCGGACTGGAGAACTACCTGGAGAGGCTGCTTTGTACTTCCGCTGCAAGGGCCGCCGTGTGCTCCTCCTTTCGGAGGGAGCGTTCGGTGTTTCCATTGACCGTAATCACTCCACGAGGGCCTGGCATCTTGAGCTTAAGGTATGCATAATGCGCTACCGCATTGAATTTGGCGAATGCGGTTCGTCCGAGCAGTGCATGATTGCCACTGCGGAATGGGACTATGTCGAAGATCAATTCCTCGCTTCGGAAATTATCCGGGGATCCGAAGACCACTTCAAGTGTGACTGAGCCTATACAGTTGGCCTCTACACCTGGTATTACGCCTTTAAAGGTCGTTTTGGTGGGCTTAATCCTCGAGGGATCGATGCCCATTTTTCGCACTGTATCCTGGTAAAGCAGGTTCAGGCTGCTGCCGCCGTCCATGAGGACTCTAGTGAGATGAAATCCGTCAATAATTGGGTCTAGAACCAATGCGGCGAATCCGCCATGACGGATGCTAGTGGGATGGTCTCTTCGATCAAAGGTGATCGGGCAGGAGGACCATGGGTTGAACTTTGGGGCGACTGGCTCTACCGCGTATACGTCCCTTAACACGCGCTTCCGCTCCCTTTTGGGGATGTGGGTGGCGTATATCATGTTCACCGTCCGCACTTGTGGGGGAAAACCCTTCTGTCCATTGTTGTTCGGCGGTCGGGGCTCCTCGTCGTCATCGCTATGCAGCCCCTTGTCTTCATTGTCGGCGCTTAGCTTGCCTACCTGCTTGAACACCCAACAATCCCTGTTGGTGTGATTGGCCGGCTTTTCGGGGGTGCCATGTATTTGGCACAAGCGGTCGAGTATTCGGTCCAAGCTGGATGGGCCCCTAGGATTCCTTTTGAATGGCTTCTTCCGCTGAACGGATTTAGAGCCTCTGAATCCGGCATTAACTGTCGTATCCTCAGCATTGTCGCCGTTAATGCGGCGCTTCTGCTTGTTGCGATGTGACCTGCCACTAATGTCCCTGGTGTCTGAACTACCAGGGAACTTGGTCATATTGTTGCTACGAGCGAGCCAGTTGTCTTCTCCTGCGCAAAAGCGGGTCATGAGTGTCGTGAGTGCTGCCATAGATTTCGTCTTTTCCTGTCCGAGGTGCGGGGCCAGCCACTCGTCACGGATATTGTGCTTGAAGGCTGCTAGGGCCTCAGCGTCCGGACAGTCGACTATTTGATTTTTCTTTGTTAGGAACCTTGTCCAGAATTGTCTGGCCGATTCCTCTGGCTGCTGGATTACGTGACTTAGGTCATCGGCGTCTGGGGGTCGCACATAAGTGCCCTGGAAATTGTCGAGGAATGCGGCTTCCAGGTCCTCCCAACAACTGATTGATCCTGTTGGCAAGCTGTTGAGCCAATGCCAAGTTGGTCCTTTAAGCTTGAGTGGGAGGTATTTGAAGGCGTGAAAATCGTCGCCGCGGGCCATGTGGATATGAAGGAGATAATCCTCGATCCATACCGCAGGGTCTGTTGTGCCATCATATGATTCGATGTTTACGGGTTTGAAACCCTCGGGATTTGATGATCCATTATTTCGTTTGTAAAGCACAGTGGGTGTGCGGCGCCTCTGTACTGGGCGATATCATGACGTAGCTCTAATGAGCTTTGTCTACTGTGTTCGGCCCTGCCGAATTTGTGGCCGGCGTGACGGTTACCGTCTCGAGCCATGGGGTGCCCACGCGATCCGTAGATCGATCGTGTTTGCCCTGCCTTGTCCTACAACATGTCTCGTAAGTCCGGTGCATATTCCCGTGCCTTGGTACGGGGTGCGGCTTGAGTGGAGGGCCGGGAGGCCTCTCTGTCGCGGCCACGAGGTGGCCGTTCGGCCGCATCAAGTGCTTCCTCCTCTAATCGGGGTAGCAGCCTGCGCTTTGGGTAACTCTTGGAGGGCCGTTCGAGTTTATGCTCTTCGGTCGCAAGGACTTCAGTCCATCTGTCAACCAGCAAATCTTGATCAGCTCTGAGCTGTTGCTGTTTTTTCTTGAGGCTTCTTGCCGTGGCCATAAGCCTGCGTTGGAAACGCTTTTGCTCAACGGGATCCTCTGGCACGATGAATTCATCGTCGTCGAGGCTTGCCTCGTCTTCGGAGGGAGGCATATAATTATCGTCCTCGACCTCTCTGTCTGTCGCTCTCTCATGAGGGCTGGTTTCTCCATCCTCCTGTGCTAAGTCTTGCTGGAGGGGGTTTTCTTCGGCACTTTCTAGAGTATTATTATCTCCCGTGCTGGAATCGCCGTATTTGTTTTGGCGGGATTTTTAGCGGCGCCGCTGACGTCGACGCTTGGGCTGTTTCTTGGAGGGGTCATCCTCCGCTGTTCCATCGCCATCTCCCTCTATTGGGGTGTCCACCATGTATATGTCATACGACGAGGTGGCTTACCAGGGCCTAGTAGGCACTGGTTCTTCATCATCTCCTTCATCGGCGTCCATACCGTCGATGTCTTCGGAGTCGAAGTCGAGCATGTCGGTTAAGTCGTTGATAGTGGCTACGAAGTGGGTGGTGGGTGGGTTTTGAATTTCTTCATCGTCCGTACCCCAACCTTGCTGACCGTAGTCCGGCCAGGGCTCTCCTGATAAAGAGAGAGACTTCAGTGACTTCAGGATATCGCCGAAAGGCGAGTGTTGAAAGATGTCTGCGGCAGTGAACTCCATGATCGGCGCCCAATCGGATTCGACTGGCAGGGGCGCTGAGGGTTCGGAGTCCGAAGAGGAGTCCGGCTCCTTGGAGTCACGAGCCTCGCAGAGTACGGGGCTAGTGTTCGGCTCAATCGCCGTTTGGATCGGAGCCCCCGTGGTGGCGTCCAACCGCCCATCCTCGATCGGCGCAGTTGACTCCGAACTAAGGGTCGGAGCCGGTGCGGGTGCGGCCTCCAGGGCACCGTTCGGGGGCAGAGTTAGATCATGCTCGTCATGACAGTGCGGCGCGCTCGGCAGTGGTTCGAATCCGTCGAAGATCAAGTCCCCGCGGATGTCAGCCGTGTAGTTTAAACTTCCGAATCTGACCTGACGGCCAGGGGCGTAGCTTTCCATCTGCTCTAGATGGCCAAGTGAATTGGCCCACAGTGTGAAGCCGCCAAAGACGAAGATATGTCCGAGGAGGAAGGTCTCACCCTAGACTGCATCGCCATTGATGATCGTAGGAGCCATCGGGCCTGACGGCGACGGCACAGAGGAACTCTTAATGAAAGCACCAATGTCGGTGTCAAAACCGGCGGATCTCGGGTAGGGGGTCCCGAACTGTGCGTCTAGGCCGGATGGTAACAGGAGGCAAGGGACACGAAGTTTTGCCCAGGTTCGGGCCCTCTCGATGGTGGTAAAACCCTACGTCCTGCTCGATTAATATTGATGATATGGGTAGTACAAGAGTAGATCTACCACGAGATCAGAGAGGCTAAACCCTAGAAGCTAGCCTATGGTATGATTGTTGATGTGTATGTTGTCCTATGGACTAAAACCCTCCGGTTTATATAAACACCGGATAGGGTTAGGGTTACATAGAGTCGGTTACAATGGTAGGAGATCTGAACATCCGTATCGCCAAGCTTGCCTTCCACGCCAAGGAAAGTGCCTTCCGGACACGGGACGGAGTCTTCAATCTTGTATCTTCATAGTCCAGGAGTCCGGCTGAAGGTATAGTTCGGCTATCCGAACACCCCCTAATCCAGGACTCCCTCATTCATTGAGAACCAACAGACTCTAATCTCAGTCATTGAGGCAATTGCAATTTACCATAACATAAGAAAGAGTCAATATATGAGCTTTTCAGCAAGTCCACATACTCAACCATCTTTTAGTCTTTCACAATTGCTAACACTCACGCAATATTTATGGGTATGGAGTTTTAATCGGACACAGAGAAAGATAGGGGCTTACAGTTTTTCCTCCCAACTCTTCACCTCAAGGGTAACGTCAACAATAATAGCTCATGCAGACTCACATCCAATTATCTATATGTATCTGGATCTTTCCAACACATTGTGCTTGCCAAAGGATAAAATGTAAAAAGTAAAGGTGAAGATCACCATGACTCTTATGTGAGGTAGAAGATAAAAGTAAAAGATAGGCCCTTCGCAGAGGGAAGCCGAGGTTTTCATGCGCTTTTATGGTTGGATGCACAAAATCTTAATGCAAAAGAACGTCACTTTATATTGCCACTTGTGATATGAATCTTTATTATGCAGTCCGTCACTTTTATTGCTTCCATATCACAAGATCGTATAAAGCTTATTTTCTCCGCACTAATAAGTCATACATATTTAGAAGGCAATTTTTATTGCATGCACCGATGACAACTTACTTGAAGGATCTTACTCAATCCATAGGTAGGTATGGTGGACTCTCATGGCAAAACTAGGTTTAGGGATGTTTGGAAGCACAAGTAGTATCTCTACTTGGTGCAAAGAAATTGGCTAGCATGAGAAGGAAAGGCAAGCTCAACATGTTAGATGATCCATGACAATATATTTTTTTCTCAGATGTAAGAAAACATAACCCATTACGTTGTCTTCCTTGTCCAACGTCAATTCTTTAGCATATCATACTTTAATGAGTGCTCACAATCATAAAAGATGTCCAAGATAGTATATTTATATGTGAACCTCTCTTTCTTTATTACTTCCTATTAATTGCAACGATGACCAAAACTATGTTTGCGACTCACAACAACTTTTATTCATCATACTCTTTATATGTGAGCTCATTACTCTCCATAAGATCCATATGATCTCTTTATTTCTTTTTATTCTTTCTCTTTTATTTTATTCCCTCAAGATCATAGTAAAATAAGCAAGCCCTTTACTCAACACTAATCTTTATTATATATAGCTCACGGACTCGATTACATAAAAGGATCATAAAGCAAAACTCACAACTAGATCATACTAAAACTTTATTCTACTAGATCAAGATATTATCAAAAGGATCAAACTAAGAAAAACGGTAAAGATAAAAGTGATGATGATACGATAGCGGGGCACTCCCCCAAGATTGGTAGTTGCCAAGGGGAGTGCCCATACCCGGTGTGATTATATCTCTTTCGCCGGTGAAGTAGATGGAGTTGTTGATGATGTAGGCTTGTCGTCCCTCTTCCAAGGCATAGGCTCACCATCATAGAAGGATGATAGAGTCTCCGGAATCCTCAAATCTGCAGCCAAACTCATCCTCTTGAATCTATATTCATACTCACAGTTTTGATTTTGCAGGTCATAGATCTGGGCTTGGAGGTGCTCGATTTTCTCATGAAGCTTGAAGATGGCCTCCCCAATGTCCTTGGCGTCCAGCTTGTGGTTGTTGGTGAACTCCGTGATCATTATGTGATTGGAGTCGAGTCCACGCTCCACCATCTCCCGACATTTGAAAACTTGTTGCTCCATCGCCTCGAGCCTTGTCTCCACACTTCCGGTCCTCCTCGGTCCCTCCACATCGCGGATGTGTAACAACCCCTCACGCATCTCAATGGTTTGATGGTGTTACAACACTTCCGCGAGGTAGCGGTTGATGACCTTCTCGAAGAACTTGTCCTTGGGGGTACTTGAAGACGCCATGGCAATCTAGATCTGTCAGAAAAACACCTCGAAACAAAGACAGGAGATATTTGCGTGATACGGTGGTCAAAACCTTCGGGAGATTATATAATGAATTTTTACCGACCAAAAGGAGTATCGTGCAAGAAAATGGAGTCTGGAGAGCACACGAGGTGCCCACGAGGCAGGGGGCGCGCCCTCCACCCTCGTGGAAGCCTCGTGTCCTTTCCGGTCTGCTTCTTATTTATCTATTTTCTTAAATATTCCAAAACAGAGAAAAATTGCCATTAGAACTCTTTTTGGAGTCGGTTTACTTACCGTACCATGTACCTATTCCTTTTCAGAGTTTGAAACATTCCGAAAAGTGTCCCTTATGTATTCCTCCGGGGTTACAGTTTCAATAATATTAGTTTCAACATTTATAGGATTACCTGAGATATAATGTTTGATTCTTTGACCGTTCACCACCCTCGGAGTTTTGCCTTCGAAGTTGTTGATTTTTATGGCACCGGAACTGTAGCGACCCGACCTCAAACGGTCAAGTCTCTGTGCTTCAATGTCATCCCTGGATCGGTAATGCTGACACACACAGTACTCGAAGGATTTATAACAGAGTAGCAATCACACAATTATTACATAGAATGTCTCAAAAGAGAACTTATTACAATAAATATGGCTTAAGGCCATCTAATACGATAACAGCGGAAGGCTTGGAAGATAAAGTGAGTCCATCAACTCCAACGGCATAGCTGAGCTGCACGGCAACGACCTAACGAACCTTACTCCTCGTCTGAAAAGTCTGCAACATAATACGTTGCAGCCCGAAAATGGGTCAGCACATGGAATATGCTGGCAAAATAACACAGTAGAGCAAGAACTGACTAATGCTATTACTACATGCATATTTGCCCGGTGGAAAGCTCGATGGTTAGAGTTTTGCGAAAAGCCAATTTTTTCCTACAACAAAGGAATAGATTTTATTTAACTATCATGGTAGTTGAAACATCATTGAGACGGTTCCTCCAACTCAATCCCAGTTAAAAGTAATTATCAACCCAACAATATTAGTTTAGAGTGATGAGATACATATGATAATTCAAGTACTAGATACTCAAGATGTCCATAACCGGGGACACGACTAACCATGATTAGTTTGTACACTCCGCGGAAGTTTGCGCACTTTTCCCCACAAGACTCGATCTCCTCCGTTGGATTTCTCGCACTACATGGTGTTTGAGAAAGGGATGACCGAGACACAGTCTTTCAGAAGCATTAACTCTAACCCCGGGTAGACAGTACCAACCTACAAGCCTCTACACCTGCTAGCCTACCACTGGAAGAGGTCATGCAACTTACTCAACTATGCTAGAGCCCATAATAGCTTGTGGTTGCACACGGAAGTTTCTAGCATGAAATATCTCAGTTCCCTTAGAGCCTGGGTGGCGGACCTTAGGATTATCACACGGGTACTCCGGGATATCCTAGGACAACACTGGATTCTCCAGGTGCCCGACAAGCAATACACCCAGATGTGTATTAAAGTTGCCACCTTAAGTTGAACCATTAATTAACAATCTCACATCTGTCATGGATTCTCTCACCCAAACCACGTCTACGAGCATAGCATGGCAATATAAGCAATACGTAGAAGTAACTCCCAAGGGTTTGATAATAACAGGGCAATAGGTTCTACGTCATCAACTACTTCCCAATCCCACATGTTATCAAGTCCTAACCATGCAATGTTTGAGGATTGAAACTAATGCATAAAAACTGGGTGATAAAGGGGTATGATCAAAGTGCTACTTGCCTTGCTGATGATTCGCAAAACCTAAAGACTCGTAGTAGCACGCTTCGCACTACGGGTGTTCTATCGCAAACAAATAATAGCATACATAAGAAATCAAGCAAAGACGCACGGGTAAAACACGAATAAGAAGATCAAACCAGAAAGTTCAAATTAAGAACTCCAGTTTGCTAAAAGAATCAAATCGAACGGAGCAACGAAACTCAAACTGCGAAAGAAACAAGATTCGATTATTAATCTGGACTAAAGTCAAATTTTACTGTATCAAAATCTTTTTCAAGTTGGTTAAACGGAAAGAGGGCTTCGAGACAAAGATATAGGCGCTTGAATCGCCTGATTCCGATAAACAAGCGGAAAGATAAACTAGAACAAAAATCGGATCCGAAATCGCGATCGAAAATAATCGCGGAAAATCCGAAAAAAGAAAAAACTGACGAACAGGCTAATGAACGAACGTTCGCTGGCTGTGGCTAACGAGTGAACACCGTTAGTTAAAACGAACGTACGGACGAACGTCCGCTAAGTAACTAAACCGAGAAAACCGGCGAACGATCTAAAAAAACCGAAACTAGGGTTTTAAAAAACCCGACGGTTTTACCTAAACCGAAAAAAATGGACGACGAGATTTGCGAACTCTGGCGCGGCTCCGACGGCATCCAGCGAGTGGGGCGGCGACACGGGCAACGGCGGGGTGTGACGGGGCGACGCGGGGTGGCGTGGGGTGGTGCGGCGGGGCGGCTCAGCGACGGCGGCGGCAGCAGCGGCGAGCGGCGGCATCGGCGCGGGGCAGCGGAGCGGCGAGCGGGCGGCGGCGGCTTGGGGCTCCAGGGGGGCCCTGGGTCGGCTTTTAAAGGGGGGTAGGGTGGCTTGCGGGAGGGGGCGGGGAGGCGTGGTCGGCTCAGCCTCGGCGAGCGGCGGCGTGCTGGTCGCGGTCTCCGCGAGGGAGACGCGGCACGGCGGCGGCTGGGCTAACTGGGCCTCGGCCCAGTTCGGTCTGCCGGGCTTAAAAAAACGTTTCGACAAAAATAAATACTAGAAAAAAATATAAAAATATAAAAATGCCAAAACAAATTTTCACCGTCCAAATAAAATAATTAAAATAAGATGAACATTTTCTTGGCCCTAAAATGCATTTTTGAAAACGTGCAATTTTTCTAATGCAAATAAAATTGCAATAAAATCCGAATAGAATCAAATATTTGATTTTAATATTTTCCTCCAATATTTCATTTCTTTTGGAGAATTCATATTATCTCATCTCATATATTTTAACATGAAATATTTTCGGAGAGAAAAATAATTAAAACCAAAAATCCTCGTTTCAATATTTGATAAAATTCAAATATGAAAATAGTGAAATCCCCAACTCTCTCCCCGAGGGTCCTTGAGTTGCTTAGGATTTCAAGGATCAAGCCAAAATGCAATAAAATATGATATGCAATGATGACCTAATGTATAACATTCCAAATTGAAAATTTGGGATGTTACAGGAATGATAGACCACCTCGATAACGTAAGGACCTTCCCATTTAGAGACAAGTTTGCCTGCAAAAAATCTTAAACGAGAGTTTTATAGCAACGCATAATCGCCTACATTGAACTCATGCTTTTGTATCCTGTTGTCATGCCACCTTTTAACTTTTTCTTTAAACAGCTTGGCATTTTCATAGGCCTGGGTACTCCATTCATCAAGTGACCTAATGTTAAAAAGCCTCTTCACACCGGCAAGTATGAAGTCATAATTGAGCTCTTTAATAGCCCAATATGCCTTATGTTCTAATTCAAGAGGTAAGTGACATGCTTTACCATAAACCATTTTATACGGAGACATACCCATAGGATTTTTATATGCAGTTCTATAAGCCCATAATGCATCATCAAGTTTCTTGGACCAATTCTTTCTAGATCTATTAACAGTCTTTCGCAAAATTAATTTGAGCTCTCTATTACTCAGTTCTACTTGACCACTAGATTGTGGGTGATAAGGAGATGCAATTCTGTGATTAACATTATACTTAGCAAGCATTTTATGAAAGGCACCATGAATAAAATGTGAACCACCATCAATCATTAAATATCTAGGGACTCCAAACCTCGGAAAAATGACTTCTTTAAGCATCTTAATAGAGGCGTTATGATCAGCACTACTATTTGGAATAGCTTCTACCCACTTAGTAACGTAATCAGTACGAACTAAAATATGTGTATACCCATTAGAGGAAGGAAACAGTCCCATATAATCAAAGCCCCAAACATCAAATGGTTCAATAACAAGTGAATAGTTCATAGGCATTTCTTGATGTCTACTAATATTACCAATTCTTTGACATTCATCACAAGTTAAGACAAACTTACGGGCATCCTCAAAGAGAGTAGGCCAATAAAAACCGGATTGCAATACCTTATGTGCATTTCTGTCTCCAGCATGATGTCCCCCATAAGCTTCGGAGTGACACTTGCGTAGGATCTGTTCTTGTTCATGCTCAGGTACACAACGTCTAATAACACCATCTACTCCTTCTTTATAAAGATGTGGGTCATCCCAAAAGGTCTCAAATCATAGAAGAACTTTTTCTTTTGCTGGTATGTGAATCTAGGTGGTATAAATTTAGCAACAATGTAATTAGCATAATCAGCATACCATGGAGCAATACGAGAAGCATTTATGACATTTAATTGTTCATCAGGTAAGCTATCATCAATAGGTAGTGGGTCATCAAGAACTTTCTCTAACCTAGAAAAGTTGTCTGCAACGGGGTTCTCAGCTCCCTTTCTATCAATAATATGAAAATCAAATTCTTGTACTAGGAGAACCCATCTAATAAGTCCAGGTTTAGTATCTTTCTTTTCCATAAGATATTTAATAGCAGCATGATCAGTGTGAACGGTTACTTTAGAATCAACAATATAAGGTCTGAACTTATCACATGCAAATACAACTGCTAAAAATTCTTTTTCAGTAGTAGCATAATTTCTGTGGGCATTGTCTAGAGTTTTACTAGCATATTGAATAACATTTAATTTTTTATCAACTCTTTGTCCTAGAACAGCCCCTACAGCATAATCACTAGCATCACACATGATTTCAAAGGGTAAATTCCAATTAGGTGGCTGAACAATAGGTGCAGAAATCAAAGCCTTCTTAAGTATTTCAAATACTTCAACACAATCATCATCAAAGACAAAAGGAATATCTTTTTGTAATAGGTTAGTTAGAGGCCGAGAAATTTTTGAGAAGTCCTTGATGAACCTCCTATAATGACCGGCATGACCAAGGAAACTTCTTATACCTTTGATGTCCTTGGGACACGGCATCTTTTCAATAGCATCAACTTTAGCTTTATCAACTTCAACACCTCTTTCAGAAATTTTATGCCCCAAGACAATACCTTCATTAACCATAAAGTGGCACTTCTCCCAGTTCAAGACAAGATTAGTTTCTTCACATCTCTGCAAAACTCGATCAAGGTTGCTCAAGCAGTCGTCAAAAGAGGATCCATAAACGGAGAAATCGTCCATGAAAACTTCACAAATCTTTTCACAAAAGTCAGAGAATATAGCCATCATGCATATTTGAAAGGTAGCTGGTGCATTACATAAACCAAAAGGCATACGTCTATAAGCAAAGGTACCGATAGGGCAAGTAAAACTAGTCTTTGCTTGATCATCAACTGACACAGGTATTTGAGAGAAGCCAGAGTAACCATCTAGAAAGCAAAAATGTGTATATTTGGATAATCTTTATAGCATTTGATCAATTAAAGGCAAGGGGTAATGATCTTTTTTAGTAGCTTTATTTAATTTGCGAAAATAAATTACCATCCTATAACCTGCAATAATTCTTTGTGGAATCAAGTCATCTTTATCATTAGGAACAACAGTAATACCTCCCTTCTTAGGGACACAATGGACATGACTTAAACACTGGCTATCAGCAACGGGATAAATTATACCTGCCTCAAGGAGCTTCAATATTTCCTTTCTTACCACTTCTTTCATCTTAGGATTCAGCCGTCGTTGGTGATCAATAACTGGTTTGGCATCTTTCTCCAAATTTATTTTGTGTTGACATAAAGTGGGACTAATGCCATTAAGATCATCAAGAGTATATCCAATAGCAGCACAGTGCTTCTTCAGAGTTTTCAATAATCTCTCTTCTTCATACTCTGAAAGGTTAGCACTAATAATAACAGGATATATCTTATTTTCATCAAGATAAGCATATTTAAGAGTATCAGGCAATGGTTTAAGCTCAAACACGGGATCACCCTTAGGTGGAGGAGGATCCCCTAGGATTTCAACAGGCAAGCTATGTTTCAGAATAGGTACCTGTTTAAATAATACTTCATCTATTTCCCATCTTTCATTCATGAACATATCATTTTCATGGTCTAGCAAATATTGCTCTAAAGGATCAGTAGGAGGCACAGCAATAGAAGCAAGACCAATAATTTCATCTTTACTAGGAAATTCCTCATCACGGGGTTGTCTACGAAACTTAACAAAATTAAACTCATGAGACATGTCCCCTAATCCAACAGAAACAATATCCTTATTGCAATTTATCTTAGCATTAACAGTATTCAAGAAGGGTCTACCAAATATAATGGAACAAAAGCTATCTTGTGGGGAACCAAGAACAAGAAAATCAGCAGGATATTTAACCTTCCCACACAAGACTTCAACATCTCTAACAATCCCAATTGGTGAAACAGTATCTCTATTGGCAAGCTTAATGGTAACATCGATATCTTCTATCTCAGCAGGTGCAATAACATGCATAATTTCTTTGTATAAGGAATGAGGTATTTCACTTGCACTAGCACCCATATCACATAAGCCATGATAGCAATGATCTCCTATTTTAACAGAAATAACAGGCATGCCTACAACAGGTCTATGTTTGTTTTTAGTATCAGGTCTAGCAATTCTAGCAGTCTCATCACAGAAGTAAATAACATGCCCATCAATATTATCGGCCAAGAGGTCTTTAACCATAGCAACATTAGGTTCAACTTTAACTTGCTCAGTGGGTTTGTGTGTCCTAATATTACTTTTGTTGACTACAGTTGAAACTTTAGCATGATCCTTTATTCTAACAGGGAAAGGTGGTTTCACAATATAAGCAGTAGGAAAACAGGATCATTATAAGTGATAGTATTTTCTTCAACTTTAATAGGTGCAATTACTTTTACTTCAATGGGAGGATTATATTTAAACCACTTCTCCTTAGGGATATCAACATGAGTAGCAAAGGATTCACAAAAGGAAGCTACTATCTCAAAGTCAAGTCCATATTTAGTGCTAAATTCACGAAATGCATCGGTATCCATAAAAGATTTAACACAATCAAACTTAGGTGTTATACCTGACTCCTTGCCTTCGCCGAGGTCCCAATCTTCACAGTTGCGCTTAATTCTCTCCAATAAATCCCATTTGAATTCAATAGTCTTCATCATAAAATAGCCAGTACAAGAAGTATCAAGCATGGATCGATTACTGAGAGAAAGCCAAGCATAACATTTTTGAATAATCATTTCTCTTGAGAGCTCATGATTGGCGCATGAATATAACATAGACTTAAGCCTCCCCCAAGCATGAGCGATGCTTTCTCCTTCGCGATGATTTCTTGTTCTTCTTTTACTTGTTGGGAGCTTTCCCGTGTAAATAGTTTTATTTCTTTTCTTTTCTTTGGGGGTCGATAGGAGAAGACCATGATTAAATTGTTGAAGTAGATCTTATATGCATTATTCTTGATCTGACAAAAGAGCCCATATTGCCTTGTCTTCTCCTTTTTATTGAATGCTTGCAGATTCCAGCTTAGTCCAATGCACGTGCACTATTATTATTACCCACATCGTTCGGTCGTGCAAGTGAAAGGCAATTATGACGATATATGATGGACTGACTGAGATGAGAAAAGCTGGTATGAACTCGACCTCTCTTGTTTTTGTAAATATGATTAGTTCATCGTTCCTGATTCAGCCTATTATGAATAAACATGTTTGCAATGACAACTAGAGATCATAGTTTCTTGTGCCATGCTTGATTAGCTAGGAGCTTATAATGGTTTACCTTGCATGCCAACATGCTATTAAAATGGTTGTGATGTGGTATGATAGGGTGGTATCATCCTCTGAATGATTTAAGTGACTTGACTTGGCGCATGTGCATGCATGTAGTTGAAACAAAATCAACATAGCCTTCACGATATTTATGTTCATGGTGGATTATATCCTACTCATGCTTGCATTCGATGTTGATTAATTTTAATGCGTGTTCATGACTATTGTCGCTCTCTAGCTGGTCGCTTCCCAGTCTTTTGCTAGCCTTCACCTATACTAAGCGGGAATACTGCTTGTGCATCCAACTCCATAAACCCCAAAGTTATTCCATATGAGTCCACCATACCTACCTATATACGGCATCTACCTGCCGTTCCAAGTAATTTGTATGTGCCAAACTCTAAACCTTCAAATAAATATCATGTTTTGTATGCTCGAATAGCTCATGTATCAACTAGGGCTGTCCGTATCTTCCATGTTAGGCGGGTTATTCTCAAGAGGAGTGGACTCCGCTCCTCACTCACGAGAAAATGGCTAGTCACCGGGATGCCCAGTCCCTTGCTTTATGCAAACTAAATCAAAATAATTGCAAACAAAAATCCCCCTGGGACTCTTGTTAGTTGGAGGCACTCGTTGTTTCGAGCAAGCCATGGATTGATGCTTGTTGGTGGAGGGGGAGTATAAACTTTACCATTTTGTTTGGGAACCGCCTATAATGTGTGTAGCATGGAAGATATCCCCATCTCTTGGTTGTTATGTTGACAATGAAACTATACCGCTCAAAATATTATTCACCTCTATTTCAAAACCGAGCTCTGGCACCTCTACAAATCCCTGCTTCCCTCTGCGAAGGGCCTATCTATATACTTTTATGTTGAGTCATCACCTCTTATTAAAAAGCACCAGTTGGAGAGCACCACTGTCATTTGCATGCATTACTGTTAGTTTACATTGAGTATGACTTCACTGGATCTCCTTTACCATGAATTACAATGTCTAGTCAGTCCTTGATCTTTAAAGGTGCTCTGCATTTATGTTTTGTGGTCTCAGAAAGGGCTAGCGAGATACCATCTTGTTATATCATATTATGATTGTTTTGAGAAATTGTTGTCATCTGAGATTTATTATTATTGCTCGCTAGTTGATTATGCCATTGATATGGGTAAACATGAGACCTATGCGTTATTGTGAATATGATTAGTTCATAATCTTTGCTGAAAACTTGAATGCTGGCTTTACATATTTACAACAACAAGAGCAAACAGAGTTTGTAAAAGTTTTTCTTTATCACTTTCAGTTTGTCAACTGAATTGCTTGAGGACAAGCAAAGGTTTAAGCTTGGGGGAGTTGATACGTCTCCGTCGTATCTACTTTTCCAAACACTTTTGCTCTTGTTTTGGACTCTAACTTGCATGATTTGAATGGAACTAACCCAGAGTGACGCTGTTTTCAGCAGAATTACCATGCTGTTATTTATGTGCAGAAACAAAAGTTCTCGAAATGACCTGAAACTTCACGGAACATCTTTTCAGAAATAACAAAAAATCCTTGCAAAAGATGAAGACCAGTGGCCCACACCCTAGCCATGAGGGTGGGGGCGCGCCCCCCTACCTCGTGGCCCCCCTGGAGCTCCTCCGACCTCGACTCCAACTCTATATATTTTCTTTCGGGGAGAAAAAAATAAATAAGAAGGATTCATCGTGTTTTACGATACGGAGCCGCCGACAAGCCCTAAAACCTCTCGGGAGGGCTGATCTGGAGTCCGTTCGGGGCTCCGGAGAGGGGAATCCATCGCCATCGTCATCATCAACCTTCCTCCATCACTAATTTCATGATGCTCACCGCCGTGCGTGAGTAATTCCATCCTAGGCTTGCTGGACGGTGATGGGTTGGATGAGATTTATCATGTAATCGAGTCGGTTTTGTTAGGGTTTGATCCCTAGTATCCACTATGTTCTGAGATTGATGTTGCTATGACTTTGCTATGCTTAATGCTTGTCACTAGGGCCCGAGTGCCAAGATTTCAGATCTGATCCTATTATGTTTTCATCAATATATGAGAGTTCTTGATCCTATCTTGCAAGTCTATAGTCACCTATTATGTGTTATGATCCGTTAACCCTGAAGTGACAATAATAGGGATACTTACCGGTGATGACCGTAGTTTGAGGAGTTCATGTATTCACTATGTGTTAATGCTTTGGTCCGGTACTCTATTAAAAGGAGGCCTTAATATCCCTTCGTTTCCGCTAGGACCCCGCTGTCACGGGAGGGTAGGACAAAAGATGTCATGCAAGTTCTTTTCCATAAGCACGTATGACTATATTTGGAATACATGCCTACATTACATTGATGAATTGGAGCTAGTTTTGTGTCACCCTAGGTTATGACTATTACGTGATGAACCGCATCCGGCATAATTCTCCATCACTGATACATTGCCTACGAGCTTTCCATATATTGTTCTTCGCTTATTTACTTTTCCGTTGCTATTGATATCATCACTACAAAATACCAAAAACATTACTTTTGCTACCGTTACCTTTTTCTACCGTTACCACTATTATCATATTACTTTGCTACTAAATACCTTGCTGCAGATATTAAGTTTCCAGGTGTGGTTGAATTGACAACTCAGCTGCTAATACTTGAGAATATTCTTTGGCTCCCCTTGTGTCGAATCAATAAATTTGGGTTCAATACTCTACCCTCGAAAACGGTTGCGATCCCCTATACTTGTGGGTTATCAAGACTATTTTCTGGCGCCGTTGCTGGGGAGCATAGCTCTATTCTTTGAGTCACTTGGGATTTATATCTGCTTATTATTATGAAGAACTTGAGAGATCCAAAAACCAAGATTTATCCCTCAACTATGAGCTGAGGTAAGGAACTACCATCTAGTTCTGCACTTGATTCACCTTCTGTTTTGAGTAAGCTTGCGACACCTAAACCTGCTTTTGTTATTTGTTCTGATATGTCGCATGTTATTGATGATGCCACTTCTGCTATGCATGATACTTATGATGAAACTACTTCTATGCTTGATACTACTGTGCCACTTGGTGACTTTCTTGATGAACAACTTGCTAGGGTTAGAGAGAGTGAAAATATAGAATCTGATAATATTGATGAAAGTGATGATGAAGACTCTTCCCCTAATAAATATGAATCACCTATTATTCCTGAGGGTTATGTTTTTGAAAAAGAAGTTGCTTTAGCTATTTTAGCTTGCAAAGATAGATACGAACTCAAGAGGTTATTAGCTAAATGGAAGCAGCAATCTCTTAATGCTAGAATGAAACCTGACCCTGCTTTTGCTACTTCACCTATCTGTGTTACTGATAAGGAATTCTCGATTGATCCTGATATAATTGCTTTGGTTGAATCTGATCCTTTTCATGGCTATGAATCTAAAACTGTTGTGGCACATCTTACTAAATTAAATGATATTGCCACCCTGTTCACTAAAGATGAGAGAACTCGCTACTTTTATATCCTTCAAATATTTCCGTTCTTATTAAAGGGTGATGCTAAGATATGGTTTAATTCTCTTGATCCTAGTTGTGTGCGTAGTCCCCAGGATATGATTTATTACTTCTCTGCTAAATATTTCCCTGCTCATAAGAAACAAGCTGCTTTGAGGGATATATATATAATTTTGCGCAAATTGAAGAAGAGAGTCTCCCACAAGCTTGGGGGAGGCTTCTCAAGTTACTTAATGTTTTGCCTGATCATCCTCTTAAGAAAAATGAAATACTTGATATCTTTTATAATGGACTAACCGATGCTTCTAGAGATTACCTGGATAGTTGTGTTGGTTCTGTTTTCAGGGAAAGAACACCCGATGAAGCTGAAATTCTATTGAATAATATGTTGACAAATGAAAATAATTGGACACTTCCTGAGCCTATTCCTAAACCAACTCTGAAGAAGAGAGGTGTTCTATTGCTCAGTCCTGAAGATATGCAAGAGGTAAAGAAATCTATGAAAGAAAAGGGTATTAAAGCTAAAGATGTTAAGAATTTACCTCCTATTGAAGAAATACACGGTCTTAATTTACCGCCTGTTGAAGAAACATATGATCTTAATCCATTACCTATTGAAGAAACATATGGTCTTGATAACCCGACACAAGTAGTAAAGGTAAATTTATCTCTATAGATATGATAAAGCTGAAATCCCATTTACTAAGAATACTAGCCCATGCTTAGATGAGTTTGATAAATTTATGGTTAAGCAAGAAGATTTCAATGCTTATTTTGGTAGACAATTGAAATACAATTCAAATATGCTTGAACACTTGGGTGATTATATGGCTAATGTTAAAGGTGAACTTAAACTTATTAGTAAACATGCTTCTATGGTTACCACTCAAGTAGAACAAGTACTTAAAGCTCAAAATGATTTGCTCAATGAATTGAATAGTAAGAATAATGATTATGCTGTTAGAGTGGCTACTAGAACTGGTAGAATGACTCGGTAAGCTCTGTATCCTGAAGGCCATGCTAAGAGAATTGAGCAATATTCTCAGAGAAATAATATAGATGCACCTTGTCCTTCTAAAAGGAAGGAAAAGAAAAATGATAGGAATTTGCATGCTTCTAGTGAACCTATTGCTCAACCACCTGAGAATCCAAATGATATTTCTATTTCTGATGCTGAAACACAATCTGGTAATGAACCTAAAACTAGTGATAATATTAATGATAATGTTCATGATGATGCTCAACCTAGTAATGATAATGATATAGAAATTGAACCTGCTGTTGATCTTGATAACCCACAATCAAAGAATCAACGTTATAATAAGAAACACTTTGTTGCTGGGAAACATGGTAAATAAAGAGAACCATGGGTTCAGAAACCCATGCCTTTTCCTCCCAAACCATCCAAGAAAAAGGATGATGAGGATTTTGAGCGCTTTGCTGTTTAGACCTATCTTTTTGCGTATCCGATTAACTGATATGCTTAAAATGAATCCTTATGCTAAGTATATGAAAGAAATTGTTACAAATAAGAGAAAGATACCGGAAGCTAAAATTTCCACCATGCTTGCTAATTATACTTTTAAGGGTGGAATACCAAAGAAACTTAGAGATCCAGGAGTACCCACTATACCATGCTCCATTAAAAGAAACTATGTTAAAACTGCTTTATGTGATCTTGGAGTCGGTGTTAGTGTTATGCATCTCTCTTTATATCGTAGAATTGATTTGAATAAGTTGACACCTACTGAAATATCTTTGCAAATGGCTGATAAATCAACTGCTATACCTGTCGGTATTTGTGAGGATGTGCCTGTTGTAGTTGCAAACGTTACTATTTTAACGGACTTTGTTATTCTTGATATTCCTGAGGACGATAGTATGTCTATTATTCTTGGAAGACCCTTTTTTAATACTACAGGGGCTGTTATTGATTGTACTAAAGGAAACGTCACTTTTCATGTTAATGGTAATGAGCATACGGTACACTTTCCAAGGAAACAACCTCAAGTTCATAGTATCAACTCTATTGGAAAAATTCCATCGATTCTATTTGGAGGTTTTGAATTTCCTCTTCCTACTGTCAAGAAGAAATATGATATTCTTATTATTGGGGATGTGCATATCCCCGTTGAGGTAACATAGTGTTATTCGAAATGTCTCTGGTTCCATGTTATTCGGAATGAGTTCGTTAACAAGACTTGATCAACCTTGTTAGTGGATTCCTTTTGATGATCATGAGATGGATGAATTTAGAAAACACAACTCTCTGTACCCTCTTTCTACTTTCTCTTAATTATATTAAATAAAATGAAATAAAAATTAGTATTTTCTGTCTGTTATCTGAATTATCCGTGCAATATAAAAATACCTAAAAAATAAAAGTTCTCCAAATGCCCTGAAATTTAAATCTGATTTTTTCTGGAATATTTGAGAATATTTGGCACCAAGAACACAACACGGGGGGCATCCACCTGGCCATGAGGGTGGAGGGCGTGCCCTACCCCCCTGGGCGCGCCCCCTGCCTCGTGGACCCACGGTGGCCCTCCTCCACTTATTCCTGCACCCACACACTCCTTCTTCCTCCCACAAACACGAATATCCATCTCAAACCCGAGTCCAAGCTCATTTTGCTGCCATTTTCGATCTCCTCGCTCAGAGCACCTCTCACAAAACTGCTTGGGGAGATTGTTCCTTGGTATGTGACTCCATTGGTCCAATTAGTTTTTGTTCTAGTGCGTTATTCATTGCAAATTTGTGTTGCCTAAGTGACCATGTTCTTGAGCTTGCATGTCAAATTTATATGGTCAAAAGTAGTTCTAATGCATGAAATAGGCTCTAGGCACTTGTAGGAGTTGTTGCTATCAATTTTGTTGAGCTTGGTTCACTTTTGTTTGAAGTTACTAAAAATTTCCGAAATTTTTCAGAGGAAGAAATATGCTTACGAAAATGTACCAAGGTGGTTCTTCAAGGAAGCAAGGCCCCAGGCTTGCAATGCGTGATGCTGATGAAGAGCCACCAAGAGACGCTCCAGTGCGTCCTTGTGAATGGCCTTCGGAAAACTTTATGGATCGAGCGGGAATTAAGGAAGAATTTGACGAATATTTGTGTAATGCTGATCTTGTGAGCTTCGAGGAAGAAAAGTGCAGCCAATATCACTATGTCACTAGAGGAGGTTTGAATTTTCATCTTCACATAATTCTCCAACTGTCCTGTTTGATCTTTATGAAAATTCTTACACTATGGACTTAGAGGATTTTACCACTGCTTGCAAACTTCCACAATGGGGTAGTGTCCAGGAACCTCACAAATCTGAATTTAGAGATTTTCTTGCTAGTATAACTGTGGGGGAATCTAGAGATATAACACAAGCTACCATAGGGAGCTTTCACTTTCCTGCTATGCATTATTTTGCTCTCTACATAGGTAGATGCATTAATGGTAAAGATGAGGCATGTCACATGTGTGTCCCTGACCTCAGTATTCTTAGGAGTGTTGTGTTAGGAGATAAATCTTATAATTTGGGAGCAATTGTTGCACGTAGGTTGCATCTTAATAGATTTAATGGAGATTTCTTTGGTGGAATTTAGGCAACCCGCATAGCTAATTTTCTTGGTATAGCCATACGTGAAGATGATATTGAGTTGCCTCCTGCTTATTTGGATTATGAGGTTATGGTTCACCACCAGTTTGTCGAGGGGAATGAATCACCTCTCTAGTATCGCTTAATCTTTGACAGACATCGTGATGTCCGTATTACTCTCCCTGTTCCTGCCTTCTTTGAATATCAGGCAAAAGGAAGATATGTTATTACTAGAGAGGAGGCAGATGAGTACGAGAATATGGCGGAGGCTGCTCGTCGCCACGCTGCAGCTCAGGAGGCGATAGCCGCTGCATCTCAGTACAACCCCAACTATTACTATGGATATCCGCCAGGCCAACCGTGGCCATAGACCAACTTAGGCCAAAAGCCTAAGCTTGGGGAGTACGTATTTCTCACCGACATTACATTCATGTTCACACACTCATTGCTAGATGTCGGTGCTCATACTTTTTCATTGTATCATCCATGCTAGTTTATTTTCCTTTTTATGCTTTCTTCTTGTGTGTTTAATAAACCTTAAGAAAAACAAAAAAAATAGTTGTAGCTTTTAATTAGTTTACTGTCCATGCTTGTAGTAGTAATTAAAAAGAAAACCCAAAAATATTTCATGTTCTTCTTTTACTTGTTGGGAGCTTTCCCGTGTAAATAGTTTTATTCTTTTCTTTTCTTTGGGGGTCGATAGGAGAAGACCATGATTAAATTGTTGAAGTAGCTCTTATATGCATTATTGTTGATCTGACAAAAGAGCCCATATTGCCTTGTCTTCTCCTATTTATTGAATGCTTGCAGATTCCAGCTTAGTCCAATGCACGTGCACTATTATTATTATCCACATCATTCGGTCGTGCAAGTGAAAGGCAATTATGACGATATATGACGGAATGACTGAGGTGAGAAAAGCTGGTATGAACTCGACCTCTCTTGTTTTTGTAAATATGATTAGTTCATCGTTCCTCATTCAGCCTATTATGAATAAACATGTTTGCAATGACAACTATAGATCATAGTTTCTTGTGCCATGCTTGATTAGCTAGGAGCATATAATGGTTTACCTTGTGTGCCAACATGCTATTAAAATGGTTGTGATGTGGTATGATAGGGTGGTATCCTCCTCTGAATGATTTAAGTGACTTGACTTGGCGCATGTTCACGCATGTAGTTGAAACAAAATCAACATAGCCTTCACGATATTTATGTTCATGGTGGATTATATCCTACTCATTCTTGCATTCGATGTTGATTAATTTTAATGCATGTGCATGACCGTTGTCGCTCTCTAGCTGGTCGCTTCCCAATCTTTTTCTAGCCTTCACCTGTACTAAGCGGGAATACTGCTTGTGCATCCAACTCCATAAACCCCAAAGTTATTCCATATGAATCCACCATATATACGGTATCTACCTGCCGTTCAAAGTAAATTTGTATGTGCCAAACTCTAAAACTTCAAATAAATATCATGTTTTGTATGCTCGAATAGCTCATGTATCAACTAGGGCTGTCTGTATCTTCCATGTTAGGCGGGTTATTCTCAAGAGGAGTGGACTCCACTCCTCACTCACGAGAAAATGGCTGGTCACCGGGATGCCCAGTACCATGCTTTATGCAAACTAAATAAAAATAATTACAAACAAAACTCCCCCTGGGACTCTTGTTAGTTGGAGGCACTCGTTGTTTCGAGCAAGCCATGGATTGATGCTTGTTGGTGGAGGGGGAGTATAAACTTTACCATTCTGTTTGGGAACCACCTATAATGTGTGTAGCATGGAAGATATCGCCATCTCTTGGTTGTTATGTTGACAATGCAAGTAAACCGCTCAAAATATTATTCACCTCTATTTCAAAACCGAGCTCTGGCACCTCTACAAATCCCTGCTTCCCTCTGCGAAGGGCCTATCTATTTACTTTTATGTTGAGTCATCATCCTCTTATTAAAAAGCACCAGTTGGAGAGCACCGCTGTTATTTGCATGCATTGTTGTTAGTTTACATTGAGTATGACTTCACTGGATCTCCTTTACCATGAATTACAATGTCTAGTCAGTCCTTGATCTTTAAAGGTGCTCTGCATTTATGTTTTGCGGTCTTAGAAAGGGCTAGCGAGGTACCATCTTGTTATATCATATTATGATTGTTTTGAGAAAGTGTTGTCATCCGAGATTTATTATTATTGCTCGCTAGTTGATTATGCCATTGATATGAGTAAACATGAGACCTATGCATTATTGTGAATATGATTAGTTCATAATCCTTGCTGAAAACTTGAATGCTGGCTTTACATGTTTACAACAACAAGAGCAAACAAAGTTTGTAAAAGTTTTTCTTTATCACTTTCAGTTTGTCAACTGAATTGCTTGAGGACAAGCAAAGGTTTAAGCTTGGGGGAGTTGATACGTCTCCGTCGTATCTACTTTTCCAAACACTTTTGCCCTTGTTTTGGACTCTAACTTGCATGATTTGAATGGAAATAACCCGAACTGACACTGTTTTCAGCAGAATTACCATGGTGTTATTTATGTGCAGAAACAAAAGTTCTCGGAATGACCTGAAACTTCACGGAACATCTTTTCAGAAATAATAAAAAATCCTTGCAAAAGATGAAGACCAGGGGGCCTACACCCTAGCCACGAGGGTGGGGGGCACGCCCCCTACCTCGTGGCCCCCTGGAGCTCCTCCGACCTCGACTCCAACTCTATATATTTGCTATCGGGGAGAAAAAAATAAAGAAGAAGGATTCATCGCATTTTACGATACAGAGCCGCCGCCAAGCCCTAAAACCTCTCGGGAGGGCTGATCTGGAGTCCGTTGGGGGCTCCAGAGAGGGGAATCCATCGCCATCATCATCATCAACCTTCCTCCATCACCAATTTCATGATGCTCACCGCCATGCGTGAGTAATTCCATCGTAGGCTTGCTGGACGGTGATGGGTTGGATGAGATTTATCATGTAATCGAGTCGGTTTTGTTAGGGTTTGATCCCTAGTATCCACTATGTTCTGAGATTGATGTTGCTATCACTTTGCTATGCTTAATGCTTGTCACTAGGGCTCGAGTGCCATGATTTCAGATCTGAACCTATTATGTTTCATCAATATATGAGAGTTCTTGATCCTATCTTGCAAGTCTATAGTCACCTATTATGTGTTATGATCCGTTAATCCCAAAGTGACAATAATCGGGATACTTACCGGTGATGACCGTAGTTTGAGGAGTTCATATATTCACTATGTGTTAATGCTTTGGTTCGGTACTCTATGAATAGGAGGCCTTAATATCCCTTAGTTTCCGCTAGGACCCCGCTGCCACGGGAGGGTAGGACAAAAGATGTCATGCGAGTTTTTTCCATAAGCACGTATGACTATATTTGGAATACATGCCTACATTACATTGATGAATTGGAGCTAGTTCTGTGTCACCCTAGGTTATGACTGTTACATGATGAACTACATCCGGCATAATTCTCCATCACTGATCCATTGCCTACGAGCTTTTTAATTTTCCGTTGCTATTGCTATCAACACTACAAAATACCAAAAACATTACTTTTGCTATAGTTACCTTTTGCTACCGTTACCTCTACTATCATATTAATTTGCTACTAAATACTTTGCTGCAGATATTAAGTTTCCAGGTGTGGTTGAATTGACAACTCAGCTGCTAATACTTGAGAATATTCTTTGGCTCCCCTTGTGTCGAATCAATAAATTTGGGTTGAATACTCTACCCTCGAAAACTGTTGCGATCCCCTATACTTGTGGGTTATCAACCTTCTTCTTGATAACATCATTGGGCATACCTGCAAGCTTAAATAATCCACAAACTTCATCCACATAGATTAATTAAGTGTAAATCGGGATGCAATGTTCCATCTCCTGCAAAAGGATTAGCTAGCAGTTTCACTATCATACCCGAAGGAATTTCAAAGTAAACATTTTTAGTTGGTTCAGTAGGTTGAGGAGCAACTCTTTGCTCTACAGGTCGGGGTGAAGATACCCCGAACAAGCCCCTCAAAGGATTATGTTCCATATTAACAAGTGACAGTAAATTTCAGCACACTATATAAATTTTTCCTTACCAAATTCCACCTAACAAAGGCGTTTCATTCCCGGCAACGGCGCCAGAAAAGAATCTTGATGACCCACAAGTGTAGGGGATCTATCGTAGCCTTTTCGATAAGTAAGAGTGTCGAACCCAACGAGGAGCAGAAGGAAATGATGAGCAGTTTTCAGTAAGGTATTCTCTGCAAGCACTGAAATTATCGGTAAGAGATAGTTTTGTGATAAGGTAATTTGTAATGAGTAGCAAGTAATAAAAGTAAATAAGGTGCAGCAAGATGGACCAATCCTTTTTTTAGCAAAGGACAAGCCTGGACAAACTCTTATATGAAGGAAAGCGCTCCCGAGGACACATGGGAATTATCGTCAAGCTAGTTTTCATCATGTTCATATGATTCGCGTTTGGTACTTTGATAATGTGATATGTGGGTGGACCAGTGCTTGGGTGCTATCCTTACTTGAACAAGCATCCCAATTATGATTAACACCTATTGCAAGCATCCGTAACTAGAACAGAAGTATTAAGGAAAACCTAACCATAGCATGAAACATATGGATCCAAATCAGCCCCTTACGAAGCAACGCATAAACTAGGGTTTAAGCTTCTGTCACTCTAGCAACCCATCATCTACTTATTACTTCCCAATGCCTCCCTCTAGGCCCAAACAATGGTGAAGTGTCATGTAGTCGATGTTCACATGACACCACTAGAGGGATGACAACATACATCTCATCAAAATATCGAACGAATACCAAATTCACATGACTACTAATAGCAAGACTTCTCCCATGTCCTCAGGAACAAACGTAAGTACTCACAAAGCATATTCATGTTCATAATCAGAGGGGTATTAATATGCATAATGGATCTGAACATATGATCCTCCACCAAGTAAACCAACTAGCATCAACTACAAGGAGTAATCAACACTACTAGCAACCCATATGTACCAATATGAGGTTTGGATGCAAAGATTGGATACAAGAGATGAAAAAGGGTTTGAGATGAGATGGTGTTGGTGAAGATGTTGATGGAGATTGGCCCCCTCCCGATGAGAGGATCATTGGTGATGACGATGGTGATGATTTCCCCCTCCCGGAGGGAAGTTTCCCCGACAGAACAGCTCTGTTAGAGCCCTAGATTGGTTCCGCCAAGGTTCCGCCAAGGTTCCGCCTCATGGCGGCGGAATTTCATCCCATGAGCTTGCTTATGATTTTTTTTCTTGGACGAAAGACCTCATATAGCAGAAGATGGGCATAGGAGGGCCACCAGGGAGCCCACGAGGCAGGGGGCGCGCCCAGCGGGGTAGGGCGCGCCCCCCACCCTCGTGGCCAGGGTGTGGGCCCCCTCTGGAACTTCTTTCGCCCAATTTTTTTTATATTCTGGAAATAACTTCCGTGAAGTTTTCGGACTTTTGCAGCTGTGCAGAATAGGTCTCTAATATTTGCTCCTTTTCTAGCCCAGAATCCCAGCTGTCGGCATTCTCCCTCTTCATGTAAACCTTGTAAAATAAGAGAGAATAGGCATAAGTATTGTGACATAATTTGTAATAACATCCCATAATGCAATAAATATCGATATGAAAGCATGATGCAAAATGGACGTATCAACTCCCCAAGCTTAAACCTCGCTTATCCTCAAGCGAAAGCTGAAATCGAAAAATATGTCCACATGTTTAGAGATAGAGGTGTCGATAAAAATAAAATAAACACATGAGGGCATCATGATCATTCTTAGAACAGCAACATATATATATATATTGTCATATGATCTCTTTTGATAAAGTAATAGTTCAATCACAATTTCAAGTATGAATCATAAACTTCATTGAGAACCAACAAACTCTAATCTCAATCATTGAGGCAATTGCAATTTATCATAACATAGGAAAGAGTCAATATAAGAGCTTTTCAGCAAGTCCACATACTCAACCATCTTTTAGTCTTTCACAATTTCTAACACTCACGCAATATTTATGGGTATGGAGTTTTAATCGGACAAAGAGAAAGATAGGGGCTTATAGTTTTGCCTCCCAAGTCTGTACCTCAAGGGTAACGTCAACAATAATAGCTCATGCAGACTCACATCCAATTAGCTATATGTATCTGGATCTTTCCAACACATTGTTCTTGCCAAAGGATAAAATGTAAAAAGGAAAGGTGAAGATCACCATGACTCTTATATGAGGTAGAAGATAAAAGTAAAAGATAGGCCCTTCGTAGAGGGAAGCAGAGGTTGTCATGCGCTTTTATGGTTGGATGCACAAAATCTTAATGCAAAAGAACGTCACTTTATATTGCCACTTGTGATATGGACCTTTATTATGCAGTCTGTCGCTTTTATTGCTTCCATATCACAAGATCGTATAAATCTTATTTTCTCCGCACTAATAAGTCATACATATTTAGAAGGCAATTTTTATTGCATGCACCGATGACAACTTACTTGAAGGATCTTACTCAATCCATAGGTAGGTATGGTGGACTCTCATGGCAAAACTGGGTTTAGGGATGTTTTGAAGCACATGTAGTATCTCTACTTGGTGCAAAGAAATTGGCTAGCATGAGAGGGAAAGGCAAGCTCAACATGTTGGATGATCCATGACAATATAATTTATCTCAGATGTAAGAAAACATAACCCATTACGTTGTCTTCCTTGTCCAACGTCAACTCTTTAGCATATCATACTTTAATGAGTGCTCACAATCATAAAAGATTTCCAAGATAGTATATTTATATGTGAACCTCTCTTTCTTTATTACTTCCTATTAATTGCAACGATGACCAAAACTATGTTTGTCGACTCACAACAACTTTTATTCATTATACTCTTTATATGTGAGCTCGTTACTCTCCATAAGATCCATATGATCTCTTTATTTCTTTTTATTCCTTCTCTTTTATTTTATTCCCTCAAGATCGTAGTAAAATAATCAAGCCCTTGACTCAACACTAATCTTTATTATATATAGCTCACGGACTCGATTACATAGAAGGATCATAAAGCAAAACTCACAACTAGATCATACTAAAACTTTATTCTACTAGATCAAGATATTATCAAAAGGATCGAACTAAGAAAAATGGTAAAGATAAAAGTGATGGTGATATGATACCGGGGCACTCCCCCAAGCTTGGCAGCTGCCAAGGGGAGTGCCCATACCCGATGTGATTATATCTCTTTCGCCGGTGAAGGAGATGGAGTTGTTGATGATGTAGACTTGCCATCCCTCTTCCACGGCATAGGCTCACCATCATAGAAGGATGATAGAGTCTCCGGAATCCTCAAATCTGCAGCCAAACTCATCCTCTTGAATCTATATTCATACTCATAGTTTTGATTTTGCAGGTCATAGATCTAGGCTTGGAGGTGCTCGATTTTCTCATGAAGCTTGAATATGGCCTCCCCAATGTCCTTGGCGTCCAGCTTGTGGTTGTTGGTGAACTCCATGATCATTATGTGATTGGAGTCGAGTCCACGCTCCACCATCTCCTGACACTTGAAAACTTGTTGCTCCATCGCCTCGAGCCTTGTCACCACGCTTGTCGGTGTACAAAAGTAGGGGCTCTCCTTTTGACCCCTTTACTTGTCCGCGGGCAATCAGAGCCACACGTCGCAGCCACACTTGGTAGGGCAGAGGAGGGAAGCCAGAGAGAAGCCGAAGCACCAAGGCAAACAAGACAACGCCAAGGCCGAGAGCACAAAGAGCAGAGGGACAAAGAAGGTTCCCCCAACAAGGCCCTTGCCGAAGCAGCCTCAGCGGCCCCGACAAGACCCTTGCTAGGGAAGCTCGCCCAACACCAGCGGAGCGCGCCACCCTTGAGCCCATGGTTTCCAACACCATCAACCACATTGGGCCAGGGCTCGGGAGGCACCTCCATGGTGGCATGCAGATCTTTGTGAAGACAGAGAACGCTCAAGATCAGATGAGGATTGCAAGACAACGGCCCCCGTCAAGACCCTTGCCGAGGAACGCCACAAGACCCCCGACAAGGCCCTTGCCGGGGACGACTGTGTGCCACGGCAAGACCCTTGCCGGACCCCCGGCAAGGCCCTTGCCGAGGGCATCAGCAGGGCCACTGCCAGGCCCGGCTGGGCAGACACCTGCGTGGCAACATGCAACTTCCAGGCCAAATTAGCAAGCACCTGCATGGCGGCGTGCAGACTTTCATGAAGGCTGAGGGAGTCCTGGATTAGGGGGTATCCGGACAGCCGGACTATATCCTTTGGCCGGACTGTTGGACTATGAAGATACAAGATTGAAGACTTCGTCCCGTGTCCGGATGGGACTCTCCTTGGCGTGGAAGGCAAGCTTGGCCATACAGATATGTAGATCTCCTTTCTTATAACTAACTCTGTGTAACCCTAGCCCTCTCCGGTGCCTATATAAACCGGAGGGTTTAGTCCGTAGGATCAACAACAGACAATCATACCATAGGCTAGCTTCTAGGGTTTAGCCTCTCTGATCTCGTGGTAGATCAACTCTTGTACTACTCATATTATCAAGAACAATTAAGCAGGACGTAGGGTATTACCTCCATCAAGAGGGCCCGAACCTGGGTAAACATCGTGTCCCCTGCCTCCTGTTACCATCCGCCTAGACGCACAGTTCGGAACCCCCTACCCGAGATCCGCCGGTTTTGACACCGATATTGGTGCTTTCATTGAGAGTTCCTCTGTGTCGTCATCATTAGGCTTGATGGCTCCTTCGATCATCGATAGCGATGCAGTCCAGGGTGAGACTTTTCTCCCCGGACAGATCTCTGTATTCGGTGGCTCCGCACTGCGGGCCAACTCGCTTGTCCATCTGGAGCAGATCAAGAGCTACGCCCCTGGCTATCAGGTCAGATTTGGAAACTGAAACTACACACTGACATCCATGGAGACTTGATCTTCGACGGATTCGAGCCCTTGCCGAGTGCGCCGCACGGTCACGATGAGCATTATTTAGCTCTACCATCGGACAGTGTTCGGGAGATCACACCGGCGACCGCTCCGACCCTCAATTCGGAGCCAATTGCACCATCCAGGTACGGGTGGATAGACCCCGCCACGGAGGTTGCATTTTCATCGGCGATCGAGCGGAGTATCGACCTTACCCTTCACGAGAGCCGTGACGCCAAACTGCCGGATTCTTCCCCAGCCACGGACTCCGAACCGCCTGTGCCTGTGCCCATCGAATCCAACTGGGCGCTGATCATGGAGTTCACCTCCGCGGATATCTTTCAGCACTCGCCCTTCGGTGACATACTGAACTCATTAAGGTCTCTCTCCTTGTTAGGAGAGTCCTGGCCGAACTATGTCCGACAGGATCAGGATGCGGATGACGAAGAAATTCGTCGCCCACCCACCACCCACTTAGTATCCATTGTCGATGATTTGACCGACATGCTCGACTTTGACTCCGAAGACATCGACGGTATGGACGACGATGCAGGAGATGAACAGGAGCCACTGCCCACAGGGCACTGGACGCCCACTTCATCATATGATGTATACATGGTGGACACACCCAAAGAAAACGACGATGAGGAATGGAAGGACGCAGCGAAGGATTGTTCCCTCGAGAAGTAGTCAAGGCGACGGCGTAAACGCCACTCCAAATCCCGCCTCGGCAGAAACAGCGATCATATAGACCCAGCGATAGAGCAGGGTGAGCCACCGGATGACAAACATGGCATTGAACCACCGTCCGACCACGGCAACATGGAGAATCAAACCGAACAACCCGACTCCGGCGAAGATAACAGTCCGGATGAAATCACACTGGACAGGCACCCGGAGCAATAGAATACCCATCAAAGGCTCGTTGCCACTGTGAGGAGTCTGAAAAAGCAGAAGCAAAGGGTCAGGTCCACACAAGATACACTCAAAATTAGATGGAGTAAAGTACTCAACACTGCAGCAAAGTACGGTGGTAGTCGCCACACGAAGAGCTACCCGAAGCGAAAGCTGCTACCTGAATTCGATGATGAGGCCTTAGATCCCCCGCAATCAAAAAACAAAACAGCCATCCGGTCGGATAGACGACCTCGTGGCCAACCTAGAGCGGCAAACGACCCCACACACAAGCCAGTACGCGATCCACGTGAGGGCTCGCATCAAAAGGACGGCGCAACCAGAACCATCTATAGGCCACGCAAGCGCGCTCCAGCATGCAATGCAACACAACAAACATCCCAACACCACGGTACACCCAAATACAGGGGTGCCGCACACCCCTATGTTTCACCGATGAGGTGCTGGACCATGAATTTCCAGAGGGATTCAAACCCATAAACATAGAGGCGTACGACGGAACGACAGACCCTGGGGTCTGGATTGAGGACTACAACCTCCATATCCATATGGCTCGAGGAGACGATCTCCACGCCATCAAGTACTTACCCCTCAAGCTCAAAGGGCCAGCTCGGCACTGGCTTAAAAGCCTCCCCGAAAACTCCATTAGAAGCTGGGAAGAGCTCGAAGACGCTTTTCGGGCAAATTTTCAAGGGACCTATGTCCGACCACCGGATGCAGACGATTTAATTCATATAACTCAACAGCCCGAAGAGTCAGCCCGAAAGCTTTGGAACAGGTTTCTCACTAAAAAGAACCAAATAGTCGACTGTCCGGACGCCGAAGCCTTAGCAGCTTTCAAGCACAACGTTCGAGACGAATGGCTTGCCAGACAGCTCGGCCAAGAAAAGCTGAGAACAATGGTAGCATTAATAAGCCTCATGACCCGCTTTTGCGCGGGCAAGGACAGCTGGTTAGCCCGATGCAGCACCAGCGACCCAAGTACATCCGAAGTCAGGGACGGAAACGAGAAGTCACGACGCAGCAAAAACTCGTGCCGAAATAAAGAAGACAACCCGAAGAGCACGGCGGTCAACGCCAGATTCAGAAGCTCTCGGCCAGGTCAGCAAAAGCTGCCCTCCAAAGGCAACAGAGACGAACTGTCCAGCCTGAACAAGATTCTGGACAAACTATGTCAGATCCACAGCACCCCCGATAAACCTACAAATCATACCCACAGAGAATGTTGGGTCTTCAAGTAGTCTGGCAAACTTAACGCCAAACACAAGGGGCAGGATACACCAAGCGAAGACGAGGACGAGCCTCGCAAGCAAAGCACTGGGGAACAGAAGCAATTCCCACCAGAAGTCAAAACAGTAAACGTTTACACGTGATGAAGGGGAGAAACAAAGCGGCACTCCTAGAGACACATGCCCAGGGCCTATCACCGCGGAGTTCTGCCACCGGTCGTCCAAACCGATCACCTTTGACCATCGGGATTACTCGGCAAGTATCCGGCATGCAGGATGGGCTGCCTTGGTGTTAGACCCGATAATTGACGGATACCACTTCACACGAGTCCTGATGGATGGCGGCAGTAGTCTAAATCTGATATATGTGGACATAGTCCGCAAAATGGGGATAGACCCAACAAAAATCAGCCATAGCAATACTACCTTTAATGGAGTAACGCCAAGCCCAGAAGCCCATTGCACGGGCTCCATGCTACTAGAGGATATATCCGGCTCTCCCGATAACTTCCGCAGCGAAAAGTTAACCTTCCACATCGCTCCATTCCAAAGTGGCTATCAAGCACTACTCGGACGCGACGCTTTCGCTCGCTTTAAGGTAATACCACACTACGCTTCTCTCATGCTTAAGATGCCTGGTCCACGTGGCATCATCACAGTAAATGGAAATATTGGGCGCTCCTTGCGTGCGGAAGACCGTGCGGTTGCCTTGGCGGCCGCACACTAAACAACCTCACCAACTAGAGCATCTGACAGGTCATTAAGACCACGGACACGGTTAGACGAGTCCGGTGCAGCTATATATAATTGATACAGGTTTGATGGCTATACCCCCATAACAATACAAGGAGCTCAACGCGTATAAACAAGTGACAATTAGGCTCAACTTTACTTATCTTGAACTGTATATCGTTTATTTAGTATAACTTACCTTTTGCGTGACAACTTTTCAACTAAGTTCCTCTCTTTTACAGATGACCATCGTGCTACACCCATCCAGGATACGACACAGCGGAGACACAGGCGCAGACGTGCAACAGGGACCCGTTCCAAGGATTCTTTTTAGATTAAGACCTTGCGTAAACCTTTTTACTGTCTCTTGTTGATACACATCCCTCGAATTCTCAGTACAATTGAGAAGGATGCTGATGTATTGGCATGTGGCCACGTCAGAATATTGCACGTACCTGGACCCCAGGGGCTTATTACAAAGGGCACTGTTTAGCACAGTTTACATCATAAAGATCGAATACCTTAGGGAGTGTTCGGCATCGCGAGTTTGGCCTTATATGCATCAGCTCCGAATCATGTCTTTGGTCAAATGTTGGGTTTGCCCGGCTCCTGTGTTTTGCTGCCTTACGTTTCGCTCTATCGGCTAAGGCGGCACCAGGAGAACTACTGTGATTGTGCCCTGGTTCATCCGGAAGAGCACCTCAGTAGAGAAATCCGAAAACTGACTGTCATGATATAGCGTGAGACTGGTCAACCACTCGATGACCTAGCGGAATCTTCAGGATTCCTCCGCCTTGACGAAGGGCCGTTTCCCGGCCAGGCATGTACGCGCCCCGAATTCGGATGAGCGCGGAGCCACCAGGGGCTATATAGTAGCCCCACTGTCAAACTCCTCTGGCTAAGTGAAAGTGTTAAAGCATTATAGTCCGATTGCCTAGTTCGCTGTGCTATCACCTCCTTAATGGACCAAGACGTTGGATCAAGTGTGAACATGCGTCTTCTGTGAACACCCCCGCATTAGATGCGTGGGGGCTGAAGCCGATGACTGCCATCTTTCAGGTTATATACATATATACATACACGGCCGCACATGAGGCATCATAGTACTTTCGGGCAAAAGTATAAATACAGCCTTGATAAACTCAATAAAACATTGTTTTTGCAATGGGAATACATGTCACTCAAACATAATATTCTTCGAGCACCCGGCCTCTATCGAACGAGCACCTTCAAGAACTTCTTCAAAATAGTGCTCGGCAGCCACTCGGCCTATGGCCGAACCCTGCGCCGCAACAGTGGTGGCATCCATCTCCGCCCAGTATGTTTTGACACGGGCAAGGGCCATCCGCGAGCCTTCTATGCACGCCGACCTCTTTACAGCATCGATGCGTGGCACATCACCAAGGAATTGTTGCACTAAGCTAAAGTAGCTATTTGGCTTGGGCCCTCCTAGCCACAGATGATCCACAACGGACCTCATGGCAAGTCCGGATAATCTATGGAGCTCGGCCCACTCGGCCATTTGCTCATTCAACAGCAGCAGACGGGCTGGAGTATGAAACTGTGACCAAAACAGTTTTCCCACTTCGCAATCTTTTTGATCTCGGAAGTATTAGGCTGCATCGGCAGCACTCGCCGCTAAGTCCAGATATGCGTCCGCAGAACTCCATAGCCGGTCCAGAGGTGCATACTTCGGATCCCCGAGCTTAGTTCGCAACAAGAAGGGCTTCCCAGATACAATATCCGTAGCTTGATGCAGCTCCTCCTTCGTCGCTCTAATTTTGGAGCGGGCTTCGTTGGCAGCCACCCGGGCCTTTTCTAGGTCCCTCGCCTTCGCCCGGTTTTCTTCTTCAAGAAGCCGGTAACGGTCAGCAGCATCTCTTAACTCTACAGCCATCTTGGCTATCTTTTCTTTGCTCTCGCAATGCGCGGCCTGTTCGGCCCTTAACTCATCAGTCGTCGTTAAAGCGGCCGCATTACTACTCCTTGCTTGCTCCTTGGCTCGGGCAAGCTCCGCCCGAAGGGTCTCCACGGTGGCAGCTCCATCTGCAGTCACAACATATTAAAGATATTGGCATCATGCTGCTCTTATAGTGTGACAATCACCAGAAAAATCACTCACCCTGTGCCTCGTCAAGCCGCTTGTTAACAAGCACGATGTCGGCATCTGTCGCATCCAGTTGTCGTCTTAGTTCGGCAAACCCATCAGTCCGGCTAGCCACCGGAGCTTCAATCACCTGCACATAAAGGCGGTCTGGTTATTACGTGGGACTATGATCCTCTGTTTGCCGCCATTTTCAACGACAACCAGAGTCTCAGGGGCTACTATCTACACAGGGCACATCTAAAAATGTGCGGTACTGTCAAATATCTACATCATTTCGCGTACCTCAAAACCCATCAGTAGACTCATAAAGGCTTCATGCAACCCGCTTTCGGCGGACGAAATCCTTTCAATCACCCTACTCATCAATGTGCAGTGCTCTTCTGAGATAGCCGCCTGCTCTAGCAGATCCATCAGTAAGTCCGACCGCACACCAGACGGTGCCGGACTCTTTCGATTGCTCTCTTCAAGAGCCGGATACTAAGGACTTCGGGCGGCCATAGGATTACCTTCTGGCCTTGCCGGATCAGGAGAAACCCTCCGCGACGACACCTCAGGGTCGCCTGCCTCATGAGGCGGTATGGCAGGGGGAGGCGTTTCGCTCTCCATCATCTCTGGAAGAAGATCCCCTGAAGACGAGCTCTGCTGAGAAGGGCTAAGATCCGAACTGCAAGATAAATGCTTCGGTTATCTTCCTCAGAAGTAAGGAGAGATATTTCATTATTAAGTACCCATTTACTTACAACTCGATGGAGGGCAGATCCCCTTGAGGGCATAGTGCGGCCGGGGTAGCCCCCGGGGCAGGACCCTCCGGCGAAGATTTCTTCCCCCGTTTGGAGACCATTGTCTCCGGGTCCTCGGAGGCGGCCCTCTTCCTTCCCTGGGGATAGGAAGTTTCAGTCCCTCCTCCCCGGCTGATCTCCTTCGCGGAGGCGCTAGCCTCCTTGCTCCCCCCCTTTATCTTCTCCTAAGGGCGCTTGATAAGGCGCGATCTCCAGCATCCTGGTTAGCACGGGACTTGGTAATCTCTCAGGGAGGGGGGCCGGACACCTGATCAACTTTGCCTTCGCTATCCAATCCTGGTTGAAGAGCGGCTTTTTTAGGGCATCGTTGCGATAAATAAACGGACAGTGTGTTCAGATGCAGGGCTACTTACTTGGGTATCCAGGCGATTGCAGCTCAGATCTGCATCCTCGGTGATGTCCGGACACATTATTTGTGGTGTGAAGAACAATTTGTACATCTCTTCGTGCGTCATGCCGAGGAAGTGTTGAATAGCTCGCGGTCCTTCCGGGTTGAATTCCCACATGCGAAGGGGCTGGCGTTTGCAAGGCTGGATTCGACGAACTAGCATAACTTGCACTACCATAACCAGACTGAAATCTCTCTCAAAGAGATCTCGGATACGGCTTTGCAGTATTGGCACGTCCTTGGCTGGACCCCAGCTCAACCCCCTGCTGACCCATGACATCAGTTGTGGTGGGGGCCTGAGCGAAAGGGGGGGCAGCTACCCACTCGGCACTTTGGGGAGCCGTGATGTAGAACCACTCCCGCTGCCACAATCCGGACACCTCTGGGAAGTTACCCTCAGGCCATGGAGCGTCAGCAATTTTGCTTATTAAAGCGCCTCCGCACGCTGCTTGCTGCCCCTCGATCATCTTCGGCTTCACATGGAAGGTCTTGAGCCACAGGCCGAAGTGAGGGGTAATGCGGAGGAAGGCCTCACATACGACAATAAATGATGAAATGTGAAGAAGGAAATCCGGGGCCAAATCATGAAAATCTAGCCCGTAATAGAACATAAGACCCCTAACAAAGGGATCCAGAGCGAGGCCTAGTCCTCGGAGGAAGTGGGATATGAACACGACGCTCTCGTTGGGTTCGAGAGTAGGGACGACCTGCCCTCGGGCGGGTAGCCTATGCGAAATTTCAGCGGTCAGATATCTGGCCTCCCTCAACTTCTTGATGTCCTCCTCTGTAACGAAGGAAGGCATCCACCGGCCTTGAAGGCTGGATCCGGACATGATTGAAGGTCTGAAGTGCCTGACCTGAGCTTTGGGTGTTAGAACTCGAGGTGGGGGAAGGATTTGATTAAGCACGAGAGGGAAAAAAGAAAAAGCCTTGTCCCCTTTATAAAGAGGGTGAATATCAAGTGTCCTCCTCGTGGCCGTTTGGGACTTGCCTAAGATCAAGGAGTCCTACCAATAGGCACGGTTGGGTTACCCACGTCTGTATTGATGAGAATCCCGTAATAAAGGGGACACGATCTCTGCTTTGACAAGACGTGCCAAGGAAACCGCCTCGCGAAATACGCTGAGATGGGTTATGAAAAACGATTCGAATAAAGACCTGGCTGTGGTGTGATGTCACACTACGGGGTACATCAGCAGATTAGATTTGTGGAAATATTATTCTCTCTACGGTGGTATGTGGAACTTGTTTTGTAGAGCTGGACACGATCCTCGTGTTCAAAATCTTCTATGAAGTATTTGGAGGAGGAACCGGCCTTGCAATGCCGAAGACAATCCGCGCGCCGGACTCATCGTCATTGAAGCCTGGTTCAGGGGCTACTGAGGGAGTCCTGGATTAGGGGGTATCCGGACAGCCGGACTATATCCTTTCGCCGGACTGTTGGACTATGAAGATACAAGATTGAAGACTTCGTCCCGTGTCCGGATGGGACTCTCCTTGGCATGGAAGGCAAGCTTGGCCATATGGATATGTAGATCTCCTTCCTTGTAACCGACTCTGTGTAACCCTAGCCCTCTCCGGTGTCTATATAAACCGGAGGGTTTAGTCCGTAGGACCAACAATAGACAATCATACCATAGGCTAGCTTCTAGGGTTTAGCCTCTCTGATCTTGTGGTAGATCAACTCTTGTACTACTCATATTATCAAGAACAATCAAGTAGGACGTAGGGTATTACCTCCATCAGGAGGGCCCGAACCTGGGTAAACATCGTGTCCCCTACCTCCGGTTACCATCCGCCTAGACGCACAGTTCAGGACCCCCTACCCGAGATCCGCCGGTTTTGACACCGACAAAGGCCCTACCACCACGCCACCTCAGCTGCTTGCCTGTCTACATGGTGCTGCATGCATCGCTAGCCTGGGCGCGTGTCGAATAGAGGCGAAGCGGCGAAGGATGGGACGGGCCCCATTCCCGTCCCCGATAAAGCTAAGGGACACCTAAGTGATGCATTAAATGCGTCTTGTCCTGTAATACGGGTGATAAGCTCGCAGTACTGTAGGCCTTTCCACCTCATGTGTGCCACTGTGGCAGCCCCTTTCAACTATAAAACGAGGCCCATGGCGTACTGGAGAGGGATTCGGCTCTTTTGAACTACATAGCCACTGTAGCTAGTTCAAAAGCCCAAGAACACTCAATACATCCACCAAAGCAGGACTAGGGTTTTACGCGTCCTTGCGGCCCGAACCTGGGTAAACGAACCTTGTGCTGACTATTAATCCTGCTCTTCTCACGACCCCGCGCCCCGGCAACCGTAGTAGGGATCCTTGTGATCCCATAGGTGTCATTTCCCACCGACATCTTTGGCGCGCCAGGTAGGGGGTCGCTTTGTGAGAATCTGGTCTGGCTGTTAGCCTGGCAGTTCATTGGGGGCCAGACGGCCCGTACCGGTGAGGGCGAGTAGCGGGCCGGTCGCGGACAGGTGATATGTCTCCGTAGTATCTACTTTTCCAAACATTTTTTCCCTTGTTTTGGACTTTAACTTGCATGATTTGAATGGAACTAACCTGGACTAACACTATTTTCAGCAGAATTGCCATGGTGTTATATTTGTGCAGAAATAAAAGTTCTCAGAATGACCTAAAAATCAATGGAGAATTATTTTGGAATATATAAAAAATACTGGAAGAAGGATCCACGTTAGGGGGGCACCACCTGTCCACGAGGGTGGGGGCGCGCCCTACCCCCTGGGCGCGCCCCCTGCCTCGTTGGCCCCCTAACGCACCACCGACCTCAACTTGACTCCATATATTCACTTTCGGGGAGAAAAAACCCAGAGGAGAAGGATTCATCTCGTTTTACAATACGGAGCCGCTGCCAAGCCCTAAACTCTCTCTGGAGGGCTGATCTGGAGTCCGTTCAGGGCTTCGGAGAGGGGAATCCGTCGCCACCGTCATCATCAACCATCCTCCATCACCAATTTCATGATGCTCACTGTTGTGCGTGAGTCATTCCATCGTAGGCTTGCTGGACGGTGATGGGTTGGATGAGATTTATCATGTAATCGAGTTAGTTTAGTTAGGGTTTGATCCCTAGTATCCACTATGTTCTGAGATAGATGTTGCTATGACTTTGCTATGCTTAATGCTTGTCACTAGGGCCCGAGTGCCATGATTTCAGATCTGAACCTATTATGTTTTCATCAATATATGGGAGTTCTTGATCCTATCCTGCAAGTCTATAGTCACCTATTATGTGTTATGATTCGTTAACCCCGAAGTGACAATAATCGGGATATTTACCGGTGATGACCGTAGTTTGAGGAGTTCATGTATTCACTATGTGTTAATGCTTTGGTCCGGTACTCTATTGAAAGGAGGCCTTAATATCCCTTAGTTTCCGCTAGGACCCCGCTGCCACGGGAGGGTAGGACAAAAGATGTCATGCAAGTTCTTTTCCATAAGCACATATGACTATATTCGGAATACATGCCTACATTACATTGATGAACTGGAGCTAGTTCTGTGTCACCCTAGGTTATGACTGTTACATGATGAACCGCATCCAGCATAATTCTCCATCACCGATCCATTGCCTACGAGCTTTCCATATATTGTTCTTCGCTTATTTACGTTTCCGTTGCTATTGTTATCATCACTATAAAACACCAAAAATATTACTTTTGCTACCATTACCACTACTATCACATTACTTTGCTACTAAATACTTCGCTGCAAATATTAAGTTTCCAGGTGTGGTTGAATTGACAACTCAGCTGCTAATACTTGAGAATATTCTTTGGCTCCCCTTGTGTCGAATCAATAAATTTGGGTTGAATACTCTACCCTTGAAAACTGTTGCGATCCCCTATACTTGTGGGTTATCAAGACTATTTTCTTGCGCCGTTGCCGGGGAGCATAGCTCTATTCTTTGAGTCACTTGAGATTTATATCTGCTTATCATTATGAAGAACTTGAAAGATCCAAGAACCAAGTTTACCCCTCAACTACGAGGGGAGGTAAGGAACTGCCATCTAGCTCTACACTTGATTAACCTTCTGTTTTGAGTAAGCTTGCGACACCTAAACCTGCTTCTGCTATTAATTCTGATATGTCGCATGTTATTGATGATGCCACTTCTGCTATGCATGATACTTATGATGAAACTACTTCTATGCTTGATACCACTATGCCACTTGGTGAATTTCTTGATGAACAACTTGCTAGGGCTAGAGAGAATGAAATTATTGAAACTGATAATATTGATGAAAGTGATGATGAAGATTCTCCCCCTAGATATGAATTACCCGTTGTTCCTGAGGGTTATGCTATGGATGAGGAAACTGCTAGAGACTTTCTTGCTTGTAATGATAGTAGTGATCTTAAGAAATTATTAGCTAAGCTGAAAAAAACTCTAAATGCTAGAATGAAATATGATCCTGCTTATGCTACTTCACCTATCTTTGTTACTGATAAGGATTATGAATTCTCTATCGATCCTGAGATTATTACTTTGGTTGAGTCTGGTCCTTTCTATGGTTATGAATCTGAAACTATTGTGGCACATCTTACTAAATTAAATGATATAGCCACCCTGTTCACTAATGATGAGAAAACTTGCTACTATTATATCCTTAAATTATTTCCATTCCCATTAAATGGTGATGCTAAGATATGGTTTAATTCTCTTGATCCTGGTTGTGTGCGTACTCCCCAGGATATGATTTATTACTTCTCTGCTAAATATTTCCCTACTCATAAGAAACAAGCTGCTTTAAGGGAAATCTATATTTTTGTGCAAACTGAAGAAGAGAGTCTCCCACAAGCTTGGGGGAGGCTTCTCCAACTACTTAATGCTTTGCCTGATCATCCTATTAAGAAAAATGAAATACTTGATATCTTTTATAATGGACTAACCGATGCTTCCAGAGACCACTTGGATAGTTGTGCTGGTTGTGTTTTCAGGGAAAGAACACCAGATGAAGCTGAAATTCTATTGAATGAGATGTTGACTAATGAAAATAAATAGACACTTCCTGATCCAATTCCTGAACCAACTCCCAAGCCAACTCCGAAGAAGAGTGGTATTCTATTTCTCAGTCCTGAAGATATGCAAGAGGCAAAGAAATCTATGAAGGAAAACGGTATTAAAGCTGAAGATGTTAAGAATTTACCTCCTATTGAAGAAATACATGGTCTTAATTTACCGCCTGCTGAAGAAACACATGGTCTTGATAACCCGACATAGGTAGTAAAGGTAAATTCTCTCTATAGATATGATAAAGCTGAAATCCCATTTACTAAGTTTGCTAGTCCATGCTTGGATGGTTTGATGACTTTATGGTTAAACAAGAAAACTTCAATGCTTATTTTGGTAGAGAATTAAAACGCAATGCTTATATGATTGAACACTTGAGTGATTATATGGCTAATGTTAAAGGTGAACTAAAAATTATTAGTAAACATGCTTCTACGGTTACCACTCAAGTAGAACAAGTACTTAAAGCTCAGAATGATTTGCTCAATGAATTAAATAGTAAGAAAAATGATAATGTTGTTAGAGTTATGACTAGAGGTGGTAAAATGACTCAGGAACCTTTGTATCCTGAGGGCCATCCTAAGAGAATTGAGGAAGATTCTCAGAGAAATAATATTGATGCACCTAGTCCTTCTAAGAGGAAGAAAAAGAAAAATGATAGGACTTTGCATGCTTATAGTGAACCTGTTGATGACACACCTAAGAATCCCAATGATATTTATATTTCTAATGCTGAAACACAATCTGGTAATGAGCATGAACCTAGTGGTAATGTTAATAATGATGTTCATGTTGATGCTCAACCTAGTAATGACAATGAAGTAGAGATTGAACCTGCTGTTGATCTTGATAACCCACAATCAAGAAATCAACGTTATGATAAGAGAGACTTTGTTGCTAGGAAGCACGGTAAAGAAAGAGAACCATGGGTTCAGAAACCCATGCCTTTTCCTCCTAAACCATCCAAGAAAAAGGATGATGGGGATTTTGAGCGCTTCGCTCAAATGATTAGACCTATCTTTTTGCGTATGCGTTTGACTGATATGCTTAAAATGAATCCTTATGCTAAATACATGAAAGATATTGTTACTAATAAAAGAAAGATACCGGAAGCTGAAATTTCCACCATGCTTGCTAGTTATACTTTTAAGGGTGCAATACCTAAGAAGTTAGGAGATCCCGGAGTACCAACTATACCATGCTCCATTAAAAGAAACTATGTTAAAACTGCTTTATGTGATCTTGGATCCGGTGTTAGTGTTATGCCACTCTCTTAATATCGTAGACTTGATTTGAATAAGTTGACACCTACTGAAATATCTTTGCAAATGGCTGATAAATCAACTGCTATACCCGTCGGTATTTGTGAGGATGTGCCTGTTGTGGTTGCAAACGTTAGTATTTTAACAGACTTTGTTATTCTTGGTATTCCTGAGGACGATAGTATGTCTATTATTCTTGGAAGACCCTTTTTGAATAATGCAGGGGCTGTTATTGATTGCACCAAAGGCAATGTCACCTTTCATGTTAATGGCAATGAGCATACGGTACACTTTTCGAGGAAACAACCTCAAGTTCATAGTATAAACTCTATTGGAACAATTCCATCGATTATTTTTGGAGCTTTTGAATTTCCTCTACCTACTGTCAAGAAGAAATATGATATTCTTATTATTGGGGACATGCATATCCCCGTTGAGGTAACCTAGTGTTATTCGAAAATTCTCCCGTTCCATATTATTCGAAATGAGTTTGTTAACAAGACCTGATCAACCTTGTTAGTGGATTCCTTCTGATGAGCATAAGATGGATGAATTTAGATAACACAACTCTCTGTACCCTCTTTTTACTTTCTGTTATTTATATTAAATAAAGCAAAAATAGTAATTTTTGTCTGTTATCTGAATTATCCATGCAATAAGAAGTACCCCGAAAATAAAAGTTCTCCAAATGCCCCGAAATTTAAATATGATTTCTTCTGGAATATTTGAGAATATCTGGCACTGAGAACACAGCAGGGGGAGCAAGCACCTGGCCACGAGGGTCTAGGGCGCGCCCACCCCTTGGGCGCGCCCCCTGGCTCATGGGCCCACGGTGGTTCCCCTCCACTTATTCCAGCTACCACACACTCCTTCTTCCTCCCACAAACATCACTAACCAGCTCAAACCCGAGTACAAGCTCATCTTGCTGCCATTTTCGATCTCCTTGCTCGAAGCTCCATTCACAAAACTGCTTTGGGGGATTTTTCTTTGGTATGTGACTCCTCCAATGGTCCAATTAGTTTTTTTCTAGTGCTTTATTCATTGCAAATTTTTGCTGCTTAGGTGACCCTGTTCTTGAGCTTGCATGTCAAATTTATATGGTCAAAAGTAGTTTTAATGCATGATATATCCTTTAGGCACTTGCGGGAGTAGTTGCTATCAATTTTGTTGAGTTTGGTTCGCTTTTATTTTGAAGTTACTAAAAATTTCAGAAATTTTCAGAAAAAGATGAACAGATTTTTGAGGGGCTCATCGAGTCGAAGCTCGAAGGATAAACAAAGTGAAGAGAACAAGAAGCCTAAGTATAATATCCCTCGCACCGCGGAGGTCCGACCGTGTGAATGGCCTTGTGATGATTTCTTGAGAGCAGCCGGGATTTATGATGATTTTTATGAATTGGCTAAGAATGCAGGCCTCACCGCCTTCCTCCATGACCAACGCGAACAGTATCTCTTACTCACCAATATCTTTGTGCAAAACTTTCATTTCCATGCTAGGAGCTCACCACCTACGATGGAATTTTATTTATATGATGAGCATAAGGAGATGTCACTTCATGATTTTTGTCGGGTTTGTTTGATCCCTTTCGAGGGCAGCGTAGAGGAACCACATCGTGATGATGTGGAAGGGTTTATTGATACAATTGCTGTAGGGGAAACAAGGAAAGTTTACGATGCAAGAATTACTAGCATACATTTTCCTGTTTTACGTTACTTCGCAATATTTGCTAGTAGATGCTTAATTGGTCGCGGAAACTATGGCAACCTTAGTGCCCCTGATATTGTTATTTTGTGACATGCCTTGTTCCGTGATGACACATTTAGTATGGGCGCTATTGTTTCAAAGAGGTTAAATCTTAACCGTACTAAGGGCCCCGTCCTTGGAGGCATCTTCGCCTCGCGCCTCGCTGCACACTTTAACATACCTATTAGTCATTATGAGAAGGAAGAGAAGTTGCTGCCTCCTATTTATCTAGATTATAAGAGTATGTTAGCACATGATTTTATTGTTAAGAATAGGGAAAAGGCGCTTAAGTACAAATTAATATTCGGTAAAAATCATCCTGAGACTATTACCTTGCCCACTCCTTCCTTATTTGATTTATCTGCAGGCAAGTACCTTTTTCCGTTGGAGGCCATTCACGCCTACCGGAACCCTACATCACCTACAGAGCCAGAGCCAGAACCACAATTTAATTCTCCATGACAGTCTAATTACTAGTGGGGTCCGAAGGTGATTGCCAACCAGTCGCAATCCGAGGCTTCTTCACAGTACGACCCAAACTATTACTTTGGATATCCGCCAGGCCAGCCATGGCCATAGACCAACTTAGGCCAAAAGCCTAAGCTTGGGGGAGTACATATTTCTCACCGACATTACATTCATGTTCACACACTCATGCTAGTTGTCGGTGCTCATACTTTTTCATTGTATCATCCATGCTAGTTTATTTTCCTTTTTATGCTTTCTTCTTGGGTGTTTAATAAACCTTAATAAAAGATAGTTGTAGCTTTTAATTAGTTTACTTTCCATGCTTGTAGTAGTAACTAAAAACAAAACCCAAAAAGATTTATCGTTCTTCTTTTGCTTGTTGGGAGCTTTCTCGTGTAAATAGTTTTATTTCTTTTCTTGTTCTCTGGGGGTCGAGAGGAGAAGAGCATAATTAAAATGTTAAAGTGGCTCTTATATGCATTATTGTTGATCTGACAAAGAGCCCATATTACCTTGTCTTCTCTCTTGAATTGAATGCTTGCAGATTCCAGCTTAGTCCAATGCACGTGCACTATTATTATTATCCACACTATTCGGTCATGCAAGTGAAAGGCAACAATGATGATTATATGATGAACTTATTGAGATGAGAAAAGCTGGTATGAACTCGAACTCTCTTGTTTTTGTAAATATGATTTGTTCATCATTCCTGATTCAGCATATTATGAATAAACATGTTTGCAATGACAATTAGAGATTATAGTTGCTTATGCCATTCTTAATTAGCTAGGAGCTTATAATGGTTTACCTTGCATGCCAACATGCTATTAAAATGGTTGTGATGTGGTATGATAGGGTGGTATCCTCTTTTGAACGATTCGAGTTTCTTGACTTGGCACATGTTCACGCATGTAGTTGAAACAAAATCAACATAGCCTCTACGATATTTATGTTCATGGTGCATTATATCCTACTCATGCTTGCATTCGGTGTTGATTAATTTTAATGCATGTTCATGACTGTTGTTGCTCTCTAGCTGGTCGCTTCCCAGTCTTTTGCTAGCCTTCACCTGTACTAAGCGGGAATACTGCTTGTGCATCCAATTCCATAAACCCCAAAGTTCTTCCATATGAGTCCACCATACCTACCTATATATGGTATCTACCTGCCGTTCCAAGTAAATTTGTATGTGCCAAACTCTAAACCTTCAAATAAACATTCTATTTTGTATGCTCGAATAGCTCATGTATCAACTAGGGTTGTCCATATCTTCCATGTTAGGCGGGTTATTCTCAAGAGGAGTGGGCTCCGCTCCTCACTCACGAGAAAATGGCTGGTCAACGGGATGCCCAGTCCCATGAATTATGCAAATCAAACCAAAATAATTGCAAAATAAACTCCCCTGAGACTATTGTTGGTTGGAGGCACTCGTTGTTTCGAGCAAGCCATGGATCGATGCTTGTTGGTGGAGGGGGAGTATAAACTTTACCATTCTGTTTGGGAACCGCCTATAATGTGTGTAGCATGGAAGATATCGAGATCTCTTGGTTGTTATGTTGACAATGAAAGTATACCGCTCAAAATATTATCCATATCTATTTCAAAACCGAGCTCTGGCACCTCTACAAATCCCTGCTTCCCTCTGCGAAGGGCCTATCTATTTACTTTTATGTTGAGTCATCATCCTTTTATTAAAAAGCACCAGTTGGAGAGCATCGCTGTCATTTGCATTCATTACTGTTAGTTTACATTGAGTATGACTTGACTGGATTTCTTTTACCATGAATTACAATGTCTGGTCAGTCCTTGATCTTTAAAGGTGCTCTGCATTTATGTTTTGCGGTCTCGGAAAGGGCTAGCGAGATACCATCTTGTTATATCATATCATGATTGTTTTGAGAAAGTGTCGTCATCTGAGATTTATTATTATTGCTCGCTAGTTGATTATGTCATTGATATGAGTAAACATGAGACCTAAATGTTATTGTGACTATGGTTAGTTCATAATCTTTGATGAAAACTTGAATGCTGGCTTTACATATTTACAACAACAAGAGCAAACAGACTTTGTAAAAGTTTTTCTTTATCACTTTCAGTTTATCAACTGAATTTCTTGAGGACAAGCAAAGGTCTAAGCTTGGGGGAGTTGATACGTCTCCATCGTATCTACTTTTCCAAACACTTTTGCCCTTGTTTTAGACTCTAACTTCCATGATTTGAATGGAACTAACCCGGACTGACGCTGTTTTCAGCAGAATTGCCATGGTGTTATTTTTGTGCAGAAATAAAAGTTCTCAGAATGACCTGATAATAACGGAGAATTATTTTGGAATATATAAAAAATACTGGAATAAAGATCCAGGTCAGGGGGCCACCACCTGTCCACGAGGGTGGGGGCGCGCCCTACCCCCCTGGGCGCGCCCCCTGCCTCGTGGGCCCCCTGACGCTCCACCGACCTCAACCTTAACTCCATATATTCACTTTCGGGGAGAAAAAACCAGAGGAGAAGGATTCATCATGTTTTACGATACGGAGCCGCCGCCAAGCCCTAAACTATCTCGGGAGGGTTGATCTGGAGTCCGTTCAGGGCTCCGGAGAGGGGAATCTGTCGCCATCGTCATCATCAACCATCCTCCATCACCAATTTCATAATGCTCACCGCCGTGCGTGAGTAATTTCCATCGTAGGCTTGCTGGACGGTGGTGGGTTGGCTGAGATTTATCATGTAATCAAGTTAGTTTTGTTAGGGTTTGATCCCTAGTATCCACTATGTTCTGAGATTGATGTGGCTATGACTTTGCTATGCTTAATGCTTGTCACTACGGCCCGAGTGCCATGATTTCAGATCTGAACCTATTATGTTTTCATCAATATATGAGAGTTCTTGATCCTATCTTGCAAGTCTATAGTCAACTATTATGTGTTATGATCCGTTAACCCCGAAGTGACAACAATCGGGATACTTACCGGTGATGACCGTAGTTTGAGGAGTTCATGTATTCACTATGTGTTAATGCTTTGGTCCGGTACTCTATTAAAAGGAGGCCTTAATATCCCTTAGTTTCCGCTAGGACCCCGCTGCCACGGGAGGGTAGGACAAAAGATGTCATGCAAGTTTTTTCCATAAGCACGTATGACTATATTTGGAATACATGCCTACATTACATTGATGAATTGGAGCTAGTTATGTGTCACCCTAGGTTATGACTGTTACATGATGAACTGCAGCCGGCATAATTCTCCATCACTGATCCATTGCCTACGAGCTTTCCATATATTGTTCTTCGCTTTTTACTTTTCCGTTGCTATTGCTATCAACACTACAAAATACCAAAAACATTACTTTTTCTATAGTTACCTTTTGCTACCGTTACCACTACTATCATATTAATTTGCTACTAAATACTTTGCTGCAGATATTAAGTTTCCAGGTGTGGTTGAATTGACAACTCAGCTGTAATACTTGAGAATATTCTTTGGCTCCCTTGTGTCGAATTAATAAATTTGAGTTGAATATTGTGCCCTCGAAAACTGTTGCGATCCCCTATACTTGTGGGCTATCAACAGGAATCGAGGCGCGGCCCGCGAGTACCAACATCGCTCTGGCAGTCAGAGCCTGGCATGCGGCGTCGTTCGTACTCAAGACGGCGGGCCGCACGCCACAAAATCCAGAGACGGAGTTGGGCCCCCCGCAGGCGGCGCGGGGCCCTCCGGGGTCGCCGATGTACCACCCACGGGCGGCGCGACGACCTCCAGGACGCCCACTCCGGCACCCAAAGTGCGCTCTTCCCATGGTGTGCACAACGAGCAGCGTCACCATGCTGGTGACCCTAAGCGCCGCCGTGGGAAGAGCCTTGTGCATCAGCTGCGGGACGAAGGAGGCCAGCATGCCCGCCGAAGTGCTGGCAATAATGGCACACAACCGCTGGGCCGTGGTAGAACTCCTTCTAACTTGGTTAGAAGTCAAAGCGCGCCACGGTCCATGCAGCTCTCGCCACCACCCACGCCATCAGAAGCTTTGGTGCGCGTGCAGCTGCTCATCGACTTCCCTCCTGCTGCGGAGAAGCTCGACGAGTAGAGAGCCACCATCCGGAGCCTCGTTGCTGTCACCAACAAAGATGACCCACGACCTGCGGGGCCCTCGGGCCGGCGCTCCACCGATCCACCACATGCCGGCGCCGGAAGAATTGGGGGTGCTGCGGTCACAGTGCACTCTCCTCCTCCGCGCCAACCACCACGGGTGTCAGCCCATCGTGAAGACGCTTGCGATAACATCTCCATAGCATCGTCGGACCCGCGGACCCACCGCGACCAGCGCCAAGTTCTTCGGGAGCGAGCCCATGAAGACGCTCAAACCACCATCGAGCACCGGCGTGATACATGCCACCAGTCGGACAAGCGGGCAGGGCCCGCTGCGGACCACCTGGCTCCGGGAGGCTCCAGCGGCCTACCTTACGAGGTGGGTTGCCCAACCTTTACCCGGGAGTTGCGGCAGTTCCAGTGGCCGTCCCACCGCATGTTCAAGCCCGACGTCGGCGAGAAGTACAACGGCAAGACCCATCTGTCAGAGTTCCTCGGCATCTACACCATTGCGATGCAAGCCGCTGGGGCTCGTGACAACAAGGTGCTTGCCAATTACTTCCCGTTGGCCCTAAAACCCAATGTCATGTCTTGGTTGATGCACTTGCCGGCGGACTCCATTTCTTCTTGGTCAAATCTATGCCATGAGTTCGTTGGTGCCTTCACTGGAGGCCACCAAGCTCATGGCCAGGCGAGTGATTTGCATATCATTCCCCAGAAGGAAGGAGAAAACCTGCGCAAGTACATACAGAGGTTCAACCGGTGCAGGACAACATCCCCGACGTTCACCCCGCAGCCGTGATTAGCGTGTTCCATCAGAACATGCTCAATCGCAAGATGCGTAAGGAGCTGGCGATGAACAAGGTTGAGGACGTGGCCAAACTTTATGTTCTGGCCGATAGGTGCGCCCGAGCTGAAGAGGGAAGGAAGTACCCCCGGGGAGGACGCCGTCGCGGAAACTGACTCCAGTGATGAAGCCACCGCCGCCCCGACGAAAAAGGGCCGGCGTCGCAACAGGAAACGCAAGGGTAAGGTCGTGCTTGCCGTCGAGGGATCTAATGATACCGGTGCTGCCAAGAAGGCCAAAGCAGACGAGCCCGACAAGGAGATTGCCGGGTGCGCCGCTTGCCGGGCCTTAGCAGCTGCCGACAAGCCAGGGGGCTCCGACAAGCAGTACTGCAAGATCCACCGCACCAAGGGCCACGACCTCCAGAACTGCCGGCAAGTCGAGTTGCTTGCTGAGAAGCAAAAGGCCGAGTATTGAAGACGGGACAAGGAGAAGGGTCTGGATGGTGCCGAAGGATCCGGCAAGAAGCATGGCGGCCAGGGAGGTCACCGCGGCAAGGTTAACCAGTAAGAGAGGCTCGCTCGGGGCCGCGACAAGAAGCAAGATGACGACGACTGTGACGAGGACGACGAGTCCGGCGAGCATGAGTTTCAGAAGGCTACGGAAGCCATGTGCGTCGATGGTGGTGCCTCGCTGCATACCTCTCACCGCCAGCTCAAGCATTGGGCGCGTGAGATTACAGCAGCGGATCCGTCATTCGATGCTCAGAAGCCGCTGAAGTGGTCCATCACGCCCCTCATCTTTGACGCCGATGACCACCCTGACTGCACAACCGCGGTCGGGTGTTTGTCGTTGTTGGTTTCACCAACGATACGCAACCTCAAGGTGAACAAGATGTTGGTTGACGGCGGGGTCGGTCTGAACTTGATC